>NC_092287.1:7237796-7362796 GCF_036320965.1 Panulirus ornatus
TTGTGACCATCTGTCGCAGAGATGAACGAGGCCGAGACGAGAGAGAGAGAGAGAGAGAGAGAGAGAGAGAGAGAGAGAGAGAGAGAGAGAGAGAGAGAGAGAGAGAGAGAGAGAGAGAGATGATGATGATGGGAAAACGCGTATTCAATTATTTCTTTTTATTCATTGGTGAGTTAAAATTCCTCCACCGCTCAAAAGTTAATTCTCAACTCTCGTGTTTGGATTTGGTTAATATTGGATGCGTTCACAGCAGCCACACCACATCTTTTTTTTTTTTGAAACTAGTGGGATCGATTGAACACGCGTCATGTGATATACGAGAGGACTGAAAAAAAAAAAAAATAAGATATTTAGAAAAATTATGAGTTGATTTTTTTTTCTAAATCGACGGACACACACACACACACACACACACACACACACACACACACATACATACTACACACACACACACACACACACACACACACACACACATACATACTACACACACACACACACATACATACTACACACACACACACACACCCACACAAACCCACACCCACACACACACCCACACCCACACATCCACACCCACCCACACATACACACACACACCCACACAAACCCACACCCACACACACACCCACACCCACACATCCACACCCACATCCACACCCACACACACACACACACCCACCCATCATCTCTTCGTCCCTCATCCTAACCAGCTGCTCTGGGCGGCCTCTCATCCTGTCCCTTTGTGGTACACAAGTTTTCTGCTTTGACCATCCCGTCGTAAACCACGGGTCAGGTTTGGGACTGCTGATGTCCCCCGTCTGGGACCATCAGGTCTTCCGTTATCATCGTCAGGTCATCTCCCGTTATCATCGTCCTGTTATCTCCCGTTATCATCGTCAGGTCTCCTGTTATCTTCCGTTATCATCGTCAGGTCTCCTGTTACCTCCCGTTATCATCGTCAGGTCTCCTGTTATCTCCCGTTATCATCGTCAGGTCTCCTGTTATCTCCCGTTACCATCGCCAGGTCTCCTGTTACCTCCCGTTATCATCGTCAGGTCTCCTGTTGTCTCCCGTCACATCGCCAGGTCTCCTGTTATCTCCCGTTATCATCGTCAGGTCTCCTGTTATCTCCCGTTATCATCGTCAGGTCTCCTGTTATCTCCCGTTATCATCGTCAGGTCTCCTGTTATCTCCCGTTATCATCGTCAGGTCTCCTGTTGTCTCCCGTTATCATCGCCAGGTCTCCTGTTATCTCCCGTCATCATCGTCAGGTCTCCTGTTATCTCCCGTTATCATCGTCAGGTCTCCTGTTATCTCCCGTTATCATCGTCAGGTCTCCTGTTGTCTCCCGTTATCATCGTCAGGTCTCCTGTTATCTCCCGTTATCATCGTCAGGTCTCCTGTTATCTCCCGTTATCATCGTCAGGTCTCCTGTTATCTCCCGTTATCATCGCCAGGTCTCCTGTTATCTCCCGTTATCATCGTCAGGTCTCCTGTTATCTCCCGTTATCATCGCCAGGTCTCCTGTTATCTCCCGTTATCATCGCCAGGTCTCCTGTTATCTCCCGTTATCATCGCCAGGTCTCCTGTTATCTCCCGTTATCATCGTCAGGTCTCCTGTTATCTCCCGTTATCATCGCCAGGTCTCCTGTTATCTCCCGTTATCATCGTCCTCCCCACGTAACCATCTCGTAAAGCATTTTCTCTTGAGAATCACTTCGCTAAGGACAGCGATGTCAAGTCTTCAGCGCCCCGTTTTCTTCTTCAGCTTTGGGAGAGGGGGAGGGAGGGAGGGGGGGGGGGGTAACATCCCAAATCTCTCCTCCGTACATAAATACGATCCACCTGTTGACGCTAATAGGAGGGTGAGGGAAGAGAATGGGGCGCTGGCGTGAATGGGTCGGGGTGTCTCCAGGGGTTGGGGTCTAAGGGGAAGGGTGTGGGAAGGGAGAGGAGGAGGAGGAGGAGGAGGGGAAGGGTGGTGGTGGGAGGGAGATGGAAGGGGAGGTGGCCTAACTAAGCCCTGCAGGATCTGTCTAGTGAGGAAATTGATCTAACAAGACGGTCCCCCAGAGTGTTGGGCCTTACACACGGACCCACCAACCTCCCTCCCTCCCTCCACACACCCACTCACCCTGGCCAGCTGGTAATGCTGCTGTTATACCCTGACCCTTCCTTCATCCTTCCTTCACCTCTGCCCTTCCTCCTTCCTTCATCTCTACCCTTCCTTCACCTCTGCCCTTCCTCCTTCCTTCACCTCTACCCTTCCTTCTTCCTTCACCTCTACCCTTCCTTCACCTCTACCCTTCCTTCACCTCTGCCCTTCCTCTTTCCTTCACCTCTACCCTTCCTTCTTCCTTCACCTCTACCCTTCCTTCACCTCTGCCCTTCCTCCTTCCTTCACCTCTACCCTTCCTTCTTCCTTCACCTCTACCCTTCCTTCACCTCTACCCTTCCTTCACCTCTGCCCTTCCTCCCTCCTCCTTCCCCTCACTTACTCCGCTCCTGCCCCTCCCCCTCCCCAGTGATCAATCGGCCTATTTGAGGCATCGGCCCGTCGTTCCCACGAACCCTCACCACTGTAACGGCCTGGCTTCATCGGGTTGGGTCTCTTAGTGCGATAACCAACGAGTGATATCACTCTCTCTCTCTCTCTCTCTCTCTCTCTCTCTCTGCACGCCGGGCGTCCGGACCGTAATGCCATGTGTCTTAACGGGTGTAGACAAGAGGAGCAGCGCTGTCTCAAGAGGGGGCGCGGCGCCCTCCCTTCAAAATGGTCTGGGTACGTAAACTGCCCCTCGTCTCACTGCACGTCCGGCAGTTTTTAAAAAGACTTTGAACGGATACGTTGTTTTGAAACCGTCTGTCTTCCAACGACGGATAACCTCATAAGGTAATGTTCAGTGACCGCGCGTGTGTTCAACGAGTCTTCGTTTGCAGTTTAACGATAAATGAATTAATAAAAAAAAAACATTTGTATACGCAAGTGTAGATCTACTCTCCATTTTCATTTTGAACCGTTTTCTTCAACGACTTTCATTGCAGTTTAACGATAAATAACTAAATAAACAGTAAATAATAAAACATTTCAATTCTCGAGCTCCACTTTCCATTTTCATTCTATCCGTTTTCTTTCATATTTTGGTCTTGGCGGCTCCTCTGTACAATTTTTGCATTCCCTTTTCCCCACTTCATTTACCCCGGGTTTGGGGACCTGCAAATCCCTCCCCGCTCCTCCCCATCCGTCACAATCTATCTGGCTCTGTCCTGCAATCCCTACGCGAGCCCTCGGGGTCCCTCATAACTCCCACTAATCCCAGGAGAATCCCCACCGTTTTCTGTCAGCCACCCCCGGGGAATTTCCAGCTCCCATTTTCTTTCGTATTTCCAGCCGGAGTAATTTCCTTCATTATATACAAATTTTTCAAGGGGTTAACCGACGTCTTAATATATATATATATTTTTTTTATCAATATCAAATTTAGTTCCAATTCGCATGGCTGATTTTAACCTAGATTTATCAATATGTCTCCTTCTGTCTCAATCTAGATTTACTGTAAAAATTTACGCTATTTCAACCTAAATCTATCAATATGTCTCCATCTCAATCTAGATTTACTGTAAACATTTACGCTGATTTTGACCTAGATTTATCATTATGTCTCCTACTATCTCAATCTAGATTTACTGTTCACATCTCTCATCTAATTTCTCCATAAACTCAGTCTTCTAACGTACTATAACCACCACAGATTCGTCCTTTGAAAGAAGGATTTGACACCAGGGCCCAGAAGCCAGAACACCTTACCATTTCTTTTTTTTAAAATGGTCTTGTACTGTACCTTCTTATGTGGGATGTCCAATACAGAGGAGTGTCTTTTGGAAGCTAAGACCACGAAGGCAACGTTAGTAACCTGAGAAAGCCTTTTTAAGGTCATTATTTATTAAAATTATTATCATTATCATTATTACTGATGCTGGTCACAGACCAGAGTTATTGGCTGGGGCTGTCACACAGACCAGAGCCATAAGCTGGAGTCTGTTCAACAGACCACAGACCAGAGTCTGGCTATTGCTACCATACAGACCACAGACCAGAGTCTGGCTGTTGCTACCATACAGACCACAGACCAGAGTCTGGCTGTTGCTACCATACAGACCACAGACCAGAGTCTGGCTGCTGCTACCATACAGACCACAGACCAGAGTCTGGCTGCTGCTACCATACAGACCACAGACCAGAGTCTGGCTGCTGCTACCATACAGACCACAGACCAGAGTCTGGCTGCTGCTACCATACAGACCACAGACCAGAGTCTAGCCGTGGCTACCATACAGACCACAGACAAAGCGAAGAACACCAGGAGACGGTAGGTGGTAGAGTGATCAGTTCGAGGAGAGAGAACATGACTGGCTACTGCCATTCTTAGTGGAAAATCGTAGTTATCAGCGGAAGAAAATAAAAAGAATATATAATAATTATCCTTTAGCGCTTGACTGTACTTTACACACACACACACACACACACACACACACACACACATACTATATACACACACACACACACACACACACACACACACATACATACTATATATATATATACACACACACACACACACACACATACTATATACACACACATACTATATACACACTCACACACACACATACTATATACACACACACACACACTCACACACACACACACACACACACACACACACACACACACACACTATACACACACACACACACACACACACACACACACACACACACACAATTAACGTGAGAAAAATGTAAAACTGATGGAAACACAACACCAAATAAGTCATTATTCCTTATTGAGATGCAGGGAGGGAAAATCGTACGTCCTCTCTTTTCGTATTTGAACTTAACAGTGAACCAGATGGGGAGCATTAGACGATGTTTCATCGAACCCACTTGGCAAAGAACCATTTGAAGCACTCGAGACTTGATTTATGAAACAAGTTCGGTAGGAAACAACCTGAAACGCTTGGCATGAAGCATTTGAAACATAGAAACCTTAGAAAGGTCTCCAGGCAACCAGACGTGTGAGGGGAAGGTCTCCAGGCAGCCAGATGTGTGAGGGGAAGGTCTCCAGGCAGCCAGATGTGTGAGGGGAAGGTCTCCAGGCAGCCAGATGTGTGAGGGGAAGGTCTCCAGGCAGCCAGATGTGTGAGGGGAAGGTCTCCAGGCAGCCAGATGTGTGAGGGGAAGGTCTCTAAGCTGCCAAACATGTGAGGGGAAGGTCTCCAAGCAGCCAGACGTGTGAGGGGAAGGTCTCCAAGCAGCCAGACGTGTGAGGGGAAGGTCTCCAGGCAGCCAGACGTGTGAGGGGAAGGTCTCCAGGCAGCCAGATGTGTAAGGGGAAGGTCTCCAGGCAGCCAGACGTGTGAGGGGAAGGTCTCCAAGCAGCCAGACGTGTGAGGGGAAGGTCTCCAGGCAGCCAGACGTGTGAGGGGAAGGGTCTCCAGGCTCTGTTCACCGTATTCCCTGGTCGCCACGTCCCGAACGAATTGTCCCACGCACGGGACGCTCAAACCCCCCCCCCCCCAACCCCCTGGGACTCTTATTTCTGAAGGAATTCTCCTCCTTGATGCGCGGGCCAAGACACCCCCACCAAAACCCCTTTCCCTCCACCCTCAACGCTGCGTCTCTTAGAGTTGATTATTCTCCCTTCCAGCGGCGGAGGATCGACGTTCCAAGCCGCTGGAATTTTAAGAGGAGGAAGAGGAGGAGGAGGAGGCGGGGGGGAGTACAGTGTTACGAGGCTCGTGCATGTAAGGTAGATTATCCACATTTTTTTCTGTACCCAAATCGACTTAGGTAATTGTTTCAGAATACCGGGAGGGGAGGGGGAAGGGGGTTGGGGGCAAGACAAGAGCATGGCAAGACACGCCGGTAGGGTTGAATATCCAGGCTCTGCCCGTGGGAGATACAGACCTACAGGTCTCCGGTGGGGTGACCGGGGTGATGAAGTGGGGGGTTGAGGTGGGGAGAGGAGGAGCGCAGACCTACAGGTCTCTGGGGTGACGGGTGACCGGGGTGATGGCAGTGGGGAGGGGAGGTGAGGGGAGAGGAGGGGAGGGGAGGGGAGAGGAGGAGGAGGGGAGAGGAGGAGGGGAGGGGTGGTGCTCCACCACCAAGCGGGGAGTTTGTTAAATGTACATTTTATGCAAGTGTTGGCCGGAACGCTCAGGCATTCTGCCCAAGTCTTTTAATTTGCGTTTTAAACCCTCTCCTCACACACACACACACACACACACACACACACACACACACACACACACACACACACACACACACACACAGCATCAAGCTTCATGGGGGGTGTGGGGGGTTTGGTACTGGAAATTAAAAGTACTTATTACACTCCACGTTTTTTTTTCTTTCGTTTTAAAAGACGCCGGGCCGGGGCCGGGGCTGCGTTTTCTTCCTTTTTCATAAGAAAACGGGGGCGGGGGGCGTCCCATGCGTGGGCCGTCGCTTGCAAATTAGAATTTTTTCTCTTTTCTTTAAAAAACTCGGAATTGAAGTCGATTACGGCTTCTCATGGAATCAATAAAGTCTCGCTTAGCTCATTTATGATGGAGGACCACTTGGGGGGGAGTGGCATTGGGTGGGTGGGGATGGTTCATTCACCAGGGTCATTATGGAGAGCGAGGAGGAGTGTGTGTGTGTGTGTGCTTTTATACTAGTTCGTTCAACATTAATATATCTATCTATCTATCTATCTATCTATCTATCTATCTATCTATCTATCTATCTACCTCTATCTACCTATCTATCTATCTATCTATCTATATATATATATATATATATATATATATATATATATATATATATATATATATATATATATATTCCTATGAGTCCACAGGGGAAAATGAAACACGATAAGTTCCCAAGTGCACTTTCGTGTCATAATCACATCATCAGGGGAGACGCAAGAGAGAAATATAACAGTCAGTTGATATACACAATGTACGTGCCGGACCACGAGTTTGAATGGCTGGTCGGTCTGTCGACCTCAATATGCAAATTTGCGCACCCCGCGGGCGGTATTTCGCGAGGGGGGGGACTCAGTAGGGGGGGGGGGGGGTGAGGAATATTTCTGCACGTCTTGAGGAAATTGTACATCATTGCCCGGCCATAATGATAATCATAAGTCAGTTATCGAGGTCGTGTTTCGTGAGCGAAGAGTTCTGTGTGTGTGTGTGTGTGTGTGTGTGTGTGTGTGTGTGTGTGTGTCTCCTGAACATGTTTGTATTTGACATACATTTCTGATGTGCGTGGCGCGGGTGGTGGCGTATGCCAACGCGATTCGTTAATACGAAAGAAATTGACTGATCACAAACTGGTCACAAACTGGGCGTCGTATATGTCTGTTGGTCTGACTGGTTAAGGGGGGAGAGTGTTATAAAAAGGAGAGAGAGAGAGAGAGAGAGAGAGAGAGAGAGAGAGAGAGAGAGAGAGAGAGAGAGAGAGAGAGAATTCTAAAAAAAATAAAAGAACGACAGAGTTCCAAAGCTTCGCTTGTGCGCGGGGAAAGGAGGAGCCAGGAACACAACAACGGTCCATCCTCGTGTAACGGTTGGTCTGAGATCAAAGCAGGTGGTTTCACGGTAGCCGTGTCAATGGATGGTTCGCACGAATGGATGGCTCGTACGAATGGATGGTTCACACGAATGGATGGTCCACACGAATGTATGGTTCGTACGAATGGATGGACCATACGAATGGATGGTTCGTACCAATTGATGGTCCATACGAACGGATGGTCCATACGAATGTATGGTTCATACGAATGGATGGTTCGTATGAATGGATGGTCCATACGAATGGATGGTCCATACGAATGGATAGTTCATACGAATGGATGGTCCATACGAATGGATGGTTCGTACCAATTGATGGTCCATACGAACGGATGGTCCATACGAATGTATGGTTCACATGAATGTATGGTTCGTACGAATGGATGGTTCATACGAATGGATGGTTCCTACGATTGTATGGTCCATACGAATGTATGGTATATACGAATGGACGGTCATAGGAATGCATGTTTGTACGAATGGATGATTCCTACGAATGTATGGTTCATACGATAGAATCCGATAAAATCGGAAACCATTTCCGATAGAATAGTTACTTGACACAGCATACTTTCAAAGGAGCACGGCGGTACGGCCCTTCACCACAATTCCCTTCCATCATTCCCTTCAACGTGAGACTCTTAAAGGAAATTTCCCCAAACTCGACCATTACATATGAGATCTGCAAAAATCTGCTGCGTCCCATGGCTATTGCGTGGCCATCAGCAACTCAAGGGTGGGCCGTTTTGATACCTACTTCTTTCCCTCCACGTCGAAGCTTTGGAACTTTCTACCTTTCTCGGTCTTTCCAAATGACTTTGACTGGGTTCGTATCTTGGGAGCGGCAGTCGTCCGCCCACAGTCAACCCGGCCGTTCATCCTTCCCCACGAAAGTGGTCGATAAACGGGTACCTGGCGTAGGCATAGCAGGTTTCACGTTGCCGGCAATAAAGCGTATTTAGCTCACGGAAATAACGCACCGTATATACGCAAGTTATTCTAATATTCACAAAGTACACGGCTCGCGCTCCGACATCTGTTAAATTAATATATGCCAAAGGTATTCGAGAAAAATCCCCTGCCTGCTACGCTAATGGAAAAATATCTTAATGAAAACTGGAAGCTGGTTCTGAGAGAGGAAAACACAGACGAGTATAATAATGGGAGTTTGAACGTAAATATGTGAAGTTGTTTTTGTTGTTTTTTTGTTGTATCCCCGTAAATAACACCGGTTTGATCAGCTGTATGTGTTTGTTTCTTTGATCTTTCTCCTCATGCAACTACCTGTCGTGTGTGTGAGTGAGTGAGTGAGTGAGTGAGTGAGTGAGTGTGTGAACGGATACTTCTTTACCACGACGTTACGACCCCTTGGGTGCAATGACCTGGCCTTTGACATGACCTTTGTGGGCTGGGTCAAAGCTTTACCAGGCCATCATACCCAAGGGTTATAACATAAGAGTCAGAGGGTTGTAAAGTCGTGCCTAATATGGGTTGTAACGTCATGCCTAAGAGTTGTACCGTCGTACCCAAGGGTTGTAACATCGTGCCCAAGAGTTGTAACATCGTACCCAAGGGTTGTAACATCGTACCCAAGGGTTGTAACATCGTACCCAAGGGTTGTAACATCGTACCCAAGGGTTGTAACATTGTGCCCAAGGGTTGTAACGAGGTGGCCCGAGAGTTGTAACATCGTACCCAAGGGTTGTACCGCTGTACCCATGGGTTGTACCGTCATATCCAAGGGTTGTAACGTCGTGCTCAAGGGTTGTAACGTCGTGCTCAAGGGTTGTAACTTGCATTCAAGGGTTGTAACGTCGTGCTCAAGGGTTGTAACGTCGTGCTCAAGGGTTGTAACTTGCACTCAAGGGTTGTAACGTCGTGCTCAAGGGTTGTAACGTCGTGCTCAAGGGTTGTAACTTGCACTCAAGGGTTGTAACGTCGTGCTCAAGGGTTGTAACGTCGTGCTCAAGGGTTGTAACTTGCACTCAGGGGTTGTAACGTCGTGCTCAAGGGTTGTAACTTGCACTCAAGGGTTTTAACGTCGTGCTCAAGGGTTGTAACTTGCACTCAAGGGTTGTAACGTCGTGCTCAAGGGTTGTAACGTCGTGCTCAAGGGTTGTAACTTGCACTCAGGGGTTGTAACGTCGTGCTCAAGGGTTGTAACTTGCACTCAAGGGTTTTAACGTCGTGCTCAAGGGTTGTAACTTGCACTCAAGGGTTGTAACGTCGTGCTCAAGGGTTGTAACTTGCACTCAGGGGTTTCAACGTCGTGCTCAAGGGTTGTAACTTGCACTCAAGGGTTGTAACGTCGTGCTCAAGGGAGTGGGAATACAGGAGGCGTCCGTCAGTCCCCCTTCCCCACGTATGGCTGGGCGATCAAGCAACCCTCCTTCCCTCCCTCCCTCCTTCCTTCCCTCCCTCCTCTCTCCCATCTGCTCATCCGGAAGGTCAAAGGTGCCAGGTGTAGGGCCAGTACAGGTGGCACTCACGGCACAGGAGGGGAGACGAGCGAGTGCCAGGGAGGTCTTGGCCTCTCCTGGGAACGGAGGAGGTGGCTCGGGGTGCCCCCGACTCACGGCGACAGTGCCAGGGGGTTTAAGGGGAAGTGTCAGGTGGAGGGGGGTGTCATCATCATTACCCCCCCATTCTCCAAAGGAATGGAGGAGGAGACCAATTCCAGACTCACAGTGGCAATAGTGCCAAGGTTAGGGGAGGAGAGGAGAGGGGTGTGTTGGGTGGTCTTCCCTGGGGGAGGGGGTGTTTGTTTGGTCTTCCCTGGGGCGAGGGAGGGGGTTTCCCTAGGGCTTGGGGCAGGGTTTGGGGGTGACGAGTAGCGCCCTCCTTATTATCGTCCAGGCCACAGATAACCCTGTTCATACGTCCTTCCCTCTCCTACAAGGAGCTTTCCCCCCCCTACACCAGCATTTCCTGTTTCTTCTGTATCTGTGGGTGGGGGAGGGGTGTGTTAAGGGAGGGGAGAATAGGTCAGATGGGAAGGAATGGAAGGGGAGAGTAGGTCAGATGGGAAGTTATGGAAGGGGAGAGTGAGGCAAGACGGTGGAGTGACGGGGATGGGGGGGAAGGGTCAGGCAGGGGTAACATGATGGGAAAGAAAATAAAACAGAGGAGGAGAAATGGGAGGGGAGGGGGAGAGGGCAGTGATAGTGAGTTGTTGGTGGTCATGGTGGAGAGGTGGTGGAGGAGGGGAAATGGGGGAGGTTGGTGTGGCGGGGATAGACGGTGGGTGAAGGGTCGATCTGCTGGGGATAGATGGTGGGGAATGGGTCGCATGTGGTGGGGGAAAATGGTAGGGGTAATTGATGCGGTGCTGGAGATGCCTGGAAAGGGATGATGTGGTGGGGGGAAGACGGTAGGGTTAATTGATATGGTGGGGGAAACTGGTGTGTGTGGGGGGGTGACATTAGGGGGGGGGGAAGGGCAGGGATGAAGGAAGGGGTGTATTTTGACCCTCGGTGTGGGGGAAGTGAGGACCCAGTGTGGCCAGAGAGACGGGTGTGGTGATGGTGGTGGTGCGTGGCTGGACGAGGGCAATGTAAATAACAGAAGACCGCGTGGTGGTGTGTGGTGAAGTCATCCACTGAAGGGAGTGAACGTAGCCTGATTTCCCAGTCAGTGTAGAGGGATAAAAGATGATGAAAATCGTATGACTCCTCCCCCACCCACCACTATGGATGGAGACAGGGCAGTAAAGCAGATGGTTCCTTCCCCAACCAGCACTATAGATGGAGACGGGGCAATAAAGCAGAAGGCTCCATCCCCATCCACAAATACAGATGGAGACGGGATAGTAAGGCAGAAGGCTCCTTCCCCATCCACCAATATAGATGGAGACGGGACAGTAAAGCAAAAGGCTCCTTCCCCACCCACCACTATAGATGGAGACGGGACAGGAAAGCAGATGGCTCCTTCCCCACCCACCAATATAGATGGAGACGGGCAAGAAAGCAGATGGCTCCCTCCCCACCCACCACTCTAGATGGAGATAGGGGCAGCAAAGCAGAGGGCTGCTCCCCACCCGCAGATGAACACGGGATAGCCAACGTCTCACCACATCCCCCGGTACAGCAACAGTGAGGAACATAGCCGTGTAGGAGCACCGTGAGGCACAGAGCAGGGTTATACTAACAGGGAAATTCAAAAGGGAAATGTAATGAGAAACTCCCTCCTCCAAGCTTTGGTATTAATAACTCGACGTTTCTGGGTTATCGTCTGGCCCAAGGAGAGGAAGGAACAAGTGTCTTTCCTCTTCGTAATGTACTTGCTTCAGTCTTTACGATTCACTGCATTACTTCCTCTCACTGTAAGGTTTTTGCCACTTTCTTTCATGTTTGAATCTATTCCCCCACGAATGACTCTGATCGATTCGTCAACTGATATTGTTGTAGATGGAGGGGAAAAAATTAATATGGATGTTGCGAAAAATGCCAGTCCTCGCTTATATAATGCTGCTACTTTAATTCCCCTTAATTATGATTTAATTGGCTACTCATTACGACAATAAGACCCTTGGGTATGACTGGCTGGCCAGTATTGACTTGACTCTTGTGGGAGATGAGAGGCCAATGGATGGGTCATAATACCATGAAGGGATAGACCGTCGTGCTCAAGGGGTCGTACCGTCGTGCTGAGGGGGTCCCTACCGTCGTACCTTCGTATTCAAGGGTCGTACCGTCGTGCTGAGGGGGTCCCTACCGTCGTACCTTCGTATTCAAGGGTCGTACCGTCGTTGCTTAACGATCGTACCTTCGTATTCAAGGGTCGTACTGCCGTGCTCACGGGTCGTGCTGTCGTGCTCAAGGGGTCGTCCAGTTCGGGTCACGCACGACCTCGTGGGAGTAAACACGTCCCCGGGGGAGTGGTGTGGGAGCGGGTGCGGGTTCACGGGTCACCTGGCTCGCCCTAGACCACTGCTAAAGACCCCTCCCTCAAGAACCTTGGCCCACAGACCACTGCTAAAGACCCCTCCCTCAAGAGCCTTGGCCCACAGACCACTGCTAAAGACCCTTCCCTCAAGAACCTTGGCCCACAGACCACTGCTAAAGACCCCTCCCTCAAGAGCCTTGGCCCAGAGACCACTGCTAAAGACCCCTCCCTCAAGAACCTTGGCCCACAGACCACTGCTAAAGACCTCTCCCTCAAGAACCTTGGCCCACATACCACACGCATCTTAGATAAACAAAAGCCAGGCAGCTGCCCGCTGAACCCCCTTGTTACTGAACACAGACCCTCCTCAGCAGCGAGCCCCATTCATGGTGAACACAGGAGGGCCATTCACAGCGAACACCACAGACTCTCTCTCTCTCTCTCTCTCTCTCTCTCTCTCTCTCTCTCTCTCTCTCTCTCTCTCTCTCTCTCTCAGTACCGAACCCATTCATTGTCAAGGGAGGAGTTCATTCACAGTGAACACAGACTCTCTCTGCAGTACCATACCCACTCACTGTGAACACTGGAACACAGTCACAGTGAACACAGACTCTCTCAGTACCATACCCACTCACTGTGAACACTGGAACACAATCACAGAGAAGACAGGCTCTCTCAGAACCGTACCCATTCACTGCGAACACACAAGCCCCATTCACTGTGAACACAGACCCTCTGAATACGGCCTCTATTCATCGCGGAATTCCTTCAACGCCTCATCTTTTTATCTTTTTTATCTTTTTTTCTTCTTCAACGCTTGCCTTCCTAAACGTTGGTCCTTCAACATCTTGCTATTTTTTTTATTAACATCTGCCTAATTCAGTTTAAATAGTCGAAGCTGTTTAGCAGCATTTATATCCCACTGTGTATATAAAACCCTGTCAACTGAATCAGGGCCCCTTTTAGCCCACTATGTATATAAAACCCTGCCAACTCAATCAGGGCCCCTTTTAGCCCACTGTGTATATAAAACCCTGTCAACTGAATCGGGGCCCCTTTCGTGTTCCCTCCCTCTGTTCACAGAGTCACAGAAGTGGGCCCTCTGGGGCCCACCTGTCGCCCTCCTATACCGATGTATTTGTACCCACTGTCCAGCCTTAATACTTCACGTCACCTAACCCGAGCCATGTACTGCCTTTTACCCCACACTACACTAAACGAAAACTTAAAACTTTAAGGTACTCAAAGAAGTACCTTAGTTGTGTCTGTTGATGAACATTTCCTTGAGAATGTTAATTCACACACTTGAGTCAAACGTGGCCTCTACACACACACACACACACACACACACACACACACACACACACACACACACAGAATCCACCTGTATTGATGGCAGATGGGAAAGATATCGAAGGCATTTCTTTCCCTCTCCCCGGCTACTTCACTGCACCAAAACTTCGCCTCGCGGGTCAATGTCTCATGTGTGTCTATCCTAAACCCGAAATCTACCTTCAAGTACCAGTGTCGCACCACCGTGTCGTTACGAAGTATTTATCGAAGCCGTAAACGAGACACATCCACTACGAGGAGGGGAGGGCGAGACTTTCCTCCCCTAAAGTCACGTTCCCCTTTTATAAATATCAGCTGTTTTGCCAGAGGACGCGGGAGTCTTGCCAGAGGACGCGGGAGTCTTGCCAGAAGACGCGGGAGTGTTTTTTTTCTTCCTCCCCCCTCCTCTCCGCCCCCCCGGGCCTTCGTAACCTTGTGTAAACAAAAATCACTCAACGTTTTCTGTTCCCTTTTTTTAAAACGCTTGTGTCGGGCCGGGCGACTCTCGCACGGACCCGTGTGTCTTTCCTGACCATCCTCGTGTCAGTCTGTATTCATGAACGAAGGTTCAGGGAAGGACGGAGAGAGAGAGAGAGAGAGAGAGAGAGAGAGAGAGAGAGAGAGAGAGAGAGAGAGAGAGAGAGAGAGAGCACGAGGGACAGTCTACATACAACCGGGGTTGTGTGTCATAAGACAGCTGGGGGGGAGGAGGAGGAGGAGGAGGAGGAAGAGAAGAAGAAGAAGAAGAAGAAGACGGAGAAGAGGAGGGAGAAGAGGAGGAGGAGGAAGAAGAGGAGGAGGAAGAGGAGGAGGAGGAGGAGGAGGAGGAGGAGGAGGAGGAGGAGGTGGAAGAAGAGGAGGAGCAGTTTTCTGACCCTCCTTAATGATGGAGAGGAGGAAGGGGTCTGGTCTCTTTTTGGACGGCAGAGACCACCCACCTGCTCCGGAGGGCCTTCGTCCATGACCCAACAAGGTGTGGACGGGAGGGTGGGTCCTTTGCTGCGGGACAGGCCGTGGCTGGAGCGATCCTCGAGACCTGTGGGGTCTTCGGAGAGACTCAAGAAGACCACACCCGTGGCAAGAGAGACGCCCCGTGAATACAGGACATGGTCGAGGAACCTCCTAACGGGATCAGCGGCAGGGATGGTCTTTAGACAAGCAGGGATGGTCTTTCCCGACAGCAGGGGAGGTCTATACGACAGCAAGGGGAGGTCTTCACGACAGATGAGTGGTCTTCCTGACATGGGAGGTCTTTACGACACCGGGGGGAGATTTTTGCGACAGCGGGAAGGGTTTCTTTTTTTCTGACAACAGGGAGGTCTTTGCGACAGCAGGGGAGGTCTTCGTGACACCGGGAGGTCTTTGCGACGGCAAGAGGTCTTCGCGACAGCGGGGGGTGTGGGGGAACCACCGATCATCCTCGGGATAAAACCCCCCCTCGCGGTCGACGGCCGGACCTCCCGGAGCGGAAGGCGGCAGCGGCAGCAGCAGAGACCATCCCCGGGGCCCGCGCCAAGGGTGAGGGGGGGGGGGGGGGATAGTCGTCTTAGGACAGCAGGGAACCCTCGATTGGAAACACGGGAACGTACCCTGAGCAGACCTGCCGCGGTCGAGGACCCCACGTCTCTCTCTCTCTCTCTCTCTCTCTCTCTCTTACGACCGACAATTAAGGCGCCGCTGGCTGAGGTTTGCGTCGGCAACTTGCCGCTCCGGTCATCACCCAGGGGGACCGCATGCGGCGGCCCAGGGCACACACACACACACACACACACACACACACACACACACACACACACACACAATCTCTCTCACCCTGATTGGCCGCCAAGTTGAATGGCCCTGATTGGCTCGCGAGTAAATGGGGGGACATATTCTTGTGAAGGGCTGCTGAACATGGCGGAGGCGGGGGAGGAGGGGGGAAGGGGGTGTGCTGTAACGATGGTAAGGATTTGCTTGTAAGGGGGGAAGGGGGGGAGGGTGGGTGTGGAGGTGGGGGGGGGGGGGGAAGGGAAAGAGGAGTTGTGGGGGCAGAGGTGTTGCTTCGGGGTCGAAGGTGTGTGTGTGTGTGTGTGTGTGTGTGTGTGTGTGTGTGTGTGTGTGTGTGTGTGTGTGTGTGTGTGTGGTAGGGGAAGGGGAATTCGAGTTATTTTTATAAGAATCCAAAAAGATGGACAATTGGAACTGAATTCAGAAGGAGGAGGTAAGAGAGGGTGTGGGGGATATTCTGGGGCGTGGGGGATATTCTGGGGCGTGGGGAGAATATTCTACGGCGTGGGGAGGGTATTCTAGGGAGAATATTCTAGGGTGTGGAGGAATATTCTAGGGTGTGGAGGAATATTCTAGGGTGTGGGGGAATATTCTAGGGTGTGGAGAAATATTCTAGGGCGTGGGAATATTCTAGGGTGTGGGGAATATTCTAGGGTGTTGAATATTCTAGGGCGTAGGGGAATATTCTAGGGTGCCGGGGGAATATTCCAGGATGTGGGGAGAATATTTTAGGGAGTGTAGTTTTGAAAGTAGCACTTGGTGGGGAGAGAGAGAGAGTGGGATGGTAACCCACCACACACACTGGGAGGGAAGGAGGAGGAGGGAAGGAGGAGGGTGTGTGAAAAGGGGGCGGGGGAGGAGGGAGGAGGAAGTCACAGAAACAGAAGATGGGAATTGAGGTATTACTTGACGGCGGGTTCACTACTGCCTCGTGCCACACTTCGCCCACGACCGTCCCGAGGGAAAGCCACGGTCCACGAATATTCATTCGCACGGGGCACGAATGACCCAGCTTCAAAATCTTTTTTCGAACACGACGGTATGACCCTGGACACACATTAAGTCAGGCCCTTTGAGGGCAACGCACGCGCGTGTCCGTCGCGCCCGGAAGCGACAACTTTGACCATACGACCATAGTTACCGTAGAGTTTAATGAGGCATAGATGAGGCATAGTCTAGCCGAGCTAGGCCCAGCAAAACATGGCTTAACACAGAGAGGCAACATGGCCGAGAAGAAATGCCGCGCGCTAACTTGCAAAATTCGCGATGAGGTAAAGTTCGCGATGAGGGAGAGGCATTAAAAAAAGTATGCCAAGACTTCCTGTGATAGATTCTTCAAGAATTTATTCCCCCCCGAAGATAATAAATGATTTATTAATTTATCCAAATCTTTGCGAGGTACGTGTCCCCTCCCACAGTGACGTCACGACGGCTGACGACGACGAGGAGACTGATGTACGATGCTTTCTCCAGACCCTCCTCCCTCCTCCTGTTGTCTCATTTAACCACGATTGCGTTCGTGCCGTCGCCGATGGCGGAGACGTTCGTGAATCACGCCGAGAGCTCCTTAGGGGGTGTCTCCGTGAGGGTTCGTGTGTGTGGCGAATTGAAAGGAAAAAAAAAAAGAAGTGGTTTAGCTTTCGTGTCTTACTATGTGGCAAGGTCCATCACGGCCCACCAGTGAGAGTTGCCGGATACCTTTATATGGTGGTGTTTTTAAGTGTAAATATGGGTGTGTTAGTGTATCATTTTAAGTGTAAATATGGGTGTGTTAGTGTATCATTTTAAGTGTGTATTTCACTTATGTGTCTGGGTGTGTTAAGTGTATCATTTTAAGTGTAAATATGGGTATGTTAGTGTATCATTTTAAGTGTGTATTTTTCACTTATGTGTCTGGGTGTGTTAGTGTATCATTTTAAGTGTGTATTTCACTTATGTGTCTGGGTGTGTTATGTGTAAGTACGTACTTATACTTTAAGGGGAGGGAGGGAGTTTGACACTCGTGGGGTCCCATGTCCTACAAATACATCTTAAATTAATTTATATAATAAATGGAATATCAATACGACCCTTGAGCACGACGGGACACGACCCTAGGTTGGGGCGCCCTGGTCTCTGACCTGAAGGTCAGGTCGAAGAGGCCAGACGACCGTCACCCCACCAACCGAGGGTCGTATCACCGCGCTCAAGGGGCCGTGCGCTCGCACTCAAGGGGTCGTACGCTCGTGCTCAAGGGGTCGTGCGCTTGCACTCAAGAGTCGCACGCTGGCGTTCAAGGGTCGTACGCTCGTGCTCAACGCGTCATATGCTCGCACTGAAGGGGTCGTACGCTCGCGCTCAACACGTCGTATGCTCGCACTCAAGGGGGTCGTACGCTCGCGCTCAACACGTCATATGCTCGCACTCAAGGGGGTCGTACGCTCGCGCTCAACACGTCGTATGCTCGCACTCAAGGGGGTCGTACACTCGCGCTCAAGGGGTCCCCCTCGTGCACCACTCCGTGTCAACAGGGCTTCAAGCGGGAGGTGCAGGTGAAGCGCGGGCGGTGGACGAGCCAGTGGGAGGCCATAACAGTTGATTGAGCCACTGAATAGTTCTCTCTTACTACAATTGGAGGCCGAGGGGGTGGTCCTCCCTTCCCCCTTCCCCCCCAACCCTTGCAGGTTATTGGAGGGGCTCCGTTCTCTCTGCCTGAGGAGGAGGAGGAACCGCGTGTCCTCTTTTGGAGTGAGTGAGTGTGTGTGTAAGATTTGGAGTGTCGGTGTTTTGGTGGAGGATGGAAGGTGGGGAGGGAGGGGTTTCGAACCAAGGCGGGTGAGTATGGGAAGGTTTCATTCCCGTTCTTATTAAACTGGGAGGACTGTGTCCCTTGGGGCCAAGTTGTGTGTCACATAGCCTGTGTGTGTGTGTGTGTGTGTGTGTGTGTGTGTGTGTGTGTGTGTGTGTGTGTGTTGTGGAGAAGAGGAGGAGGAGGTGGTCGTCGTTGTCTTCTGTCTTTTGGGGTTGTAGGGAGACGGTGGGCTGTTAAAGGGTTCTCACTGTCCTTTGGAGTTGTGGAGGGATTTGACGATGACTGGTTGTGGAGGGAGGGAACGTGGATTTCACGAGTTGTGAAGGAGAGGAGGGGCAGGCAGGGAAGGTCTTTGTTCGTGTTGTAGGTTGTGAAGGGAAGGGCACACGAAGGGCCGGGGTACACCGTGATGTTCCTGGTAGGTGAAAAATAAGCCTATGTAATCAGTTGAATTTCCACCACCACCGGAACCATATAGGCTCTGTGGTACGGGTTATGATCTGTGGGTTGTGATGACCCCTCGTGGGTTGTGATGACCCCTCGTGGTGTTGTGATGACCCCTCGTGGGTTGTAATGACCCCTCGTGGTGTTGTGATGACCCCTCGTGGTGTTGTAATGACCCCTCGTGGTGTTGTGATGACCCCTCGTGGGTTGTAATGACCCCCTCGTGGGTTGTAATGACCCCTCGTGGTGTTGTGATGACCCCTCGTGGTGTTGTAATGACCCCCTCGTGGGTTGTGATGACCCCTCGTGGGTTGTAATGACCCCCTCGTGGGTTGTAATGACCCCTCGTGGTGTTGTGATGACCCCTCGTGGTGTTGTAATGACCCCCTCGTGGGTTGTGATGACCCCTCGTGGGTTGTAATGACCCCCTCGTGGGTTGTAATGACCCCTCGTGGTGTTGTAATGACCCCCTCGTGGTTTGTAATGACCCCTCGTGGTGTTGTAATGACCCCTCGTGGTGTTGTGATGACCCCTCGTGGGTTGTGATGACCCCTCGTGTGGTTGTGATGACCTCCCCAGCCCTGAGATGGCATTCTGGTATTGCGAGGATGGTCATCATTACTAGTACGTGTGTCACTGATGAAGGTCATTACTCCAGGTCATTACTCCATCAGCAGAGGTAAGTAGGACTCGCAAAGGTCACAGTCTCGGGTCATTACTATGGGTCACGAGGAACAGGGGCGATAGCAGTAACTATGGTGACCTTTAACCGCGATTTTAAACAACATAATGAGACAGTGTGACCTAGGTTGACCTTGTCTGATGTCAGGGAAGGTCAGAGAGCCATACCCGTGCTGGAGGTCAAGAAAAGGTCAGACAGACCCATACTCCTGCTGGAGGTCAGGAAAAGGTCAGACAGACCCATATACCCTCCCCCGGAAGTCAGGAAAGGTCAGACAGACCCACCCTTTTTCCTGGAGGTCAGGAGAGGTCAGACAAGAACCTGTGGGCCACCTTTCCTCTACCCCAAGAGAGAGAGAGAGAGAGAGAGAGAGAGAGAGAGAGAGAGAGAGAGAGAGACCACAACAACGACACACACTCTCGGAGGCTGATCTAAAGTTCAAGTGGTGTTCAAACGTTGCTGTATGAAAGGGGGTCATAACCTCGCCTGTACCGCGCCACCTGTACCGCGCCCCTGTACCTCACCTCTGACCCCTGACCTGCGATTCCAGTGACCAGGGTTATACACCGTGCCGCTTGCGGAGGGTGTTAATCTGCAGTCCGGTGACGCTTCATGAGACATGCGGCAAACTGAAGTTCCTGTGAGGGTGGAGTGTGTACCTGGGGCTTTCGTAATGACAGACAGACAGACAGAGAGACACATAGACAGACAGGCACAGACAGAAATACACCTTGTCTCCCATCCTCAAAGGCCAGGTCAAAGGTTACGGCGTCATCATGCTCAGCAGTTGTACCCGTCGTGCTCAAGGGTCATTTCGTCGTGTTCGAGGATCGTACTGTCGTGGTCAAGGGTCACTTCGTCGTGTTCAAGGATCGTACTGTCGTGCTCAATGGGGTTGTGATGTCGTGCTCATGGGTCGTACCGTCGTGTTCAAGGGTCGTACCGTCGTGCTCAAGGATCGTACCGTCGTGCTCAAGGATCGTACCGTCGTGCTTCTGGACCGTACCGTCGTGCTCAAGGATCGTACCGTCGTGCTCAGGAGGTCGTACCAACGTGCTCAAGGGTCGTACCGTTCTGCTCAGGAGACCGTACCGTCGTGCTCAAGGACCGTACCGTCGTGCTCAAGGACCGTACCGTCCTGCTCAGGAGGTCGCACCGTCGTGTTCAAGGACCGTACCGTCGTGCTCAAGGACCGTACCGTCGTGCTCAAGGACCGTACCGTCGTGCTCAAGGACCGCACCGTCGTGCTCAATGACCGTACCGTCGTGCTCAAAGACCGTACCATCATGCTCAAGGAGGTCGTACCGTCGTGCTCAAGGACCGTACCGTCGTGCTCAAGGACCATACCGTCGTGCTTCTGGACCGTACCGTCGTGCTCAAGGATCGTACCGTCGTGCTCAGGAGGTCGTACCAACGTGCTCAAGGGTCGTACCGTTCTGCTCAGGAGACCGTACCGTCGTGCTCAAGGACCGTACCGTCGTGCTCAAGGACCATACCGTCGTGCTTCTGGACCGTACCGTCGTGCTCAAGGATCGTACCGTCGTGCTCAGGAGGTCGTACCAACGTGCTCAAGGGTCGTACCGTTCTGCTCAGGAGACCGTACCGTCGTGCTCAAGGACCGCACCGTCGTGCTCAATGACCGTACCGTCGTGCTCAAGGACCGCACCATCATGCTCAAGGAGGTCGTACCTTCGTGCTCAAAGGACCGTACCGTCGCGCTATGAAGCTAGACCAAAGGTCATTAGTCTTGTTATATATTCATTGGCTGCAGATTACCCGAAGAATAAGCCATTAGCCTTCGGTTCATCCTGTGAAAACGAGAATTTGAATAAATCTACATTTACCAGTTTGATGGGTATTCTGAGACATGCCCCTGAAGGCTTTAGCGTTAGCCAGCTTGCTTGCTCAAAAAAAGCACAGCTCAAGTGTTTGCTGTAGAAAACAAGGAATATATATACATACATATACATACATACATACATACACACACACACACACACACACACAAATATATATATATATATATATATATATATATATATATATATATATATATATATATATATATATATATATATATATATTCTTTTTCATACTATTCGCCGTTTCTCGCATCAGCGAGGTAGCGTTACGAACAGAGGACTGGGCCTTTGAGGGAATATCCTCACCTGGTCCCCTTCTCTGTTTCTTCGACAGACCTAGGGCCTCCCCGATGCAAGGGGACTCCTGTGTCTCCAATAAGGCTGCGCTACGCCCAGTAGCAGGGTGAGGATGGACCTTGGAAGCGAGCAGTTCGTGTCCGCAGAGTGAATGGTGTTGAGAATGACCTCGTTAGAGATGGAGATGTCCCGTTGACCTCCAGGTGTCATTTTCTGTGACCTCAAGCGTGGGGGGGGGGGGACATCATTATGCCCGTGGCACAGACCCTGAGGAAGGACTCCCACTTACCAAATGCACGACCCCACAACAGTGATTGGATGAGTTAGATTTGTAAAAGACGTAAATTCGAAGGCGACGTAAAATACGTAAATTCGAAGGCGACGTAAAAGACGTAAATTCGAGACGATTTATAGTGTAAAAAAGAGAAAAAAAAATTGACTGTACAATTCGTAGTGGTGGTTGCGATTTCGTGGGGAGGAGCGGACGGACGAAACAGTGGCGAACCCGCGCAAAAAAAAAAAAAAAAGAAAGAAAAGAAAAAGAAGTTTGCCAAAAAACATTAAGAAGTGTAGACCAAACAAAATTAGAAATGGTTTAAGCTATCTGGCGATGCCGCGTTCTCCCCCCCCCCCCTCTTTGAATTATAAATTCGTTAACTGAATAAATAATCAAGAGAAAACTTACAATTGACGAATTAGGAACCAGATGGGACGTTTGTAACTTAATGACGGGCAATTACGAAGAGGCCGGAGTTCTGCGTGTGGTAGATACGTGTTTCTCCAATAGATAAATAGAGATTCCGACCGAGTTGGCACTCGGAGTTATTTGTACTGACCGGGGACAAGATAATGATATACGGGAAGACCAGAGGGTCATGGCTCTTAAAGAGGTTATTCTCGTGTTAGATGGCTAAGACTTCGACCCGAATGACAGCAGGGTTTGCCACTTCCCTGACCCAGAAGGATTTTCTATATTAGCTGTTATGATGATAAGGAATTCATATGTTTAGTTATCTTTATGCAATCGCACAGCTAAAGCTGAGTCTGATGTGCCTATGCTGACTGAAGCTTATCGTCAGCGGTTTAAGCTTAAAAGGCTTAAATCTCCTTCCTATCTATCCCACTTCTCCCCGTCCCATTCTGTACACTTCCTCTACTCATTTCATCCTTGATGCTTCCCGCTTCTCTCTCTCCTGTCCCACTTCGCATTCTTCCCCGCTTCTCCTCCTCCGTAAACCCGCATTCCTGCCCCCATTCACACAGGACACACCCCCCCCCCCCCCCCTTCCACATACGGGTCCTGGGTCTCTAACCCCCTTCCCACCACCCTAGGACACCCCCCCCCCCCCCATCCAGTGGCTCCGCCGCTTCCAGGTGGCGCGCCACACCCAGTAGCAGGGAAAGGCTAAGACTCCTCTGAAACTCGACAAGCGCGTGCTTTGGACGAGGCTGCTCACTGTGTGTGTGTTATCACCAGACAGCGACGACACACGCCCGTTATAGGTGAATTTCCGCTCTCGGTGCAACCACGATAGATAGATAGATAGAGTGCGGGGTATCGCAAGGTCGCGTCGGTGTCTGGTCTTCCTTGGAGGGGGAGGGTGAGGTCGGGTCTGCCAACAGAAGGTGAGTTCCAGGAGGGCGGGGTGGGTTTCGTGGGCTCATTCACGTCCCCTGGGCCACACACACCAGCACCACACACACACTCTCTCTCTCCACACAGATACAACAGTACCTGAGAAGCAAGCACAAACACACCCTCTTAGAAGCTGTCAACTCTTTCCCATCTTCTCTTCACCTCAACTCTTCTCATCTTTTCTTCCTTCTCCTCCACTTTAATTCTTCTCCTTTCTTCTCATCTTCTCTTCCTTCCTTCCTTCTCGTCCTCCTTCTTCTTCTTCACTTCAATTCTTCTCCTTTCTTCTCATCTTCTCTTCCTTCCTTCCTTCCTTCCTTCCTTCTCCTCCTCCTCCTCCTCCTTCACTTTAATTCTTCTCTTTTCTTCTTATCTCCTCCTCCCTCCTCCTCATACAGATGGTACCACTCAAACCCAGGTAAAAAAAAAACCCGTTCCTAAAAAAATATTCATGAAAAACGAGTCTTGAGCGATGTTTGGCAGAGTCGATTAATAGCACGAATTTGCTTGTTCCACAAACTTTCCGAAAGTCTTCTAATTCGCGTGGGTTTTTTTCTTCTTCTTTTTTTCTTTTTTCTTTTTTTTTTCTTCCCTCCTCCGGTAACGGATGTCTGATTTCATCCGAATAAAACAGTTCGCGAGGAGAGGCGAGGCGTCCGCTGATCACTTACAACACTTTCCTAATTCCCTTGATTCCCGGTGGAGTGTGTGTGGGAGGAGAGAGAGAGAGAGAGAGAGAGAGAGAGAGAGAGAGAGAGAGAGAGAGAGAGAGAGAGAGAGAGAGAGAGAGAGAATGATATATTACCTCTTTGTCTCTGTCTCTTTCTGTATATATATATATATATATATATATATATATATATATATATATATATATATATATATATATATACATATATATATATATAAATATATATATATATATATATATATATATATATATATATATATATATATATATATATATATATATATGTGTGTGTGTGTGTGTGTGTGTGTGTGTGTGTGTGTGTGTGTGGGTTTTCCATAACTGATCGCCGTTGCCCGATTTAGCGAGGTAGCTGCAGGCTCAGAGGGAGTATGGCGGCATTCGCCCACATCCATGCTCTAGCTGTCATGTGGTGTAACGCAACGAAACCACATACAGCACGTCAGGGCCAGTATACCACATCATTCCAATTTACTCTTTATCACGTGCACGCCTCTCACCCTCCTGCATGTTCAGGCCCGATCACTCAAAATCTTTTTTCTCTCTACCCTTTCATCTCCAATTTGGTCTCCCCGTTCTCTTTGTTCCCTCCACCTCTGACACATATATCCTCTGTGTTTTACCTTTCCTCATTCATTCTCTCCGCATGCCCAACCATTTCAGCACACCCTCTTCAGCTCTCTCAACCAAACACTTTTTTTTGTTTGCAATAAAACACTTTTCACTTGCCCTTACATTACTGACTCGATCAAACCACCTCGCACCACATGTTGTCCTCATACGTATCATTTCCAGCACATCCACCCTCCTCCGCACAGCCTTATCCATAGCTCATGCCTCGCACCCATATAATTTTGTTGGGACGAATCTTCACTCGGGACCACTCATTCTCCTTTCCTACTCGCACACACACAGTTTAAACCGTTGATAAAACTTCACATTGCTTCTAGCAGCTCCCCTCTCATTCCTCACCAACCTCCCTAGCTCCATTTAGTCTCACCAATTCGCAATCTAAACTCAATCTCTTCCTGTATTTTTTCACATAAGCCTCTTTTCCAAACTCACTTACTCTCCACAAGGCAGGGATCAGACATCCCAACAGCTGCACCCTCTTAGCACTTCACACCCAAAAGTCTCTCTTTTACAAGCCTATCAATTAATATATAATCCAGTAGTGCCCACTGACCATCTTTTCTACTTAAATACGTTTACTTGTGTACATATATATATATATCCCTCTTTTTAAACCAGGTATTCCTAATCACCAGTCCTTTTCAGCACAACTCCATGAGCTGTTCACCATTTGCAATCACTTTATTGAATACCCTATGCCCCTCAAATCAGACCCTTAACTGCCACGTTACTCACCCTCGCGTTTAATGACCCATCACTAATACCCGGTCTCTCGCATACGACTACTGACACACTCACTCACTCAGATGCTCCTAAAACACTTGCCTCTCATGATCTTTATTCTCATGGCCAGGTGCATGAGCACTGGTAATCACCCACCTCTCGCCATCCACTTCCATTTTCATCCATATCAATCTGGATCTCATGTCCTTACACTCTACGCACTCACACAACTCCTGCCTCAGTAATCGTGCTATTCCTTCCTTGGTTCTTCTTATCCTCTCACCAACCACTGACTTTACTCTCATGACATTTCCAAACCATTCTTCCCCTTTACCCTTGAGCTTCGTTTCACTCAGAGCCAGAACATCCAAGTTTCTTTCCCCAAACATGCATCCCATCTCTCCTTTCTTCTCATATTGTTTACAACACAAATTTAGCCTGAGCCTTCAAAGAGGATGAGTACTCCCCACTTGGCTCCTTCTTCTGTTCAATCTTTCAGAAATTGAAATACAAGAATGGGCGGGTTTCCAGCCCCTCTCCCCTAGCTCCCGCCCCCTTTAGTCGCCTCCTACGACAAGCAAGGAATACGGAGGTAGAATTTTTTTTTTTGGCCATACCTCTATGGCAGGGGTCCCTTCTATCTCTATATATAAATCACGTTTTTTTTTTTATCAATATTAATTTTGAGGGATTTAAAGTTAGCGAGTCAGCTGCCGAGACCAGGGTTTCAATTTCGGCGTCAAGTGAACCGCTGGCGGAGATCAGATGATTGGCGGATGGACGCCGCCCCTCTGATTGGCCTGTTTCGGACCACCTGATTGCCGGCACTCCTATCATCCCATTTTAATTAGAGGCTGAGCAAATTTGCTCAGTGACAATATTAATTTTCTCCATCTCTTATTGCTCACGCTGAGGGATGTGTGTGTGTGTGTGTGTGTGTGTGTGTGTGTGTGTGTGTGTGTGTGTGTGTGTGTGTGTGTGTGTGTGTGTGTGTGTGTGTTTACTGTCTTGCTTTAGATTGTTTTGCTTCTCTGAATCTCTCTCTCTCTCTCTCTCTCTCTCTCTCTCTCTCTCTCTCTCTCTCTCTCTCTCTCTCTCTCTCTCTCTCTCTCTCTTCTATGGGTCTGTCCTTTACTTGTCGTCTCCCCTTAAGTCTTCTGTATCTTTGCCTCCATCCATCTTCTCTCTCTGTATTATTACCTTCTCTCTTCTTCTTCTTCTTCTTCTTCTTCTTCTCTTACCAACTGGTTCTTTCCCTTTCTATCGTCTTTTCTGATCTTCTCATGTCTCTTCCTCTTTCATCTCCTCCTCCTCCTCCTTCCTTCCTTCCCTTCACTCGTCTTCCCCCCCCCCCTTACACCATTACCTCCCTCCTCTTTGCCTGTCATTATGTCCACCTCCATCCCTGGTCTCTCTCCCTCCTTCTACCCTCCCGTCTCCTCCCTCCTTTTCTCTCTCTGCCCTTTTTTCAGTTCTAATCTTTATCTTCGCCGCTCCTTTTCCAACTTTATTCGCAATTTCCTATCTCCTCCTATCTCCTCTCCTGTCTGTCTCCCCCCGTTTGTCTCGCTTCGTGCCCTCGTCTCTCCCATCCCACAAACCCTCCCACAAGTCACGGTCACATCTTATCTTTTCCTCCCCTAACTTTCCTTCCTTTCCCTCCACCTCTCACACCCCCATCCCTACAATCACACCATTCCCTCCTCCCTCCCTCCCGCTTCTCACCCCTTCAACTCACCCCCCCTCTCTCTCCTCCCTCCCGCTTCTCACCCCTTCAACTCACCCCCCCTCTCTCTCCTCCCTCCCGCCTTCCACCCCTTCCCCCCCCCCCCCTCCCGACGCAAGAAGCTCCACCACCTCTACGCGCGTCCGGACCCTGGCGTCGCTGGCGGCGTCACCCCGCTAATTAGAATGTTCCCCTAACGAAGCCGCGATAAGCATCTGTGGCGGCGCGCGCGAGAGCCGCCGGACGGACCGATGAAAATTATCGGCGCAGGAATTGGCGCGGATAATGTCCCCCCCCCCCGGGGCGGCAACTGGTGGGGGGGGGGGGTCCGAGGAGTGGGGGGTGGTCAGAATTCGCTGGGTATTGCCACGAAAAGTTATATATAAATATATATATATATATATATATATATATATATATATATATATATATATATATATATATATATATATATTTATTTTTTTTTTTTTTTTTTTTGGACCAAGCCATCAAATTTCCCACCCGGTAGGGCTCAACGCAGTGATATCGATGGGGGGGAGGGGATTTCTACCGCTGCTGTTCCCCCGCAGCTGCTATACGATACAGCTGCTGCCTGCTGCTGTAGTCCACTGCTGTGTCGACCTGAGAGAGATGAGATAAGCCACGGCTTGAACAGCAGCAGCACCAGCAGCAGCACCACGCCCGCCCCGCGCACGACGGCGCAGGAGGAGGAGTACCCGTACACACAAGGTTGGCGGTATACCCACGTCTGTGTGGGGTGTATACCCACGTCTGTGTGGGGTGTATACCCACGTCTGTGTGGGGTGTATACCCACGTCTGTGTGGGGTGTATACCCACGTCTGTGTGGGGTGTATACCCACGTCTGTGTGGGGTGTATACCCACGTCTGTGTGGGGTGTATACCCACGTCTGTGTGGGGTGTATACCCACGTCTGTGTGGGGTGCATACCCACGTCTGTGTGGGGTGTATACCCACGTCTGTGTGGGGTGTATACCCACGTCTGTGTGGGGTGCATACCCACGTCTGTGTGGGGTGTATACCCACGTCTGTGTGGGGTGTATACCCACGTCTGTGTGGGGTGCATACCCACGTCTGTGTGGGGTGTATACCCACGTCTGTGTGGGGTGTATACCCACGTCTGTGTGGGGTGCATACCCACGTCTGTGTGGGGTGTATACCCACGTCTGTGTGGGGTGTATACCCACGTCTGTGTGGGGTGCATACCCACGTCTGTGTGGGGTGTATACCCACGTCTGTGTGGGGTGTATACCCACGTCTGTGTGGGGTGCATACCCACGTCTGTGTGGGGTGCATACCCACGTCTGTGTGGGGTGTATACCCACGTCTGTGTGGGGTGTATACCCACGTCTGTGTGGGGTGCATACCCACGTCTGTGTGGGGTGTATACCCACGTCTGTGTGGGGTGTATACCCACGTCTGTGTGGGGTGCATACCCACGTCTGTGTGGGGTGTATACCCACGTCTGTGTGGGGTGTATACCCACGTCTGTGTGGGGTGCATACCCACGTCTGTGTGGGGTGTATACCCACGTCTGTGTGGGGTGTATACCCACGTCTGTGTGGGGTGCATACCCACGTCTGTGTGGGGTGTATACCCACGTCTGTGTGGGGTGCATACCCACGTCTGTGTGGGGTGTATACCCACGTCTGTGTGGGGTGTATACCCACGTCTGTGTGGGGTGCATACCCACGTCTGTGTGGGGTGTATACCCACGTCTGTGTGGGGTGTATACCCACGTCTGTGTGGGGTGTATACCCACGTCTGTGTGGGGTGCATACCCACGTCTGTGTGGGGTGTATACCCACGTCTGTGTGGGGTGTATACCCACGTCTGTGTGGGGTGTATACCCACGTCTGTGTGGGGTGCATACCCACGTCTGTGTGGGGTGTATACCCACGTCTGTGTGGGGTGTATACCCACGTCTGTGTGGGGTGTATACCCACGTCTGTGTGGGGTGTATACCCACGTCTGTGTGGGGTGTATACCTGGCTTAGTGTAAACCCACTCATGGTGATGATGATGGCGCGTGAGCTACTGCTGACAGCATTACTGCTGACAGTGGTACTACTGACAGTGGTACCGCTGACAGTAGTACTGCTGACAGTGGTACCGCTGACAGTGGTACTGCTGATAGTGGTACTGCTGACAGTGGTACTGCCGACAGTGGTACAGCTGACAGTGGTACCGCTGACAGTGGTACTGCTGATAGTGGTACTGCTGACAGTGGTACTGCTGACAGTGGTACCGCTGACAGTGGCACCGCTGATAGTGGTACTGCTGACAGTGGTACCGCTGACAGAGGTACAGCTGACAGTAGTACTGCTGACAAGCAGCTGATAACGGCTCTGCTCTGGCTGACACTCTGGAATGGGCGTCCGCTGTTAACACGGGGAAGGGGGAAGGGGGAGGTTGGTATCTCCCTTATCTCTTCCCCCCCCTTCCTCTTCCCCCATTCCCCCTCTGTAGCTCAGCGACCAACCCTACGCCCCCCCACACGCCCTCCACACACACACACACGCCCTCTCTAGATCAAAGGAACTCTCCCTTCCTCCCCCCTCCCCCCCAGCTGACGTTGAGGCCGGGACTCATAAGCGCTGATGATTCCAACTGGCAAAAACAGATCGTCAGCTGTAGATAAGGTCGTGCATCCAATTATGATGGATCTACTACAGCAGAGGGTTCGATCCTATAGGGAACAGGCATGGTCGACTATAGAGGGTTCGATCCTATAGGGAACAGGCAATGACCGACTACAGAGGGTTCAATCCTATAGGGAACAGGCATGGTCGACTATAGAGGGTTCGATCCTATAGGGAACAGGCATGGTCGACTACAGAGGGTTCGATCCTATAGGGAACAGGCATGGTCGACTACAGAGGGTTCGATCCTATAGGGAACAGGCATGGTCGACTACAGAGGGTTCGATCCTATAGGGAACAGGCATGGTCGACTACAGAGGGTTCGATCCTATAGGGAACAGGTATGGTCGACTACAGAGGGTTCGATCCTATAGGGAACAGGCATGGTCGACTACAGAGGGTTCGATCCTATAGGAAACAGGCATGACCGACTTGGATTCACGTACAGAATCGAAGTCCCACCCCAAGATGATGATTTCCGGCAAAAAAACGTCTTTAAATTCACTCCGCTTCGAAAGGAATGAGGTCAAAGAGGCGATCTAACACAGGATTTCAGAATCATCAAAAAGCTGTCGTATTCTCGATCTAACAATCTAGTTCTTAGACTTATATCTATGTGATTTTCCACTCGTGGTGACAAGAACTTCTTCTCCAACAGAACTGTTAACACTTGGAATTGATAAACCTCTTAGATTAACGGAAGGCATCACCATAGATACGTAGCGAAAAGACTAGATAATTACTACATAGACTGGTTAATTACTTCATAGAGTAGGCTGGATAATCACTACACAGGCTGGTTAATTACTACATAGACTGGATAATTACTTCACAGAGTAGGCTGGATAATCACTACACAGGCTGGTTAATTACTACATAGACTGGATAATTACTTCACAGAGTAGGCTGGATAATGCTGGTTAATTACTACAGACTGGATAATTACTTTATAGAGTAGGCTGGATAATCACTACATAGGCTGGTTAATTGTTACATAGACTGGATAATTACTTCATAGAGTAGGCTGGATAATCACTACATAGGCTGGTTAATTACTACATAGACTGGATAATTACTTCATAGAGTAGGCTGGATGATGCTGGTTAATTACTACATAGACTGGATAATTACTTTATAGAGTAGGCTGGATAATCACTACATAGGCTGGTTAATTACTATATAGACTGGATAATTACACCACTTCGAGTCAACAGGTATATATCACACAAACCTCCAACAGCCAGGATCGAACCCGGGACCCCCTGTGTAACAGGCGGGAATGCTACCGTTTCTCACATCTCCCTTCATCTCAGAGAATCCCCTAACGACCCAACAGCCTGATGCTGTTCGAATTCCTTCCTTCTGTAACCATCGTAAGCTTCTGTGGCCAGCTTGAACGACCCGGGTCAGTCCGGTGTGAATGACCCGCTGTTCATCGTACGCTTATCTCACTGACTTGCGAGCTTGAGTGGGCCAAACCAGTCGCGTTGACTGACCCTGACCATCGTTAGCTTCGCTGACCGGTTCGAAACATCGACCTGGTCAATACCGCTTCAGCGGTCAGTTCAACCCGAACAGCCTGGTATAATCGTTAGCCTCAGCTTGAATGATCTGGCCGCAGTCAGCTTGAGTCACTTCGCCGTTAAGCTTTAATGAAAGCTGGGTAAAGGGGCTAAAGCTCCATCAACTGGCAAAGCTTACTTATTAATACACTGTTCATTACGCCCTCCAAGCCTCAAGCTGAGTTGTTTTAAGCTTCAAGACTTGTTCTTTGCAAGCTTTAGCTCTCTCATGTAATCGGCTTATCTTAAAATCGTCTCGCATGGTAAAGCGCGAATATCTACCTACCTACGAACGATCACTCACATGCATACGGTCACTTCCCTACCTACTTACATACGGTCACTTCCCTACCTACTTACATACGGTCACTTCCCTACCTACTTACATACGGTCACTTTCCTAACTACTTACATACGGTCACTTCCCTACTTACTTACATACGATCATTTCCCTACCTACTTACATACGGTCACTTCCCTACCTACTTACATACGGTCACTTCCCTACCTACTTACATACGGTCACTTTCCTAACTACTTACATACGGTCACTTCCCTACTTACTTACATACGATCATTTCCCTACCTACTTCCATACGGTCACTTCCCTAACTACTTACATACGGTCACTTCAATAACTACTTACATACGGTCACTTCCCTACCTACTTACCTTTATAAGATCACCTACCTACCTACACACGATCATCTGCCTACCTACGACAACATTTCTGCCTACGAGGTTAGGGCTGGCGCGTAGCGACTACCACGGGAAAGGAAACACGGAAGGAGATTAGGTGTAAACCTAAACAGAAGTACGGACAGTAGAACGGACGAAGAAACAGGAGCAGCTTAAAGGAAAACAAAAACAGAGACAGCGAACTGTTGATAACAGTGTTGCCAGAGAAAACAGGACCCGAGGCAAAAAGCACTGATTGGAAAGAGAGACACAGAAACAGAAAGGCATAGAAAATTATACAGGAAATCACAGAAAAGACAAATATGAAGGACACGCAGATACACAAATACAGGCACATTCAGAAGGCAGAGAAAGACACGGAAAGAGACAGACAAACATAGAACAACACTAGAGACACACAGACAGACAGACAGAGACACAGCAGACACATTCAGAAGGCAGAGAAAGACACGGCAAGACAAACTTAGAACAACCCTGGAGACACAGACAGACAGACAGAGACCTAGCAGACACATCCAGAAGGCGGAGAAAGACACAGACAAGCATAGAACCACGCTAGAGACACAGACAGACACAGCAGACACATTCAGAAGGCGGAGAAACACACAGACAAGCATAGAACCACGCTGGAGACACAGACAGACACATCCAGAAGGCGGAGAAAGACACAGACAAGCATAGAACCACGCTGGAGACACAGACAGACACATCCAGAAGGCGGAGAAAGACACAGACAAGCATAGAACCACGCTGGGGAGACACAGACAGACACAGCAGACACATTCAGAAGGCGGAGAAACACACAGACAAGCATAGAACCACGCTGGAGACACAGACAGACACATCCAGAAGGCGGAGAAAGACACAGACCAGCATAGAACCACGCTGGGGAGACACAGACAGACAGAGAGATGGATGAAGACGACGAAGAGACAGTACGAGACTCGAGGCATTATCCTCAGGTCATTGCCCTTACTACTACGGAGGCGAATTGTATTCTTGGGATTACGACCCAATTATTTCCGGGTCTGATGACCCTCAGTGAGCCCGACTGAACCAAGCTCAGCCAGGCTATTTTTCACCGGTTCATCGAGGGACGCACCCACTTAACTCCACTAATTCTTCCCCCCCATAATTGTTATCGGAATGGATGCCGTTCGCACGGAATAATCAGCACGGGCCGGGATCACCATCACCGTTTACCCGTAACGATCGCTTAACCGGAATTCTCCCCCACTCGTCGTCCGGGGATGACCCGCTGAAGCGGGGTGGTGGGGAGGGGAGTGTTTATATTACGGACGAGCCGAAACGGCGACATGATAGCAACGGGGGGACGTCGTCTCTTATCGGGGGGGCCGTCGTCTTTTATCGGGGGGCCGTCGTTCCTTATCGGGGGGGGCCGTCGTCTCTTATCAGGGGGGGCCGTCGTCTCTATCGGGGGGGACCGTCGTCTCTTATCGGGGGGACCGTCGTCTCTTATCGGGGGGGCCGTCGTCTCTTATCGGGGGGGGGCCGTCGTCTCTTATCGGGGGGGGGGGGGGGGCCGTCGTCTCTTATCGGGGGGGCCGTCGTCTCTTATCGGGGGGGGCCGTCGTCTCTTATCGGGGGGGCCGTCGTCTCTTATCGGGGGGGGCCGTCGTCTTTATCGGGGGGACCGTCGTCTCTTATCGGGGGGGCCGTCGTCTTTTATCGGGGGGGCCGTCGTCTCTTATCGGGGGGGCCGTCGTCTTTTATCGGGGGGGCCGTCGTCTCTTATCGGGGGGGCCGTCGTCTCTTATCGGGGGGGGCCGTCGTCTCTTATCGGGGGGGGCCGTCGTCTCTTATCGGGGGGACCGTCGTCTCTTATCGGGGGGGACCGTCGTCTCTTATCGGGGGGGCCGTCGTCTCTTATCGGGGGGCCGTCGTCTCTTATCGGGGGGGCCGTCGTCTCTTATCGGGGGGGCCGTCGTCTCTTATCAGTTTACCACAGGGAGGTTATCATTCCTTATCAGTTGATCGACGAAGCTGTTTCCACTCGCTCGTAGCACCACCACTGGCAAGCGGAACGGGACGACATATCACCGTCCGTCAAAATGGTAAATGTGTATAACTCCCGTTATATACATCCGGGATTTATATACATTATATACGTTATATACATCCGGGATTTATATACATTATATACATCCGGGATTTATATACATTATATACGTTATATACATCCGGGATTTATATACATTATATACGTTATATACATCCGGGATTTATATACATTATATACGTTATATACATCCGGGATTTATATACATTATATACGTTATATACATCCGGGATTTATATACATTATATACGTTATATACATCCGTTATATACATCCGGGATGTGCGGTCTACCACGCCAACAGGTTCCGCTGGGCGATAAGTCTTTAAATTTATGCATGGCTCTCTCTCTCTCTCTCTCTCTCTCTCTCTCTCTCTCTCTCTCTCTCTCTCTCTCGTGTCCTTGTGAACTCTCTCCTCAACCCCCACGATTTCGTTTAAACGCTCCCCACTCCCCATGTTCTTCAAAACTGTTCCCCAAGGCGACTCCCACTCACCAAACATTCCATGACGAAGAAGAAGAAGAAGAAGAAGCCACCTTCCTCTTCCTCCTCCACGTCGGGTCTTCTCCTCCTCTTCCTCCTCCACGTCGGGTCTTCTCCTCGTCTTCCCCTCCACGTCGGGTCTTCTCCTCCTCCTCCTCCACGTCTGGTGGTCTTCGAACCCCGGGGTCTTCTTGTCACCGTGGCTGAGCTGTTATATTAATTCCCGCCTGGGCCCCACACATTGCCGGCGGTCGCCCGTCCACTGACGGTCCCTCCCGGGGATCGTCCCAACCTTGTCCCGTCGAGGTACGATCCCTCATGAGGACGTATCTCACTTTACCTCACACGTCCTCCTCCTCTCCCTCATAATTCTTCATTCTCTCTCTCTCATTTCAGCATTTCCCTTCTACACCACACCAACCAACCCACCTCCTTCCCCATCTTCCATCTCGCTACGCCACCATCAGCTCTTAACTATATATCTATACATATCTGTACTCTTAATCCTTCCTCCCATTCCATCTCCTTCCCACTAAACACCCTCCTTTCCTTCGGCTCTCCCGGACGACGTCTGTCTTTCCTCTCCTTCCCTCAACCATCTGGCACAGAGCATCACCACGGGTTCATCTCGTCATCCCCCCCACGGCTGCAGCATCCAGCGGAGGCACGACGGCTCCATAACTACCTTGTACCGCCTCACGTTTTCTTTCTTCGGTAGATCTGCCTGACTCTTTCGCCTCGGACGAATTGTCTTAATTTCACTCGAGTCCGTCCACATCAGTCAGGCAAAGGAGGACGAAAATGACGTAGCCCAATTTCTGCAAGTGTTTAAAGTGTATGTCCTGTTCTTTTCAAATCTAGGCAGTGCTTAGCCTCTCTCTCTCTCTCTCTCTCTCTCTCTCTCTCTCTCTCTCTCTCTCTCTCTCTCTCTCTATCGTTATCCCCCAGTGGTAATCCTGTATCTATCTATCTATCTATCTATCTATCTATATATATATATATATATATATATATATATATATATATATATGTATGTATATATATATAATCCCTCCCCTCTCACTGACGGCTGCGGGGATGCAGAGGCGCGTGAGGCAAGGCTAGGAGTAAACTGCCTTCACAAGTCTCTTGTTCCCTGACGCAATTACCGGCCGAGTCTGGTAATTAATCTTACGGTGGGACGAATATCTTGATTTACGGCAAGATAATTGATGCATCGCGTGCCTGTGAGGAGGAGCACCGCCACCTCCTGAATGCTTAAGCAGATAACTCCGGATATGTGCGCGTGTGGGGCTGTTGGGTATGTGTCCAGACCGCGTCGGATGTGTGCACGTGTGACTGGTGGTGGGTATGTGTCCAGACCGCGTCGGATATGTGCGCGTGTGGCTAGTGGAGGGTATGTGTCCAGACCGCGTCGGATATGTGCGCGTGTGGCTAGTGGAGGGTATGTGTCCAGACCGCGTCGGATGCGCGTGTGGCTGGTGGTGGCTGGTATGTGTCCAGACCGCGTCGGATATGTGCGCGTGTGGCTAGTGGAGGGTATGTGTCCAGACCGCGTCGGATGCGCGTGTGGCTGGTGGTGGCTGGTATGTGTCCAAACCGCGTCGGACATGTGCGCGTGTGGGGCTGTTGGGTATGTGTCCAGACCGCGTCCGATGTGCGCGTGTGGCTAGTGGAGGGTATGTGTCCAGACCGCGTCGGATACGCGTGTGGCTGGTGGTATGAGTCCAGAACGCGTCGGATGTGCGCGTGTGGCGAGAGGAGGGTATGTGTCCAGACCGAAGAAGGTCGTTTTTCGAAGAGCGATGTTCCACGGAACACACACACAGTCCTCCTCCGCTATCATGAACGTCTATGGTCTTTTTCCGGGAGGTCATGAGACCAGCCCTCACTCAGTGGTCTATGGCTAAGTTGTCTACTACCGGAAGACACCCGTGGCGTCGCGGGCTACCGACTTCTCGAACTGGGGAAAAAAAAAAAACCAGGATATCAAAATAGATATATCAAAGTCCCTGCGGCGAGCCGCCACGAAACCCACCTCACCCTCCACCCACCCTCCTCCCTCACCCACCTCACCCTCTTCCAAGTCATTACTAATTAAGGATTCCAGAGGGTATGTCTACTGCTCCGCCTCCCGCCACAAAGCGGCCACTAACTTCCACGGGAGGAGGAGGGCGGGGGTGGAAGGATGGGAAGGAGGAGGAGGAGGAGGAGGACGAGGACATTCCAGCAACATTTCCATACTCCTCTTCCCTCCGGCGCCATTTCAAGCGGTAACTAACTCACGTATAAGGACATTCCAGGGGGGAACTTCTGCTGGATAACCACCCCCTCCCCATTCCCCCAACCCCTTCCTTCCTTCCCTCCCCTGCCGCACCAATAACTTTCAGAATTATATTCTACGAGCTTTCCCCTCACCCCCCTCCTCCTCCCTAACTCCTTCCCCCGTCCTAACCCAGCTCCTGAAGGACGACCGATGCTTGCCGGCTTCGTAAGGGTGTTCCAGCAGCAGCCTCCACGGATCCAGTCTCTCCCTTCTCCCCTGCCCAATGAAGCCCTTGGAAAGGGTGGCTCTTCCCACGCTCCTCTAACCTGATGAAGAAGGGTTTGGAAGGAGCATCGGGCATCCATAAGGGTATTTCCAGTTTCCAGACCCAACACCCTCGACTCTTTGACCCTTGAGCAAGGCTGTACGACCCTTAGGTAGAACGGCATAGCCTTTGACCCTACAGGGGGTCAAGTGAGAGGGTGGGGACCCCCTCATACCCAAGGGTCGTACCGTCGTGCCTGAGGGTCATATCCGGCAAGCTGGGGAGGTTAAGGGCTTGTTGCCCGTGGTTTAACCCACCGGAACACCACCCTTATTGTCTGAGGCCATTCTGTCAGTGGTCTGTCTACGCCACCACCACCAGTGGTAAGTGGTTTACCAACTCTACCACTGTCAGCGGTTTACCTACCAACCCACCACCAACACTGTCAGTGGTTTACTAGCCCACCAACACCAATGTCAGTGGTTTACCACCCCCATCACCACCACTGTTAGTGGTTTACCTACCTTACCACCACCCCTGTTAGTGGTTTATTACCCCCACCACCACTAGTGTTAGTGTGGTTTACCCCCTCCGCCGCCGCCCGAGGTCTACATGGCCGGCAGGGAGCGTCTCCGTGCCCGCCCGCCCGCCATCAGCGCGGGCGGTCGCGCGCGGGTTGTTTGCACGTTGATGGTTCGGTAACGGTCGTTAACGGTCTGAACTGCCCTCCCCACCCCTACGACTCCGCGTGTGACCAGCCAATGTCGGAGTCATTAGCGCTGGCCCTTGTCTGTCTCTCTGTCTATCTGCCTGTCTGTCCTGTCCATCGGTGTGTGTGTGTGTGTGTGTGTGTGTGTGTGTGTGTGTGTGTGTGTGTGTGTCCCACTGGTTACCGGGGAGGCCCACGTCTGTGCAGACGACCATCCCTCAAATCTCCAGCTCCCATACCCCAAGCTTTTCCCATATTTAATTATCCCCCCTCCCGTTTTCTTTTACTTCTGTCCATCCTTAGGACATTCTCCCTCTCCCACGCTGCCTTCACTCTCCCACACTGCCTGCACTCTCCGACGCTGCCTTCACTCTCCAACACTGCCTTCAATCTCCAACAGTGCCTTCACTCTCCCACACTTCCTTCAATCTCCAACAGTGCCTTCACTCTCCCACACTGCCTTCACTTTGGAGACACTGCCTTCACTCTCCCACACTTGGTCTTCATTTATCCCTTTTCCCTCCAAATTCCCTTCTCATTCCCATACTCCTTTCTCTCCTCCCCCACTCCTACCACAGTCCCCACCATTCCACCCACTCCCCTTTCCCAAACGCTTCACTATTCACCCCATCTGCCATAACCCCCCCCCCCCCCACGTCAACAATTTTCCATTTCCCTCCCTTTTAACTTCGTCACTGTGGTGACACACACACACACACCCCATCTCCCACCCACCCCTCTACCCCGTCATTACCCTCACCCCCCATTTCCTCCGTCCATTTAGCTGGCCTGGTTGGCGTCAGGCCGGGCGCCTCCCTTTACCCATAACATTTTGTTTATGTCCCACTTTTACGGCGGTGTCTTCCATCTCTCATTGTCTCCCCTCCCCCTCCCACCCCGGAGTCTCCCCTACCCCCCCACACACATACACATCCGCTCTCACAACCCCTCTCCCTCCTCCTCCTCTTCCCTCTAACCCATGTGGCTATCGCTATACCATCCCGAAAAGTTAGCTACCCCCACCGTGTCTATATTGCTTCTTGTAACAACCCTCACCCACCTCCTCGTTATACTGAGGAAGGAATTAGGTAGTTATATACACAAACTCCCGTGGCTTGTTTCGTGTGGGTGGGTGAGCGGCCCCGGCTCAACTCGGGGTCCTTGCGGTGTCATATATACACACACGGGTCTTGCTGGCTCATTCCCCTCCTGTGATGACCAGCCCCGGGAGACTATCATACGTAGTCTGGGATTTGCACGGATGGAGGAAAGATTACGTCGCGCCGGTTTCCGTTTTCTATGATTATTTCTTTTTTTTTCGGGGTGATGTGGTGTTGAGGGAAGACGGTGGTCAGGTTCAGGGGGAGGAGGTTAACAAGTGCGCGGTCCACGGTTGGGTATGAATGTTTAAAACAGGTCAGCAGCACTACTTCTGCCGTCTGTACAGAGCTGTGCTAAGAAGACGAAAACATATCAGCGTTGTTGAGTTTAGCGTATACTCTCCCTCTGGTCCGGTCTACCGCACTCCCTCTAGTCCGGTCTGTCTTACCTCCTCTGGTCCGGTCTACTCTACTCCCTCTGGTCCGGTCTGTCTTACCTCCTCTAGTCCGGTCTACTCTACTCCCTCTGGTCCGGTCTGCCCTACCCCCTCTGGTCCGGTCTGCCCTACTCTCTCTGGACCCTTACTCGACTGAAAGAGCCATCATAATCATCGAATTCTCCTGAAATACATAGTTTGCATGAGCATTCAGTGTTCTTCAGCTGCCAGCCTTACGGTAATTCCCTTAAGTTTGTTTACTCTCCTCCTTCACAAAATGTTTCGAAAAAAAACGTAATTAATTGTGTAAAAGTGATAATTCTAATCATGAACTACCTAATGTATGGATCGTGTGGAGCTTCGGTCTTGTACACTCTTGCTAAGTTTACACTGCAGTTGTCAATGTGTCGGCCTGTGTGTGTGTGTGTGTGTGTGTGTGTGTGTGTGTGTGTGTGTGTGTGTGTGTGTGTTTATGACCTGAAATGACCTGGTGTCTGTACGTTTCCGCTCACTAGGTTCTCCCTCGCGTGTGGCTCCTGACACACACCTGATTTACATAGTGCCCCCCCCCCCCCCCCCCCCACACACACACAAAAAAAAAATGTACTGATGAAGGTATTTCCTGTGAGAAAAACAGAGATATGTTTGTCCACTATGTCTTAACATGGCTCTGAGCCAGCACTCTCTAGATGATTTGCATCTGGTGCAGCAGGCTGGAGGAGCTTGTACAATGCTACTAATGAAGTAAGAGTACGTGGCGGCAACAAAGAGACTCCACAAGACCCACAGAACAACAGAGACGGTGGGCAGCAGAGGGAGGAGGAGGAGGAGGCAGCAGCAGCAGGAGTATGGGAGGGTCGACAGCAGATCCCAGAAGACGTGGTAGAGGGCACAGTACAGAGGACAGGCAGTAGAAACAGTACGGGGGAAGGGGGGCAACACGTGCCCTAAGATGGGTTCCGTGCAACAGAGGGAGGCAGAAGCATCACTATGGGTCCCAGGGTAGGCAACAGATCCCACAAGACGGTAAGCAGCAGAGACACCGGAACAGCAAAGGGTTGGCAAGAGATGCCACTAGACGGGTGGTGGGCAACAGAGGGAGGCCACAGATGCCACAAGACGGGTGGTGGGCAGGAGCAGCAGTAGGGTTGGCCACAGATGCCACAAGACGTGGTGGTGGGCAGCAGCAAGCAGAAGGGTTGGCAACAGATGCCACAAGACGTGGTGGTGAAGGACACACACAGACACACACACACACACACACACACAGTCATGTTGATATGTGATCTCAAGTGGAGAAAAATGAGCCCTGACGACAATTTCTCAAAACTGAAGAGATAATCAATCAATGCAGTCGCAACGCACTCCTTTACTGCCTAACTTTGCTGTTAATGTAATTATCGATTTCCCGTGCACTCATTTTCACAAAAAAAATATATGATTACGCGATTACATTACCGAGCATTACAGAAACGTTTGGCAAATCACTCGGGGGGCTTTTAACCCTGGGCACTGTACAAATTTTAAAAGCGTGTGAATATCCGCTGTTTGCATACCATTAAGAGCATATTGAAGTATATTACCGCTGGAAAAAGAGGCACAAAAAAAAAAAAAACAACCAATGATGCTTTTCAAAATTCGTCCGTGCAACGAATTATACACCACCTCCCCTCCTCAACCCACCCACCCACCACCCTGCCCCACAAAATATAAATCCGCATTGTGCCATCAGAGAGACATGTGCTCGGTGGCACTCATGGCGGAACTCGTCCAAGCCTTCATTATCATACTCGCATCGCCCCTAAGCCTGATGGAGAGTTAGGGTTAATGATCATACTCCTTAGCGTAGTGGTGGCCCCACACACACACACACACACACACACACGTACCACCATAGACGGCTTGACTGGTCTGGTATCTTCTCCTCCCCCTGTTCAACCTCTCTTGAACTCACTGTAACGCTACCTTTTATCTTTTTTCTCTCACTGTTCACAGCTGTGGCAACCCTGTAGTGCACTGCTCTCGAACTGTATTTGGCTGCCTGCTGTACCCGCTGTAACTCTAGGCTGTCGGTGAAATAACAAAGGCGGCTACATAACGAACACGTTGTTCTACTGAACACACAACCTCCCTGGCCTATGACTTAAAGAGTTGCTTTCGGGGGCTCTTCTCTAACCCCTCCTTCCCTCCGCGCAGCAACTTCGTCTGGCGGGACTAGTCAAGCTCTCCCCTGCTGGACCACCACTTCAAAGAGAATGGAGAGCTGGGTGTTCAGTTTTCGAAGAACAGTTCCCCAAGCTGTTCACAGAGGGTTGCATTCGTCCACATGTAGGGCCACTGGTCACACACATACACACACACACACACACATACATACATATATATATATATATATATATATATATATATATATATATATATATATATATATATATATATATATATATATATATATAAACACATCCTCCTCCTTATGTATCTTTTCATCATAGAGTAATCCGGGTCCTTTTTTTTTTCCCACTGATTAATTGGCCTAATCTCGGTGTTGTGAGTAATTTCGCGTGTTTATATGATAAGCCAAATTACATCATTACCGTCGCCATTTGCCTGATATACGGGTATAACAATTTCCGTGTCAGGATGTGTCATGCACCGTGCATGTTTAGGGGGAAACACTGATGACCCCTCCACACACACACACACACACACAACACACACACAACACAACACATTTACATGCTGTAAACTGATTTACAGTGATTAATCTCCCCCCCCCCCTCCCCAACGACATGTCGGGGTCCACAACGTGCATTACATAATACATTCTCTCTCTCTCTCTCTCTCTCTCTCTCTCTCTCTCTCTCTCTCTCTCTCTCTCTCTCTCTCTCTCTCTCTCTCTCTCATACACCCCTCTTTCTATTATACCTTCATATAATAAGATTTTTTATCATATCTTTTTTTCGTGTTTTACAAACAATCTATTTTGTCCACACACACACACACACACACACACACACACACACACACACACACACACTCACTCACACACACACACACACACACACACACACACACACACACACACACAGGGCCGAAGTCTACAGTATTTTGAATGCCACTGAACCACATCAGCACATATGACATGCGTGTATCACCCTTACCCAAGGACACACCCTAGGTGTTCTCTCCACAACCCCAACACGTCCCTTCTACTACTTTCAATCATCACCCCCCTTCCCCCCAACCCCCTTCCTCTTCCCCTTTCCCCACCTCTCCTGCCCAGTACACCACCACACAGCCACCAGAGAGGCTGACAAGTGATTGGCCCTCACTGGGCATACTAACCAGGTGTCTTAACCCTCCCTCAGGGTGGGGGAGGGGAGGACCTTAAGTCTTTAAGGGAGGAGGAGGAGAGGAACAGGGGCCATGACCTGGCCTCTGGTCTCGTGACTAGCTCCTCACTGGGGGTCTTCAGGTCCCCCGACAGGTGACCAGGTGAGGGAGGTCTTCTATCACTAGGTCTCCTGACAGGTGACCAGGTGAGGGAGGTCTTCTACCACTAGGCCTCCCGAAGAAGTGACCAGGTGAGGGAGGTCTTCTACCACTAGGCCTCCCGAAGAAGTGACCAGGTGAGGGAGGTCTTCTATCATTATCACCGGGGAGGGGGAAAGACGGGACGACCCAGCTTGAAGAGGGTCTTCCGTCGTCAGGTCAGCAGGGACCATCGAGGTCGACCTCCACCACCAGGAGAACGTACGTAAGCTGGGCGGGGAGAGAGGGGCGCGCGACCCAAGTCCCCGTGGCGTACGAAACAAACACGGATTAGAAATTCATGAGGCGTTGAAGATGAGGAATTAGGCGGCAAATTCCCTCTGGAATTTTCTCGGGGAATTGTGTGTGTGTGTGTGTGGGGGGGACAGTGGGGGAAGGAGGATTTTTTTACACCACAACCTCATTCAGTCTCATTTACAAAACTGTGGAACTCTCTGAGTCTCGTGTGCAGGGCCATGGACCATCTCTTGAGGCATGTGTTATTCACAGGGTCTGGGGACCTCCTTATTGAGTCTCGTTTACAGAGCACTGGGGACCCATTGAATCTAGGCTCATTTACAGGGCATGGGGACCCTTGAGTCTCGTCTCATTTACAGAACATGGGATCCCCAGGTTTTCGTCTCATTTACAGAACATGGGGACCCCCAGGTTTTCGTCCCATTTACAGAACATGGGACCCCCAGGTTTTCGTCTCATTTACAGAACATGGGACCCCCAGGTTTTCGTCTCATTTACATGATTCAGGTCTTTGGTATAATCATTGTTTCTTCATGAGTATAACGCGGCATGATCAACATGATACGCTATACCAAGGTCTCATTGGTATACTGTCTGTTAACCTTCTCTCACCGCGAGTGTAAATGTGAAGATATACTCAACATACTCCGTCGTGTTAAGACCTAACGCTAGACTACGGTGCTGTGTTACCTCCTCCCAGGTTAGTGGTGGTATACTGCCTCCCTGGCTGGTGCTGCGTGACTCTGGTATAACGTGTCATACCCAGCCGCTAGTGGTGGTATATTGACTGCGTGGGTGCTGGTACGGTGGTATACTGGTATAACATGACATACCCCGCCGCTAGTGGTGGTATATTGCCCGCGTGGGTGCTGGTAACGGTGGTATACTGGTATAACGTGACATACCCAGTCGCTAGTGATGGTATGCTGCCTGCCTGGCTTCTGCCTGGTGACGGTGGTATAACGTGATACGCACAGTATACCAGGATATACTGGTGGGGCCACGTGGCTGCTGCGTCTTGGCTGGCCAGCAACAGGTGGGAGGTTGGTGAGGTCTGGCTGGCGGCGCCGGTAGAACAACCCTCCCTCACACCTGTGGTTCACAACCCTGCCTCACAACCATGCCATACAGCCCTCCCTCACACCTTGTGGTTCACAACCCTCCCTCACAACCATGCCATCACAACCCTCCCTCACACCTGTGGTTCACAACCCTGCCTCACACCTGTGGTTCACAACCCTCCCTCACACCTGTGGTTCACAACCCTGCCTCACACATGTGGTTCACAACCCTCCCTCACAACCATGCCACACAACCCTGCCTCACACCTGTGGCGGCCTTCACAACCCTGCCTCACACCTGTGGTTCACAACCCTCCCTCACACCTGTGGTTCACAACCCTGCCTCACACATGTGGTTCACAACCCTCCCTCACACCTGTGGTTCACAACCCTCCCTCACACCTGTGGTTCACAACCCTCCCTCACACCTGTGGTTCACAACCCTGCCTCACACATGTGGTTCACAACCCTCCCTCACACCTGTGGTTCACAACCCTCCCTCACACCTGTGGTTCACAACCCTCCCTCACACCTTGTGGTTCACAACCCTCCCTCACACCTGTGGTTCACAACCCTCCCTCACACCTGTGGTTCACAACCCTCCCTCACACCTGTGGTTCACAACCCTCCCTCACACCTGTGGTTCACAACCCTCCCTCACACCTGTGGTTCACAACCCTCCCTCACACCTGTGGTTCACAACCCTCCCTCACACCTGTGGTTCACAACCCTCCCTCACACCTGTGGTTCACAACCCTCCCTCACACCTTGTGGTTCACAACCCTCCCTCACACCTTGTGGTTCACAACCCTCCCTCACACCTGTGGTTCACAACCCTCCCTCACACCTTGTGGTTCACAACCCTCCCTCACACCTGTGGTTCACAACCCTCCCTCACACCTTGTGGTTCACAACCCTCCCTCACACCTGTGGTTCACAACCCTCCCTCACACCTTGTGGTTCACAACCCTCCCTCACACCTGTGGTTCACAACCCTCCCTCACACCTTGTGGTTCACAACCCTCCCTCACACCTGTGGTTCACAACCCTCCCTCACACCTGTGGTTCACAACCCTCCCTCACACCTGTGGTTCACAACCCTCCCTCACACCTTGTGGTTCACAACCCTCCCTCACACCTGTGGTTCACAACCCTCCCTCACACCTTGTGGTTCACAACCCTCCCTCACACCTGTGGTTCACAACCCTCCCTCACACCTGTGGTTCACAACCCTCCCTCACACCTGTGGTTCACAACCCTCCCTCACACCTTGTGGTTCACAACCCTCCCTCACACCTGTGGTTCACAACCCTCCCTCACACCTGTGGTTCACAACCCTCCCTCACACCTGTGGTTCACAACCCTCCCTCACACCTGTGGTTCACAACCCTCCCTCACACCTGTGGTTCACAACCCTCCCTCACACCTGTGGTTCACAACCCTCCCTCACACCTTGTGGTTCACAACCCTCCCTCACACCTGTGGTTCACAACCCTCCCTCACACCTGTGGTTCACAACCCTCCCTCACACCTGTGGTTCACAACCCTCCCTCACACCTGTGGTTCACAACCCTCCCTCACACCTGTGGTTCACAACCCTCCCTCACACCTGTGGTTCACAACCCTCCCTCACACCTTGTGGTTCACAACCCTCCCTCACACCTGTGGTTCACAACCCTCCCTCACACCTGTGGTTCACAACCCTCCCTCACACCTGTGGTTCACAACCCTCCCTCACACTGTGGTTCACAACCCTCCCTCACACCTTGTGGTTCACAACCCTCCCTCACACCTGTGGTTCACAACCCTCCCTCACACCTGTGGTTCACAACCCTCCCTCACACCTTGTGGTTCACAACCCTCCCTCACACCTGTGGTTCACAACCCTCCCTCACACCTGTGGTTCACAACCCTCCCTCACACCTGTGGTTCACAACCCTCCCTCACACCTGTGGTTCACAACCCTCCCTCACACCTGTGGTTCACAACCCTCCCTCACACCTGTGGTTCACAACCCTCCCTCACACCTGTGGTTCACAACCCTCCCTCACACCTGTGGTTCACAACCCTCCCTCACACCTGTGGTTCACAACCCTCCCTCACACCTGTGGTTCACAACCCTCCCTCACACCTTGTGGTTCACAACCCTCCCTCACACCTGTGGTTCACAACCCTCCCTCACACCTGTGGTTCACAACCCTCCCTCACACCTGTGGTTCACAACCCTCCCTCACACCTTGTGGTTCACAACCCTCCCTCACACCTGTGGTTCACAACCCTCCCTCACACCTGTGGTTCACAACCCTCCCTCACACCTGTGGTTCACAACCCTCCCTCACACCTGTGGTTCACAACCCTCCCTCACACCTGTGGTTCACAACCCTCCCTCACACCTTGTGGTTCACAACCCTCCCTCACACCTGTGGTTCACAACCCTCCCTCACACCTGTGGTTCACAACCCTCCCTCACACCTGTGGTTCACAACCCTCCCTCACACCTGTGGTTCACAACCCTCCCTCACACCTGTGGTTCACAACCCTCCCTCACACCTGTGGTTCACAACCCTCCCTCACACCTGTGGTTCACAACCCTCCCTCACACCTGTGGTTCACAACCCTCCCTCACACCTGTGGTTCACAACCCTCCCTCACACCTGTGGTTCACAACCCTCCCTCACACCTGTGGTTCACAACCCTCCCTCACACCTGTGGTTCACAACCCTCCCTCACACCTGTGGTTCACAACCCTCCCTCACACCTGTGGTTCACAACCCTCCCTCACACCTGTGGTTCACAACCCTCCCTCACACCTGTGGTTCACAACCCTCCCTCACACCTGTGGTTCACAACCCTCCCTCACACCTGTGGTTCACAACCCTCCCTCACACCTTGTGGTTCACAACCCTCCCTCACACCTGTGGTTCACAACCCTCCCTCACACCTGTGGTTCACAACCCTCCCTCACACCTGTGGTTCACAACCCTCCCTCACACCTGTGGTTCACAACCCTCCCTCACACCTTGTGGTTCACAACCCTCCCTCACACCTGTGGTTCACAACCCTCCCTCACACCTGTGGTTCACAACCCTCCCTCACACCTGTGGTTCACAACCCTCCCTCACACCTGTGGTTCACAACCCTCCCTCACACCTGTGGTTCACAACCCTCCCTCACACCTGTGGTTCACAACCCTCCCTCACACCTTGTGGTTCACAACCCTCCCTCACACCTGTGGTTCACAACCCTCCCTCACACCTGTGGTTCACAACCCTCCCTCACACCTGTGGTTCACAACCCTCCCTCACACCTGTGGTTCACAACCCTCCCTCACACCTGTGGTTCACAACCCTCCCTCACACCTGTGGTTCACAACCCTCCCTCACACCTGTGGTTCACAACCCTCCCTCACACCTGTGGTTCACAACCCTCCCTCACACCTGTGGTTCACAACCCTCCCTCACACCTGTGGTTCACAACCCTCCCTCACACCTGTGGTTCACAACCCTCCCTCACACCTGTGGTTCACAACCCTCCCTCACACCTGTGGTTCACAACCCTCCCTCACACCTTGTGGTTCACAACCCTCCCTCACACCTGTGGTTCACAACCCTCCCTCACACCTGTGGTTCACAACCCTCCCTCACACCTGTGGTTCACAACCCTCCCTCACACCTGTGGTTCACAACCCTCCCTCACACCTTGTGGTTCACAACCCTCCCTCACACCTGTGGTTCACAACCCTCCCTCACACCTGTGGTTCACAACCCTCCCTCATGTGTGTCAGTCGCCCGTGACCTCGGCATGACCTAGTGTGTGTGTGTGTGTGTGTGTGTGTGTGTGTGTGTGTGTGTGTGTGTGTGTAAACTCGAGAAGCCTCGGGAGCGGGTTCAGTGCGGGTCGTGGCTGAGGCCCTTTGGGGATTCGAGGGGGTAGTTATCAAGGTCGACGACCTAAGACTGGGTGGGGGTGGTCATGTGGCGGCCAGGCCCTGTGTTAGGTCCAGAGGTCGGGGCACCGCGTCAGGTCATTAGTCGTTTATTGCTGGTCACGAAGCGGGGGTCAAAAGGTCAAACACAATCGCCAAGAAATGAACTTTAGGGTTTCTCAAGTTCAGGGAGAAGGTACTTTGCTACGACTAATGTCCAAGACTCATATAACATCTGAGATGAACCATGAATTATAATTATCAAAGTAAATATGTGTGTTAGAGGATAGAGTAATGGTCAGTAAAAAGGTCAAATATTGCGTTAATATTTCAGGTAGAACGAAAGGTTGGCATCACGTACGCAGCGAGGTGAAATATACATTACCATGGGGGTCAAGTAAGGTCAAGTACACGGCAGGTCAAGCTGTAAGGTCAAATACACGGCAGGTCAAGCTGTAAGGTCAAGTACACGGCAGGTCAAGCTGTAAGGTCAAGTCTGCATCTCTTTGGTATGGGAAGACGATGTAATGCGGGTACTTTCCATTTTAATCTTAAAACCATTGGGCACGACGGTACGATCCTTTGAACACGACGGTACGATCCTTTCAAACACGACGGGGCCATCTTTGAACACGACGATACGACCCATGAACACGACGGAACGATCCTTTTTGAACACTTCGCACGACGGTACGATCCTTGGATAAGACGGCGTGTCCTTCTACCACAAAACCATGAAATGTTGAGTCAACTCAAGACCAGGTCTGGGTATCCACAGGGAGGACTTTGACAGTAGCTTTGAGATCCACATCCACTTGGTCAACCACAACCCAGGGTCGGATCCTCTGTCTCAGCAGCGCCCACGATCGTGTAGGTGGCATTCAATCTCTTTTGGACAAGTTTTCTAGCCAAGCACTTTCCCCTTTTGATTGTGTCTACACACACACACACACACACACACACACACACACACACACTTACACACTCACACAGCAGGACATAATGAATCCAAGCGAGCCTTTGACTGCGCGTTGGAGCACCGCGTTATTTATAATCGTTTAATCCACAGCGAGAATGAACGCTGAAGCAATCATCGCGTCAGTTTTCCGCGACTCGGAAACCCCAAAAATCAACAAGAAATATAGTATATTGGAAATGAATGACTGGCGTCTGATTACATCTCATGTGCGCCACACACTGTCTCTTTTTTGCTGTACACACACACACACACACACACACATACCCCTCTCCGCACCTGGGATTAATATGGCCTGTTCATCCTCGCTGTGTGTGTGTGTGTGTGTGTGTGTGTGTGAACACTTCGTGCATTGATCTCCTGTAATCTTTTGCCCGACAAAGTGGAGTATTAATCACCTCCCGCTGGCGAGCATACACGTAAATCCTTTTTTTTTTCTTTTCCTTTTAAATCCCCGTTTGACATAATGTCTCCTGCCTGACGTCACGTGCAATATATATATTCATTTCCTTCGCCCTCCGCTGTTATCCAGCATCGCGTTTTCTGACCTCTTTGGTGGGCGTTATCAGGCGTCGCGTTTTCTATCCATTCCCCGTCATCAGGCGTCGCGTTTTCTATCCATTCCCCGTGAACAGGCGTCGCGTTTTCTATCCATTCCCAGTCATCGGGCGTCGCGTTTTCGATCCATTCCCAGTCATCGGGCGTCGCGTTTTCTATCCATTCCCCGTGATCAGGCGTCGCGTTTTCTATCCATTCCCCATCATCAGGCGTCGCGTTTTCGATCCATTCCCCGTGATCAGGCGTCGCGTTTTCTATCCATTTCCCGTGATCAGGCGTCGCGTTTTCTATCCGTTCACCGCTCTCAGACTCCCGTGTTTTCTAATCCTTTTCAGGCACCGCGTTTTCTCCGGATCCCCTTAAATGAAAGTTGGCGAATTTGAATAACGGACAATATAGTCTGCAGGTACAGGCTGGAAATCGCCCGGGCCCCCGGAGGAGGGGTTGTGGAAAGCTACCAGACCGGGCCTCTCCCGGAGCGAGCAATTGCCGCAAATAGAATTGTGGTAATATCCATTGCAGGCGGAGTTCCAGTTTGTGTCTGGACACCTGATGCACCGGCAGTGGCGCGCGGGGGAAGTATCCGTGAATAAGATTCAGAAAGTGGTGCTCCACCCCACCCAGGACACACCTCCCTCCTCCTCCTCCTCCTTCTTCTTCCTCCTTCCTCCTCCTTCTTCAGTTGTCCGCGGATGAAGTTTGTATCAGGAGAGAGAGAGGGAGGGGGTGAGTGGTTCGAGTGCAGTCGAAGGAGAGAGAGAGAGAGAGAGAGAGAGAGAGAGAGAGAGAGAGAGAGAGAGAGAGAGAGAGAGAGAGAGAGAGAGAGAGAGAGAGAGAGAGACTATCAGTAAAGGGAGATACGAGGCGATCGGTGTAAAGAAAAAAGAAAGAAGAAGAGAGGGAGGTGACATCACGGAGTGATGGAAGGGAGGATTTGATCGTACAGAAGGATGTTGAGGGGTTCGAGGAGACGGTCCAGTGATCCAGACCCGGCTATTTAATTCTCTGGCTGGTGTGGAGTTCCATCGTCTGTACCACAATGTGTGTGTGTGTGGGGGGGGGGGAGGTGTGTGGTGGTGGTTGGGAGGGAGGGAGGGACTGTGTGTGTGTGTATGTGTGTAGGTGTGTGGTGGTGCTTGGGAGGGAGGGAGGGACGGGTGTGTGTGTGTGTGTGTGTGTGTGTGTGTGTGTGTGTGTGTGTGTGGTGTGTGGTGGTGGCTGGGAGGGAGGGAGGGATGGGTGTGTGTGTGTGTGGGGAGGTGTGTGGTGGTGGTTGGGAGGGAGGGAGGGATGGGTGTGTGTGTGTGTGGATGGGTGTGTGTGGTGGTTGGGAGGGAGGGAGGGATGGGTGTGTGTGGTGGTTGGGAGGGAGGGAGGGATGGGTGTGTGTGTGTGTGTGGGGAGGTGTGTGGTGGTGGTTGGGAGGGAGGGAAGGATGGGTGTGTGTGTGTGTGTGGTGTGTGGTGGTGGTTGGGAGGGAGGGAGGGATGGGTGTGTGTGTGTGTGGGGAGGTGTGTGGTGGTGGTTGGGAGGGTGGGAGGGACGGGTGTGTGTGTGTGTGGGGAGGTGTGTGGTGGTGGTTGGGAGGGACGGGTGTGTGGGTGTGGTTCTATACCCATGTGGAGGACGGCGCCTCATCTTTGGGTTGTGAGTAGGAATCCAGGAACGAGATGGGTTGCAAATGGCCTCACACCGGCCGATTCCCTGCCCTGCCCCTCACACACACACACACACACACACACACACACACACACACACAGACACCCGTCCCTCCCTCCCTCCCTCCCAACCACCACACACACACACACACACACACACACACACCCGTCCGTCCCTCCCTCCCTCCCAACCACCACACACACACACACACACACACACACATAAATATTCAAAGACATCTAAAATTAAACTTTTTTTTCACCATCTACACAACAAGTAAATTTTAAGAAAAAAAAAAACGTGAAAATTCCTCTGTTACGAATGTATCGTTAACAGAAAACTCTCTCTCTCTCTCTCTCTCTCTCTCTCTCTCTCCCTCCCCCCCCCGGGTGCTGTAAGACGATGCACACACACAATACAAGGAGAAGAAAGAAGGAAAAAAATATATATATATAAAAAAAATAAAAAAAATCTCGATTATATTACAAAATCCGCCTCAACTTTGCTCAAAAGAGAGAGAGAGGAAAAAAAATAAATTCTTCAGGCCCTCTGTGTGTGTCTTGAATACTTTACATGGTATTACCACTTTGAAAACACAAGAGGCACTGGAACAATGCCAATAATTTTTTTTTTATTTCTTTAAACAACTTCTTCCATCGCTAATAAAAATTCCTGAGGGAGATGTAACCTCTCAACCTCCCATTTCTCCCTCCCCCCCTTTCCTCACCCTTATTCGTAAACCACCCCTTCCCCATATCTCTTAAAACCACCCCTTCCCCATACCTCTTAAAACCACCCCTTCCCCCTACTTAAAACCTCGCCTTGTCTCCTTCCCCTTCAACTTTCAGTACGACGGCACGACCCGTACGAACACGACGGTACGATCTTTGAGCACGTCGATACGGTACGACCCACGAAGCAAGACGGTATGGTACGTACGACCCCCAAGACCTTAATGGCATAGAAGGTAGACGTAGATACGACCCGTGAGCACGGCGGTACGACCCTTGAGCACGGCAGTACGACCCTTGAGCACGACTGTACTAACCTTGAGCACGGCAGTACGACCCTTGAGCACGACGGTACGACCCTTGAGCACGATGGTACGACCCTTAAGTACGGCGGTACGACCCTAGAGAACGGCGGTACGACCCCTGAGCACGACGGTACGACCCTTGAGCTCGACGGGATAACGACCTCAGAACCGCGGTATAGTTCCCCGAGCACCGTGGTACGACCTTCCGGATTGTGACGGCGTGACCTCTGACCTGGCCCTTGGGGGTCACCTTCCTGTGGGACGACTGTAACCCCCCCCTTCCCCCCCAGCAACACTGGGGTAAAGGTATACCCAGTGGTCACCTGGGGGTCCGGCACAATACGGAATACATTACCACAGGTCAAGAAAAAAATTAATTGGAACTGTGGTGGTAATAATAGGTTTAATAATGATAATTGACTTTTTTCTTAGTTACATTCACAGGCTGAAAATATACACCGGAAAATATTATGTACGATTTAAACGCTGGGGCTGTAAAAACGGAGCGGGGTGTTCGACACTTTCAACGCAATTAATAAGTTGGAGTTTAATAAAAAAAAAAAAAAAAAACTGATTATTTAGGACGTTCACATTGGATGGGGAGGGGGTGTGTGATGGAGGGGGGGGGGGGTTGTAGCGGGTGGACTCGGTGCGGTTGTGGTGACGAACTGCAACCAGGGGACGAGGGATCTTCTCAGGTGTCAGGAGGTGACGGTGGCGAGTAATAGGGGGTTTCAGTTCTCCCTGAGGTGTTCAGAGATGTGCGGGTGATGGTTGGAGAGCGTCTGGAGGGCCGATGTATATAAGAATATTCATACACATGACATCTATGTATATACTTTTAATTTGTACTGGACATATGGAATAGGTGATAACGATTAACCTGTGAGTGAGAAGGATTCGAACCCAGTCCTACCGCTCGGCAGATTCAGCGTTCGAATGCTCTTCGCCCATTGTTAAATCGTTATCACATGCATGTATATTTATTGGATGTAAATCGTATACAAACATGAACCATTCTGGTTCAATGCCTACCGGTAGCATTCCCGCCTATGGCACAGGGGTCCCGGGTTCGATCCTGGCTGTTGGAGGTTTGTACGTTCTATACAGGTGCGCGTTCATATGCACTTTATTCGTGTGTATATATATATATATATATATATATATATATATATATATATATATATATATATATATATATATATATATATATAAACAGGGCTGCACATACTTTTTTTGTTTTCTGCACAGATACATTTTTTTGGTTTTTTTTCGCAGATACTTTTTTTTTTTTCATTTAACTTCTCCTCTCTTTATTTTGTATTGTTACCGATTCTCGATCTATAACCAAAGCTCTTGGCTAATCCCCAGCTTGAGTGGATTACGTGGGATGGGGAAAAAAAAGAGAAAAAGGCTTGGGCTACCCTGGGATTTTATATATATATATATATATATATATATATATATATATATATATATATATATATATATATACATCAGGCTTTTCGCTATGGCTGTGGCAACGCTGTTTCTGTATGCTGGTAGGGATCAGTGTATCCAACGCTGTTATTGTTTATATTGTCAACTGTAAATATTGCTGAATTTACGTTGTCCAGTTGCCTGTGTGTGACGATTTCGTTATATTTACGCTTTCTATATATATATATATATATATATATATATATATATATATATATATATATATATATGTGATCAGAACAGTGATTCAATGCTCGATGTGCTTCCTTCCAGGTATGTGTCCTTTGGGGGCGGTGATGGCCTGCGGCAGCTCTACAGGTAAGGTGAGAGAGAGAGAGAGAGAGAGAGAGAGAGAGAGAGAGAGAGAGAGAGAGAGAGAGAGAGAGAGAGAGAGAGAGAGAGGAGGGTTGGATTGGGTCAGGGTGATTATCTCCCGGGATAAGGTTATTAAGGAAGGGTAGTAATTATCTTTTAGGGATTCGTCGATATTTCCCCCCCCCCACACCCCAAATCCCATGTTTGTTTTCGGTGTGTGTGTGTGTGTGTGTGTGTGTGTGTGTGTGTGTGGTGGTCGGGTCTCCGTCGGCGCAGGAGGCAAGGTCGCGTTCGTTCCGGAACGACTCCAAATCGTGAGTCATTATAGTTACCCAGTTATCAAGCCTCTCTCTCTCTCTCTCTCTCTCTCTCTCTCTCTCTCTCTCTCTCTCTCTCTCTCGGGGGGGAGGGGGGGGGGTCGTTAGCAGGTACTTGACTGCAAGTATTACTTTTATAAGTCTGTTCTTGGGGGGGGGGGGGTGGAAGGTTGGGGTGGGGGGGAAGGTGGTCGTAGGAGGTCGTTAGCGTGTGATGACCGGAAGTATCATAGTTATTTGAAGTGTCTAGGCCTCAACAACCCCCCCTCCCCGGACGACTAAGTGGACCAAACCAACCCCCCCCTCCATCCTGGTCGTCTGGACGACACTAAGGGCCTTCCGTCGCTACGGACGACTGCCAACAGGTCGGTTGCGATGATGCTGTCGTGGCGGACGACGAGGCATCACATGTTTACCAAATGCCGTCCTAGCTTCGTCTCTTCGTCGTATATCAACTGACTGTTATATTTCTCTCTTGTCTCTCCCCTGATGATGTGATTATTACACGAAAGTGCACTTGGGAACTTATCGGGTTTCATTTTCCCCGTGGACTCATAGGAATATATATATATATATATATATATATATACCCACCCGTAAGATTGACCCCCCTTGTGTTAAAAGTCCATAAGTTTGACGGTTTTTATAATTTATTTATATTTTTCGCCTACTACGCATAATTTCTCATAAATATACGCCACTGTAAACTGTACATATGGTCCATTTCATTTATCTATATTTTTTTTCCTACAATGTAGATTAAATCTACATAGAAATACATACACATTTCCAGTAGGCAGCCAACACACTTTCTATGTTAAACACTGGACAATAAAAAATTTATGCGTATAACCCCCTCCTCACCCGCGTAGGATAAATGCGTAAAAAGAAAAAAAAAATCATCAGTTTTTAGATATATGCGAAACAACTATAAAACAAATAACAAAAACCGAAAACTCACAAAAAAAAAAAATTGGACGAGGAATACAATATTCTGTAATACAACATACAGTTAAGTATTGCAGGAAAATACAACCTGCATACAGGCATTTAACCCCTTGAGCACGTTGCTCTGACCCAGGATCACTATGGCCTGACCTTTGACCTAAGCCCAACTTGCCTCCGACGCCACCGTAGCGCCTGCGGCTCTTTGTTGTAGGTATGATATGAAGAGGACCCGTTCTCTATTTTTTCACACTCTTCGTATCCCGTTTTCTATATTTTTCTCACTTTTAATATCCCGTTTTCTATATTTTTCACACTCTTAGTATCCCGTTTTCTAATTTTTCATACTCAGTATCCCCGTTTTCTATTTTTACACTCGTAGTATCCCCGTTTTCTATTCACACTCATAATAATTTCGTTTTCTATTTCTACACTCTATCCCCGTTTTCTATTCACACTTAGCATTCTCGTTTTCTATTTTTTTCACACTGAGTATCACCGTTTTCTATTTTTTCCCACTCAGTATACCCATTTGACAGTCACGTATCATTTCCCCCCCCTCCGCTGACACTTGACACTCCCCCACCCTACCTTACCCCTTCGCCCCATCAACGTTCCTCCCCATGCACTCACCCCCTCATGGACCCCCTCTGTCCCTTCGCTCGCCGTTTTCCTCCCCATCAAAATCTACGAGGCGTCGCAGAGAGAGAGAGAGAGAGAGAGAGAGAGGAGAGAGAGAGAGAGAGAGAGAGAGAGAGAGAGAGAGAGAGAGAGAGAGAAGGCTTTTGCCACACTGGGTCAAATGCTTTAGGATCATTTCAAGACAGAGATGAAGAGACACACCAAGTTCACTTCGAAAGAGAAGAGGAGGCTCCGAGAATGATGATTGCCGGCAGATCTCCTGATGATGTGATTACTACACGAAAGTGCACTTGTGAACTTATCGTGTTTCATTTCCCCCGTGGACTCGTAGGAATATCACACATACACACACACACACACACACACACACACACACACATCTGTAGCGCTCCAGTCGTCGTGTTTTCAAAGTTGACGCCTCTCGCTCTTTCTGTGTGTGTGTGTTGATCCTTGAGTTAGGGGGGGGATGGTGTGTGGGAAAGCTGCAATATTAGCGTTTCTAAAGGTTGTATCTCTAGCTTGTAATCCCCCTCCACTCCCTGGTGGGGTTTGGGGTTGTGATGGAGGTTGTAATCTCCCCTGGTTGTGACTGTGGTTGTGATGGGAGGTTGTAATCTCCCCTGGTGGTGACTGTGGTTGTGAAGGGAGGTTGTAATCTCCCCCTGGTTGTGACTGTGGTTGTGATGGGAGGTTGTAATCTCCCCTGGTGGTGACTGTGGTTGTGAAGGGAGGTTGTAATCTCCCCTGGTTGTGACTGTGGTTGTGATGGGAGGTTGTAATCTCCCCTGGTGGTGACTGTGGTTGTGAAGGGAGGTTGTAATCTCATCCCCTGGTTGTGACTGTGGTTGTGATGGGAGGTTGTAATCTCCCCTGGTGGTGACTGTGGTTGTGAAGGGAGGTTGTAATCTCCCCCCTGGTTGTGACTGTGGTTGTGATGGGAGGTTGTAATCTCCCCTGGTGGTGACTGTGGTTGTGAAGGGAGGTTGTAATCTCACCCCCTGGTTGTGACTGTGGTTGTGATGGGAGGTTGTAATCTCCCCCGGTGGTGACTGTGGTTGTGATGGGAGGTTGTAATCCCCCCTGGTTGTGATAGGAGGTTGTAATCTCCCCTGGTGGCGACTGTGGTTGTGATGGGAGGTTGTAATCTCCCCTGGTGGTGACTGTGGTTGTGATGGGAGGTTGTAATCCCCCCCTGGTTGTGACTGTGGTTGTGATGGGAGGTTGTAATCCCCCCCACCTGGTTGTGACTGTGGTTGTGATGGGAGGTTGTAATCCCCCACCTGGTTGTGACTGTGGTTGTGATGGGAGGTTGTAATCCCCCCCACCTGGTTGTGACTGTGGTTGTGATGGGAGGTTGTAATCTCCCCTGGTGGCGACTGTTGTTGTGATGGGAGGTTGTAATCCCCCCACCTGGTTGTGACTGTGGTTGTGATGGGAGGTTGTAATCCCCCCCTGGTGGTGACTGTGGTTGTGATGGGAGGTTGTAATCTCCCCACCTGGTTGTGACTGTGGTTGTGATGGGAGGTTGTAATCTCCCCTGGTGGTGACTGGGGTTGTGGTTGGAGGTTGTAATCTCCCCTGGTGGTGACTGTGGTTGTGATGGGAGGTTGTAATCTCCCCCTGGTGGCGACTGTGGTTGTGGTGGAGGTTGTAATCTCCCCTGGTGGTGACTGTGGTTGTGGTTGGAGGTTGTAATCTCCCCTGGTGGCGACTGTGGTTGTGATGGGAGGTTGTAATCCCCCCCTGGTTGTGACTGTGGTTGTGATGGGAGGTTGTAATCCCCCCTTGTTAGTGACTGTGGTTGTGATGGGAGGTTGTAATCTCCCCTGGTTGTGACTGTGGTTGTGATGGGAGGTTGTTTAAGGTGATTGTTAGAGAAAGCGAGCCATATGCAGAGATGGCGGCTCTGTTACTGTCCCTAAAAAGGGGTGTGTCTGATCATAACTTAGCTGGGGAACCCGTCAACTGTATGTATCTACTACTTTTACGATCTCTGGGGGAATGTCGGGGTTCGATGCCTTTTGTTGTATGATAGGACGGACCGAATCCCGTTTTCCTTTTTTCTTTTTGCAGTATGTTAGAGGCTTCCTACCGTTTATTGTTTGTTTGTTTGTTTGTTTTTGTTTTTTAGTGATGCGCTGTTCGTCTGTTTGTTTGTCTTTGTTTTTTAGTGATGCGCTTTTTCCCATGTTCGTATCTCGGTGTATGTCACTTTCTTTGTCCGTTTGTTCCATCTATATCTTTCTTTGTTCTTCGTCTGTTCCATCTATATCTTCCTTTGTTCTTCGTCTGTTCCATCTATATCTATCTTTGTTCTTCGTCTGTTCCATCTATATCTATCTTTGTTCTTCGTCTGTTCCATCTACATCTTTCTTTGTTTCCTTAGTCCACCATTTCGGGTCTTCGTGTTGTCACCTTAATTCATATTTTTTTTCACTTTTTGACCATCCTGTTACCTATCTATCCAACCATCTATCTATCTATCTATCTCCCTCTTGTGTCCACCCCCCTCCCACTCTGCCCTCACCCCCGTCCTACTTCCCTCCCTCCTCCCTCTCTCCCAGCCTACCACTCCCACCCCACATACCCATTCCCTTCCTCCTGCCCCGTCCCCATTTTCCCATCCCTTCCGCCGCTCCCTCCCTCCCTCTTCCAGAATTATAATCTCCCTCATCGCTGTAACCTCCCTTCCTCTTCCCATCCCGGCGCCACGCACACTCCCAGCACCGTGTACACGCTTTATGAGTACTGCTCACAATTTTATGAGTAGTGTGCGCGCTTTTTTTTTTTTACGAGTAGTGTGCGCGTTTTTTATGAGTATTGTGCGCGCTTTTTTTTATGAGCAGTGTGCGCGTTTTTTATGGGCAGCTTTTGATATCGCAGGCTGTTATGACTTCGCTCGAGAATATGGAACTAGGTTTTTTTTTTTTTTTTGGGGGGGGGGGGGGGAGGGAGGGATCCCCCGCAGACCGCTCACTAGCTAGAGCCACTGTGTCATGATGGCCTTTTTTTGGGGGTGGTCTGGTTACTACCATGGGTGGTCATATTCCTATGAGTCCACGGGGGAAATGAAACACGGTAAGTGCCCAAGTGCACTTTCGTGTAATAATCACATCATCACGGGGAGACACTGGAAAGAAACATAACGGCTGATATACACGAACTGACTTCACGGTTTGTCTACAACTTTCTCCCCGCGTGTGCTGTCTTCTGCTGGATGAAGAACTAAACTGTTCACTCACGTCCCTCTGTTCAACTCCTCCTTACCCCCCCCCCTCCCTCTTTGCCCCCCTCTCTCTCTCTCTCTCTCTCTCTCTCTCTCTCTCTCTCTCTCTCTCTCTCTCTCTCTCCGTGTGTGTGGCAGTGCTGTATGTGGTTTGGGGTGACTGTACTCAGCCTCCCAGTGTGTGTGTGTGTGTGTGTGTGTGTGTGTGTGTGTGTGTGTGTGTGATGGTCTATCTGTTCTGTACAGGAGAGGGAGTCCTAAACTCGTGGGGGCGCCCCCATCTCCTGAACTTTTTTCTTTACTATCGCCCGACTCTATAAACTTTTGTTTACATCTGAAACGTCATCATCCACTGCTCATATACTTCATAAAGTACCATCTTTACACCCCTCTTCCCCCTCAAACATGTTTCTTGATCTAAAATTTATAATTTATTGTCTCTTTCGAAGTACTTTTTCTCTGGTGGCGTACTCAGACTGTTTTCAAGCGGAGGGTTGTGGTCAATCCACGCTTTACTCTTCTCTCTTCCAAATCTATGGCCACTAAACCTCTCGCTGTAACTCAGCCGTCGTAATCCTGGCACTGTTACCATCTTCTCTCCCCAACCTACACTGGACCTCCTCTGCTAAGTTCTCTGTGCCCCTCTTTTCAGCGAGCCAACTCGAGACGCATAGTCTCGTCTCGGTCCAATACTCACTGTGAACAATTATCTGAACATTTCCTTATCACAGATACTTCACTGTGTCTATCATTCCCTGGTAGATAATACTGTCTATTTTGCCATTCTCCTGAAGGTGTGAGGATGGCTGGCGACGGATTATGGAACATATGTTGACGTCCACCCAAAAAAAAATCCTTCTCATACACACAGATTCTTCCAGGTGATTCTTCGTATCGAAGTCCTTCGCCTCGTGTCTCCCATCCTCATCCTCACTCCTCTGCATCCACCCCTCGGTTGGATGAGTTTCATCAACCACCTCCAGACCCAACCCTGGAGTTCCTCCGGGCCTCCTTTCCACACTGTACACACCGCGCGCGCATGACGACCACCGCATCATCTGCAAACATCCTGCAGGAGTGTCCAGAGTCCACCGATGAGGGTTGTCTACGTAGATCAAGGATGTGCGAACGATGTTTTCCCAGGACTATGGTCGTCACAGGAGGAGGGCCCCCCCGCCCCCCTAAGCGATTGAGAGAGGGTTCCCTCCGCCTCAGGCTCCTTTGTTCCATCTATCTAAGGTAATTTCCTGTACACCGGAGGAGGGAGGGGTGAGGGGTTGTTCGTCGTCCCTGTATCCCTCCCTCCTGTTTACCCAACCTCCGGGGTTCTATAGAGTCGGTTGCCGTCCGGCAGCTCGGAATGGCACACAGTCCACCCCGGCCTCAACCTCCCGCGGGCTCAAACGGAGCTCACTCTCTCGTAGAAATCCAAAAGGATTTATTTCCAATGACACCCTCTTTTTCTCTCGCTCAAGCAGTTCCTCCTACACAAGTAGTTACCCTTTCGCTTGTACGATCATCATTTTCCCACAGACACACACACACACACACGCCCGTTATCCTTCTTTACAGATAGACATACAGAGAGAGAGAGAGAGAGAGAGAGAGAGAGAGAGAGAGAGAGAGAGAGAGAGAGAGAGAGAGAGAGAGAGAGAGAGAGAGCCTCAGTGTTCAATCCTAGCACATTTGCACCCCTGTTTAATTTTGCTATTACTGCTCGGGGGGTGGGGGGGGTGGGAAGGGAGTGGGGTGGGGTGGTGTCGTTAAAAAAAAAAATTATATACACATATATAACTAATTTGGATATTTTAATAACGGCTCCATTCTCGTAGCGTAATGAACTAACAGCGTGTGTTGTCATATATATATTTTTTTTCCTGCTTTAAGTTTTAAATAATGAGTGTGTATAATACACACTTCCCGAGCCAGCGAGGAAATAACATGAGTACACGAACGTTTATATTTGATAATGAAGTAATACTCGCATTTAAAAATCTTCCGGTGAATATTAAAAAACGTGTCATGATTAGAGGTTAATTTGAATATGAACAACATAGGTTAATAACACTACTGGGTATTTAGTATTCAGTTTCTGATGGGAGGAGCATTCGCCATGTTCAAAATGGGCGCCTTAGTGTCTTGTTCAATGGTCGTACCGTCGCGCTGACGGTGGTGGTGGTGGGGGGTGGTGTCGTTCTGTTCATGTTCACATGGTAATCTAACAGTTCGGTAATTCAAAACCAAAAATAGAAAAAAAAGATAAAACAACTTGTATGTCACACTGAAGTAAAGCATACTGAAGTAACTCCTATGACCTTAATCTAATATGTCGAGGGAGAGAGATAGTGCATTGTGGGTAACGTACGATTCATCATATCTTCTTTTTTTTTTTCTAATTCCCCCGAACGCGTGGCTCAACCACCCTCTATCCTCCCTCTTTGTGTACGATAACTTCACCCGACTGGTGTACAACGACTTCATTCCTGGGGTACGATGACTATTAATCCCATCCCCGCCACCTCGTGTGTGTGTGTGTGTGTGTGTGTGTGTGTGTACGATGACCTGACTTCTTGAGTACGATGACTCCACTCTCTGGGTACGATAACCTCACAACCCCTCGCGTACGGTAACCAAACCCTCTCTTAAAGATAGAATTCCCAACGTTTTTAATGGCTCGACGTACCATATGCCATGGCCTGGGCTGGACGCCTTCGGGAACAGTTCACATCAGGTTAATGTCGTGGAATAATATATATATATATATATATATATATATATATATATATATATATATATATATATATATATATATATATATATATTTTTTTTTTTTTTTTTTTTTTTTTTATACTTTGTCGCTGTCTCCCGCGTTTGCGAGGTAGCGCAAGGAAACAGACGAAAGAAATGGCCCCACCCCCCCCCCCCCCCATACACATGTACATACACACGTCCACACACGCAAATATACATACCTACACAGCTTTCCATGGTTTACCCCAGACGCTTCACATGCCTTGCTTCAATCCACTGACAGCACGTCAACCCCTGTATACCACATGACTCCAATTTACTCTATTTCTTGCCCTCCTTTCACCCTCCTGCATGTTCAGGCCCCGATCACACAAAATCTTTTTCACTCCATCTTTCCACCTCCAATTTGGTCTCCCTCTTCTCCTCGTTCCCTCCACCTCCGACACATATATCCTCTTGGTCAATCTCTCCTCACTCATTCTCTCCATGTGCCCAAACCATTTCAAAACACCCTCTTCTGCTCTCTCAACCACGCTCTTTTTATTTCCACACATCTCTCTTACCCTTACGTTACTTACTCGATCAAACCACCTCACACCACACATTGTCCTCAAACATCTCATTTCCAGCACATCCATCCTCCTGCGCACATCTCTATCCATAGCCCACGCCTCGCAACCATACAACATTGTTGGAACCACTATTCCCTCAAACATACCCATTTTTGCTTTCCGAGATAGTGTTCTCGACTTCCACACATTTTTCAAGGCTCCCAAAATTTTCGCCCCCTCCCCCACCCTATGATCCACTTCCGCTTCCATGGTTCCATCCGCTGACAGATCCACTCCCAGATATCTAAAACACTTCACTTCCTCCAGTTTTTCTCCATTCAAACTCACCTCCCAATTGACTTGACCCTCACCCCTACTGTACCTAATAACCTTGCTCTTATTCACATTTACTCTCAACTTTCTTCTTCCACACACTTTACCAAACTCAGTCACCAGCTTCTGCAGTTTCTCACATGAATCAGCCACCAGCGCTGTATCATCAGCGAACAACAACTGACTCACTTCCCAAGCTCTCTCATCCCCAACAGACTTCATACTTGCCCCTCTTTCCAGGACTCTTGCATTTACCTCCCTTACAACCCCATCCATAAACAAATTAAACAACCATGGAGACATCACACACCCCTGCCGCAAACCTACATTCACTGAGAACCAATCACTTTCCTCTCTTCCTACACGTACACATGCCTTACATCCTCGATAAAAACTTTTCACTGCTTCTAACAACTTGCCTCCCACACCATATATTCTTAATACCTTCCACAGAGCATCTCTATCAACTCTATCATATGCCTTCTCCAGATCCATAAATGCTACATACAAATCCATTTGCTTTTCTAAGTATTTCTCACATACATTCTTCAAAGCAAACACCTGATCCACACATCCTCTACCACTTCTGAAACCGCACTGCTCTTCCCCAATCTGATGCTCTGTACATGCCTTCACCCTCTCAATCAATACCCTCCCATATAATTTACCAGGAATACTCAACAAACTTATACCTCTGTAATTTGAGCACTCACTCTTATCCCCTTTGCCTTTGTACAATGGCACTATGCACGCATATATTATCCCTGGAGATAGGGGAGAAAGAATACTTACCACGTATTCCCTGCGTGTCGTAGAAGGCGACTAAAAGGGGAGGGAGCGGGGGGCTGGAAATCCTCCCCTCTTGTTTTTTTTTTTTTAATTTTCCAAAAGAAGGAACAGAGAAGGGGAGGATAGTCCCTCAGAGGCCCAGTCCTCTGTTCTTAACGCTACCTTGCTAATGCGGGAAATGGCGAATAGTGTGAAAGAAAAGAATATATATATATATATATATATATATATATATATATATATATATATATATATATATATATATATATAGACTATAATGTGTCATGCTGTATTTTCGTCCCACTGAATACACAGCTTCTGTGCCATAACCCACCCACCACCCACCACACCCTGAAATCATTTTACGTAATCTCTCGAGTCTGTCCAAGTAAATTATGATTTCGGCACATCGAGAGAGAGAGAGAGAGAGAGAGAGAGAGAGAGAGAGAGAGAGAGAGAGAGAGAGAGAGAGAGAGAGAGAGAGAGAGAGAATGATGATGCTGATGATGATGATGATTTGCATACCCGGTACAGGGTGGCCCATAAAATCAACTCGTTGCAAGTACACTGCAAATGAGCCCTCACATTGTCAGGTGGGATTAATGGAGTACCCTGTAACGTGTTCTAATCTCTGTGGCCTAAATGAAGGGTGTTGCTGACGTGTGGGCACGTTCTGCTGTCGTGGGGGAAAAAAAGGGATTAGATTACTCCTCCAGCAGCTCTATGCCTTTGGACGCGACGGTGCGACACTTCAGCGCGACGGTACGACCCTTGAGAGCGACGGTACGACCGTTGATCGCGACGGTACGACCCTTGAGCGCGATGGTATGACCGTTGAACGCGACGTTGCGACCCTTGAGCACGACGGCACGACGCTTGAGCACGACGTACGACCGTTGGACGCGACGGTGCGACACTTCAGCGCGACGGTACGACCCTTGAGCACGACGGTCCGACCGTTGAGCGCGACGGTGCGACACTTCAGCGCAACGGTACGACCCTTGAGCGCGACAGCACGACCGTTGATCGCGACGGTACGACCCTTGAGCACGACGGTATGACCCTTGAGCACGACGGTACGATCCTTGAGCACGACGGCACGACGCTTGCGCACGACGGTACGACCCTTGAGCACGACGGTATGACCCTTGAGCACGACGGTACGACCCTTGAGCACGACGGCACGACGCTTGCACACGACGGTACGACCCTTGAGCGCGACGGTACGACCCTTGAGCACGACGGAGCGACCCTTGAACACGACGGCACGACGCTTGAGCACTACGGTACGACCCTTGAGCACGACGGTACGACACTTGAGCACGACGGTATGACCCTTGAGCACGACGGTACGACCCTTGAGCACGACGGCACGACGCTTGCACACGACGGTACGACCCTTGAGCACGACGGTATGACCCTTGAGCACGACGGTACGACCCTTGAGCACGACGGTATGACCCTTGAGCACGACGGTACGACCCTTGAGCACGACGGTACGACCCTTGAGCACGACGGTACGACCCTTGAGCACGACGGCACGACGCTTGCACACGACGGTACGACCCTTGAGCGCGACGGTACGACCCTTGAGCACGACGGTATGACCCTTGAGCACGACGGTACGACCCTTGAGCACGACGGTATGACCCTTGAGCACGACGGTACGACCCTTGAGCACGACGGTACGACCCTTGAGCACGACGGAGCGACCCTTGAACACGACGGCACGACGCTTGCACACGACGGTACGACCCTTGAGCACGACGGTACGACCCTTGAGCACGACGGTACGACCCTTGAGCACGACGGTACGACCCTTGAGCACGACGGTACGACCCTTGAGCACGACGGTACGACCCTTGAGCACGACGGTATGACCCTTGAGCACGACGGTACGACCCTTGAGCACGACGGTACGACCCTTGAGCACGACGGTACGACCCTTGAGCACGACGGTATGACCCTTGAGCACGACGGTACGACCCTTGAGCGCGACGGTACGACCCTTGAGCACGACGGTACGACCCTTGAGCACGACGGTACGACCCTTGAGCACGACGGAGCGACCCTTGAACACGACGGCACGACGCTTGCACACGACGGTACGACCCTTGAGCACGACGGTACGACCCTTGAGCACGACGGCACGACGCTTGCACACGACGGTACGACCCTTGAGCACGACGGTACGACCCTTGAGCACGACGGAGCGACCCTTGAACACGACGGCACGACGCTTGCACACGACGGTACGACCCTTGAGCGCGACGGTACGACCCTTGAGCACGACGGTACGACCCTTGAGCACGACGGCACGACGCTTGCACACGACGGTACGACCCTTGAGCACGACGGCACGACGCTTGCACACGACGGTACGACCCTTGAGCACGACGGTATGACCCTTGAGCACGACGGTATGACCCTTGAGCACGACGGTATGACCCTTGAGCACGACGGTACGACCCTTGAGCACGACGGTATGACCCTTGAGCACGACGGCACGACGCTTGCACACGACGGTACGACCCTTGAGCACGACGGTACGACCCTTGAGCACGACGGTATGACCCTTGAGCACGACGGCACGACGCTTGCACACGACGGTACGACCCTTGAGCACGACGGTATGACCCTTGAGCACGACGGTACGACCCTTGAGCACGACGGTACGACCCTTGAGCACGACGGTACGACCCTTGAGCACGACGGCACGACGCTTGCACACGACGGTACGACCCTTGAGCACGACGGCACGACGCTTGCACACGACGGTACGACCCTTGAGCACGACGGCACGACGCTTGCACACGACGGTACGACCCTTGAGCACGACGGCACGACGCTTGCACACGACGGTACGACCCTTGAGCACGACGGTACGACCCTTGAGCACGACGGCACGACGCTTGCACACGACGGTACGACCCTTGAGCACGACGGTACGACCCTTGAGCACGACGGTACGACCCTTGAGCACGACGGTACGACCCTTGAGCACGACGGCACGACGCTTGCACACGACGGTACGACCCTTGAGCACGACGGTACGACCCTTGAGCACGACGGTATGACCCTTGAGCACGACGGTACGACCCTTGAGCACGACGGCACGACGCTTGCACACGACGGTACGACCCTTGAGCGCGACGGTACGACCCTTGAGCACGACGGTACGACCCTTGAGCGCGACGGTACGACCCTTGAGCACGACGGCACGACGCTTGCACACGACGGTACGACCCTTGAGCGCGACGGTACGACCCTTGAGCACGACGGTACGACCCTTGAGCACGACGGCACGACGCTTGCACACGACGGTACGACCCTTGAGCACGACGGTACGACCCTTGAGCACGACGGTACGACCCTTGAGCACGACGGTACGACCCTTGAGCACGACGGTACGACCCTTGAGCACGACGGTACGACCCTTGAGCACGACGGTACGACCCTTGAGCACGACGGTACGACCCTTGAGCACGACGGTACGACCCTTGAGCACGACGGTACGACCCTTGAGCACGACGGTACGACCCTTGAGCACGACGGAGCGACCCTTGAACACGACGGCACGACGCTTGCACACGACGGTACGACCCTTGAGCACGACGGTACGACCCTTGAGCACGACGGTACGACCCTTGAGCACGACGGTACGACCCTTGAGCACGACGGTATGACCCTTGAGCACGACGGTACGACCCTTGAGCACGACGGTACGACCCTTGAGCACGACGGTACGACCCTTGAGCACGACGGTACGACCCTTGAGCACGACGGTACGACCCTTGAGCACGACGGTACGACCCTTGAGCACGACGGTACGACCCTTGAGCACGACGGTACGACCCTTGAGCACGACGGTACGACCCTTGAGCACGACGGTACGACCCTTGAGCACGACAGAGCGACCCTTGAACACGACGGCACGACGCTTGCACACGACGGTACGACCCTTGAGCACGACGGTACGACCCTTGAGCACGACGGTACGACCCTTGAGCACGACGGTACGACCCTTGAGCACGACGGTACGACCCTTGAGCACGACGGTACGACCTTGAGCACGACGGTACGACCCTTGAGCACGACGGTACGACCCTTGAGCACGACGGTACGACCCTTGAGCACGACGGTACGACCCTTGAGCACGACGGTACGACCCTTGAGCACGACGGTACGACCCTTGAGCACGACGGTACGACCCTTGAGCACGACGGTACGACCCTTGAGCACGACGGTACGACCCTTGAGCACGACGGTACGACCCTTGAGCACGACGGAGCGACCCTTGAACACGACGGCACGACGCTTGCACACGACGGTACGACCCTTGAGCACGACGGTACGACCCTTGAGCACGACGGTACGACCCTTGAGCACGACGGTACGACCCTTGAGCACGACGGTACGACCCTTGAGCACGACGGAGCGACCCTTGAACACGACGGCACGACGCTTGCACACGACGGTACGACCCTTGAGCACGACGGTACGACCCTTGAGCACGACGGTACGACCCTTGAGCACGACGGAGCGACCCTTGAACACGACGGCACGACGCTTGCACACGACGGTACGACCCTTGAGCACGACGGTACGACCCTTGAGCACGACGGCACGACGCTTGCACACGACGGTACGACCCTTGAGCACGACGGTACGACCCTTGAGCACGACGGAGCGACCCTTGAACACGACGGCACGACGCTTGCACACGACGGTACGACCCTTGAGCACGACGGCACGACGCTTGCACACGACGGTACGACCCTTGAGCACGACGGTACGACCCTTGAGCACGACGGTACGACCCTTGAGCACGACGGTACGACCCTTGAGCACGACGGTACGACCCTTGAGCACGACGGTACGACCCTTGAGCACGACGGTACGACCCTTGAGCACGACGGTACGACCCTTGAGCACGACGGTACGACCCTTGAGCACGACGGTACGACCCTTGAGCACGACGGTACGACCCTTGAGCACGACGGTACGACCCTTGAGCACGACGGTACGACCCTTGAGCACGACGGTACGACCCTTGAGCACGACGGAGCGACCCTTGAACACGACGGCACGACGCTTGCACACGACGGTACGACCCTTGAGCACGACGGTACGACCCTTGAGCACGACGGTACGACCCTTGAGCACGACGGAGCGACCCTTGAACACGACGGCACGACGCTTGCACACGACGGTACGACCCTTGAGCACGACGGTACGACCCTTGAGCACGACGGTACGACCCTTGAGCACGACGGTACGACCCTTGAGCACGACGGTACGACCCTTGAGCACGACGGTACGACCCTTGAGCACGACGGTACGACCCTTGAGCACGACGGTACGACCCTTGAGCACGACGGTACGACCCTTGAGCACGACGGTACGACCCTTGAGCACGACGGTACGACCCTTGAGCACGACGGAGCGACCCTTGAACACGACGGCACGACGCTTGCACACGACGGTACGACCCTTGAGCACGACGGTACGACCCTTGAGCACGACGGTACGACCCTTGAGCACGACGGTACGACCCTTGAGCACGACGGTACGACCCTTGAGCACGACGGTACGACCCTTGAGCACGACGGCACGACGCTTGCACACGACGGTACGACCCTTGAGCACGACGGTACGACCCTTGAGCACGACGGTACGACCCTTGAGCACGACGGAGCGACCCTTGAACACGACGGCACGACGCTTGCACACGACGGTACGACCCTTGAGCACGACGGTACGACCCTTGAGCACGACGGTACGACCCTTGAGCACGACGGTACGACCCTTGAGCACGACGGTACGACCCTTGAGCACGACGGTACGACCCTTGAGCACGACGGTACGACCCTTGAGCACGACGGTACGACCCTTGAGCACGACGGTACGACCCTTGAGCACGACGGTACGACCCTTGAGCACGACGGTACGACCCTTGAGCACGACGGTACGACCCTTGAGCACGACGGTACGACCCTTGAGCACGACGGTACGACCCTTGAGCACGACGGTACGACCCTTGAGCACGACGGTACGACCCTTGAGCACGACGGTACGACCCTTGAGCACGACGGTACGACCCTTGAGCACGACGGTACGACCCTTGAGCACGACGGTACGACCCTTGAGCACGACGGTATGACCCTTGAGCACGACGGTACGACCCTTGAGCACGACGGTACGACCCTTGAGCACGACGGTACGACCCTTGAGCACGACGGTACGACCCTTGAGCACGACGGTACGACCCTTGAGCACGACGGAGCGACCCTTGAACACGACGGCACGACGCTTGCACACGACGGTACGACCCTTGAGCACGACGGTACGACCCTTGAGCACGACGGTACGACCCTTGAGCACGACGGTACGACCCTTGAGCACGACGGTACGACCCTTGAGCACGACGGTACGACCCTTGAGCACGACGGTACGACCCTTGAGCACGACGGTATGACCCTTGAGCACGACGGTACGACCCTTGAGCACGACGGTACGACCCTTGAGCACGACGGTACGACCCTTGAGCACGACGGTACGACCTTGAGCACGACGGTACGATCCTTGAGCACGACGGTACGACCCTTGAGCACGACGGTACGACCCTTGAGCACGACGGTACGACCCTTGAGCACGACGGTATGACCCTTGAGCACGACGGTACGACCCTTGAGCACGACGGTACGACCCTTGAGCACGACGGTACGACCCTTGAGCACGACGGTACGACCCTTGAGCACGACGGTACGACCCTTGAGCACGACGGTACGACCCTTGAGCACGACGGTACGACCCTTGAGCACGACGGTACGACCCTTGAGCACGACGGTACGACCCTTGAGCACGACGGTACGACCCTTGAGCACGACGGTACGACCCTTGAGCACGACGGTACGACCCTTGAGCACGACGGTACGACCCTTGAGCACGACGGTACGACCCTTGAGCACGACGGTACGACCCTTGAGCACGACGGTACGACCCTTGAGCACGACGGTACGACCCTTGAGCACGACGGTACGACCCTTGAGCACGACGGTACGACCCTTGAGCACGACGGCACGACGCTTGCACACGACGGTACGACCCTTGAGCACGACGGTACGACCCTTGAGCACGACGGTACGACCCTTGAGCACGACGGTACGACCCTTGAGCACGACGGTACGACCCTTGAGCACGACGGTACGACCCTTGAGCACGACGGTACGACCCTTGAGCACGACGGTACGACCCTTGAGCACGACGGTACGACCCTTGAGCACGACGGTACGACCCTTGAGCACGACGGTACGACCCTTGAGCACGACGGCACGACGCTTGCACACGACGGTACGACCCTTGAGCACGACGGTACGACCCTTGAGCACGACGGTACGACCCTTGAGCACGACGGTACGACCCTTGAGCACGACGGTACGACCCTTGAGCACGACGGAGCGACCCTTGAACACGACGGCACGACGCTTGCACACGACGGTACGACCCTTGAGCACGACGGTACGACCCTTGAGCACGACGGTACGACCCTTGAGCACGACGGCACGACGCTTGCACACGACGGTACGACCTTGAGCACGACGGTACGACCTTGAGCACGACGGTACGACCCTTGAGCACGACGGTACGACCCTTGAGCACGACGGTACGACCCTTGAGCACGACGGTACGACCCTTGAGCACGACGGTACGACCCTTGAGCACGACGGTACGACCCTTGAGCACGACGGTACGACCCTTGAGCACGACGGTACGACCCTTGAGCACGACGGTACGACCCTTGAGCACGACGGTACGACCCTTGAGCACGACGGTACGACCCTTGAGCACGACGGTATGACCCTTGAGCACGACGGTACGACCCTTGAGCACGACGGTACGACCCTTGAGCACGACGGTACGACCTTGAGCACGACGGTACGACCCTTGAGCACGACGGTACGACCCTTGAGCACGACGGTACGACCCTTGAGCACGACGGTACGACCCTTGAGCACGACGGTATGACCCTTGAGCACGACGGTACGACCCTTGAGCACGACGGTACGACCCTTGAGCACGACGGTACGACCCTTGAGCACGACGGTACGACCCTTGAGCACGACGGTACGACCCTTGAGCACGACGGTACGACCCTTGAGCACGACGGTACGACCCTTGAGCACGACGGTACGACCCTTGAGCACGACGGTACGACCCTTGAGCACGACGGTACGACCCTTGAGCACGACGGTACGACCCTTGAGCACGACGGTACGACCCTTGAGCACGACGGTACGACCCTTGAGCACGACGGTACGACCCTTGAGCACGACGGTACGACCCTTGAGCACGACGGTACGACCCTTGAGCACGACGGTACGACCCTTGAGCACGACGGTACGACCCTTGAGCACGACGGTACGACCCTTGAGCACGACGGTACGACCCTTGAGCACGACGGTACGACCCTTGAGCACGACGGTACGACCCTTGAGCACGACGGTACGACCCTTGAGCACGACGGCACGACGCTTGCACACGACGGTACGACCCTTGAGCACGACGGTATGACCCTTGAGCACGACGGCACGACGCTTGCACACGACGGTACGACCCTTGAGCACGACGGTACGACCCTTGAGCACGACGGTACGACCCTTGAGCACGACGGCACGACGCTTGCACACGACGGTACGACCCTTGAGCACGACGGTATGACCCTTGAGCACGACGGTATGACCCTTGAGCACGACGGCACGACGCTTGCACACGACGGTACGACCCTTGAGCACGACGGTACGACCCTTGAGCACGACGGTACGACCCTTGAGCACGACGGTACGACCCTTGAGCACGACGGTACGACCCTTGAGCACGACGGTATGACCCTTGAGCACGACGGTACGACCCTTGAGCACGACGGCACGACGCTTGCACACGACGGTACGACCCTTGAGCACGACGGTATGACCCTTGAGCACGACGGTACGACCCTTGAGCACGACGGTACGACCCTTGAGCACGACGGCACGACGCTTGCACACGACGGTACGACCCTTGAGCACGACGGTACGACCCTTGAGCACGACGGTACGACCCTTGAGCGCGACGGTACGACCCTTGAGCGCGACGGTACGACCCTTGAGCACGACGGTACGACCCTTGAGCGCGACGGTACGACCCTTGAGCACGACGGTATGACCCTTGAGCACGACGGTACGACCCTTGAGCACGACGGTACGACCCTTGAGCACGACGGTACGACCCTTGAGCACGACGGTACGACCCTTGAGCACGACGGTACGACCCTTGAGCACGACGGTATGACCCTTGAGCACGACGGTACGACCCTTGAGCACGACGGTATGACCCTTGAGCACGACGGTACGACCCTTGAGCACGACGGCACGACGCTTGCACACGACGGTATGACCCTTGAGCACGACGGTACGACCCTTGAGCACGACGGTACGACCCTTGAGCACGACGGTACGACCCTTGAGCACGACGGTACGACCCTTGAGCACGACGGTACGACCCTTGAGCACGACGGTACGACCCTTGAGCGCGACGGTACGACCCTTGAGCACGACGGTACGACCCTTGAGCACGACGGTACGACCCTTGAGCACGACGGTACGACCTTGAGCACGACGGTACGACCCTTGAGCACGACGGCACGACGCTTGCACACGACGGTACGACCCTTGAGCACGACGGTACGACCCTTGAGCACGACGGCACGACGCTTGCACACGACGGTACGACCCTTGAGCACGACGGTACGACCCTTGAGCGCGACGGTACGACCCTTGAGCACGACGGTACGACCCTTGAGCACGACGGTACGACCCTTGAGCGCGACGGTACGACCCTTGAGCGCGACGGTACGACCCTTGAGCACGACGGTACGACCCTTGAGCACGACGGTACGACCCTTGAGCACGACGGCACGACGCTTGCACACGACGGTACGACCCTTGAGCACGACGGTATGACCCTTGAGCACGACGGTATGACCCTTGAGCACGACGGCACGACGCTTGCACACGACGGTACGACCCTTGAGCACGACGGTACGACCCTTGAGCACGACGGTATGACCCTTGAGCACGACGGTACGACCCTTGAGCACGACGGCACGACGCTTGCACACGACGGTACGACCCTTGAGCACGACGGTACGACCCTTGAGCACGACGGTACGACCCTTGAGCACGACGGCACGACGCTTGCACACGACGGTACGACCCTTGAGCACGACGGTACGACCCTTGAGCACGACGGTACGACCCTTGAGCACGACGGTACGACCCTTGAGCACGACGGTACGACCCTTGAGCACGACGGTACGACCCTTGAGCACGACGGTATGACCCTTGAGCACGACGGAGCGACCCTTGAACACGACGGCACGACGCTTGCACACGACGGTACGACCCTTGAGCACGACGGTACGACCCTTGAGCACGACGGTACGACCCTTGAGCACGACGGTATGACCCTTGAGCACGACGGTACGACCCTTGAGCACGACGGTATGACCCTTGAGCACGACGGTACGACCCTTGAGCACGACGGTATGACCCTTGAGCACGACGGTATGACCCTTGAGCACGACGGTACGACCCTTGAGCACGACGGTACGACCCTTGAGCACGACGGTATGACCCTTGAGCACGACGGTACGACCCTTGAGCACGACGGTACGACCCTTGAGCACGACGGTATGACCCTTGAGCACGACGGTACGACCCTTGAGCACGACGGTATGACCCTTGAGCACGACGGTATGACCCTTGAGCACGACGGTACGACCCTTGAGCACGACGGTACGACCCTTGAGCACGACGGTATGACCCTTGAGCACGACGGTATGACCCTTGAGCACGACGGTACGACCCTTGAGCACGACGGTACGACCCTTGAGCACGACGGCACGACGCTTGCACACGACGGTACGACCCTTGAGCACGACGGTACGACCCTTGAGCACGACGGCACGACGCTTGCACACGACGGTACGACCCTTGAGCGCGACGGTACGACCCTTGAGCACGACGGCACGACGCTTGCACACGACGGTACGACCCTTGAGCACGACGGTATGACCCTTGAGCACGACGGCACGACGCTTGCACACGACGGTACGACCCTTGAGCACGACGGTACGACCCTTGAGCACGACGGCACGACGCTTGCACACGACGGTACGACCCTTGAGCACGACGGTACGACCCTTGAGCACGACGGTATGACCCTTGAGCACGACGGTATGACCCTTGAGCACGACGGTACGACCCTTGAGCACGACGGTATGACCCTTGAGCACGACGGTACGACCCTTGAGCACGACGGTACGACTCTTGAGCACGACGGTACGACCCTTAAGCACGACGGTATGACCCTTGAGCACGACGGTACGACCCTTGAGCACGACGGTACGACCCTTGAGCACGACGGTACGACCCTTGAGCACGACGGTACGACCCTTGAGCACGACGGTACGACCCTTGAGCACGACGGTACGACCCTTGAGCACGACGGCACGACGCTTGCACACGACGGTACGACCCTTGAGCACGACGGTATGACCCTTGAGCACGACGGTACGACCCTTGAGCACGACGGCACGACGCTTGCACACGACGGTACGACCCTTGAGCACGACGGTACGACCCTTGAGCACGACGGTACGACCCTTGAGCACGACGGAGCGACCCTTGAACACGACGGCACGACGCTTGCACACGACGGTACGACCCTTGAGCACGACGGCACGACGCTTGCACACGACGGTACGACCCTTGAGCACGACGGTACGACCCTTGAGCACGACGGTATGACCCTTGAGCACGACGGTACGACCCTTGAGCGCGACGGTACGACCCTTGAGCACGACGGTATGACCCTTGAGCACGACGGCACGACGCTTGCACACGACGGTACGACCCTTGAGCACGACGGTACGACCCTTGAGCACGACGGTATGACCCTTGAGCACGACGGTATGACCCTTGAGCACGACGGCACGACGCTTGCACACGACGGTACGACCCTTGAGCACGACGGATCTCACGACGAAGAAGCAATGAATATCTTCATGAAAAAGTGGTGGTTATGATGATACGTAACTGGGCGAGAATATATTCCATTTTTTTTGTCCTAAGGTGTTTGGAAGAGGGGTTATTTTAAGGGTGGGGCGATAAAATAACCGGGGAAGCTACGAGTCAAAATATCTGGCAATCAAAAGACGTAACTACGAAGCGAAATTTGGGAAATGATTGAAAAAAGAAAGAAAAAAGAGTGATGGCAGAGACGAAATGAAGGCAGGACGCTACGCGAATGATAAACGGAAAAGAGATGTTTGTGAAGGCAGGAATAAATTCACCAATTGTGAAAGAAAGAAATTCTATGACAATACTCATCTATGCGCAAGCACAAAACAGACGATTATGAGATAAAAAAAGTAAAAAAAAAAGAGTGTTCAATATCCAATACGGTTCTTAACCACACTTATTAATTAATCTGGATATAAGCGATAATTCTCTTCACTGCTTCAGGTTTATCCGCAGAAGCAAATGCAGTTGCATTATCTGGTAAACTTAAACGAAAATCTGTTTTACAAATTAAAAAAAAAACGTAAAAGTCTTTTAAAAACCCAAGTGGTAGTCAGCTAGTGGTCTTAATTGTCGTTTGGATAAGAATTCGGAGAGTATTATGTGCCTGTATTTAAGAAAAATTTATAGACTAACGGATTTTTATCATTAAAATTCAAAATCGGAATTAATACGCCACTTAGGACAAAATTTTTAGTAATGGTAAGTAATTTGAATGAAGGAAAAAAATTAAAAATCTGCAGAGTCTAGGATTTCATCAGCTTAAAGTCTATGATTTTCTAAAATTTCCTTGACTGATATTCCATTCAGGGAAAAATTATTCTAATGAAAAAAAAAATATTAAAAAACGATATTGTCTTTTGTGTCATTTTTCCCCAGTGGAAAAAAAAACTTCAAGAAATACTGTGCAGTATGAGAAGGGGTCCAGACCTGTGTGTACTGAGTGAGAGACTGTGTGTGTGTACTGAGTGAGAGACTGTGTGTGTACTGAGTGAGAGACTGTATGTGTACTGAGTGAGAGACTGTGTGTGTACTGAGTGAGAGACTGTGTGTGTACTGAGTGAGACTGTGTGTGTGTACTGAGTGAGAGACTGTATGTGTACTGAGTGAAAGACTGTGAGTGTGTACTGAGTGAGAGGGAAGTTCTATTTTCAAGGAATCTGTTAAGGGGGGACTTAAAGAGATCTGAAACTAAGAGATGGCTGGGGGTTGTAAAAAACACTCTTTACAATCGTGCAAGACACGGTTGTAGGTCAGGCACGAATGAGGAGGATGTATGAGCAAGATTGTCCTCACACCCGCGCCTCCACACTCAAACCACCTCATAATCTGCATGGCGTTATCTTCTATGAATTATCTGCATTGCCGTCTTAACTTTCGCCTACGCTAATCTGTGAGTCTCCCGTTATCTCCCACTATCACGAAGAGCCTCGGAAGGACCCAAATGGTACGGTGGCTGTATGAACTCCCCTTGTATATTCCCCTCTCCCTTTGTATTCCCTTTGTATTCCCTCTCCCTTTGTATTCCCCTCTCCCTTTGCATTCCCCCTCTCCCTTTGTATTTGTCTGTATCAACTGATATTCCAAGTGTCCGTTCGTTACTTTCTAATCCTTCAAAAACCATGAACAGGTAAAGCCGTTCTCCCAGCATAACGCGCCTCGTAGATCGTATTATCCGACCCTGGATTCTACGTTACCGGTGAGAGAATGCGTTCACGAGGGCGTCAATATCTGAACGGGATCTTATGTAAGTTCTGAACCCATGGGCAAACTTGCACGACTGAGGGGAAAGAAACTGACAGGTGTAAATCCTTTAGACGCAAAAGGAAAATGTTCAACTTTGCTCTTTTGTCATTTTGAAGAAAGAAAACGAATGAGGAATGAACTACTTTCACAATATATTAGCACAGACTCCTGAGGAATGAACTGCTTTCACAATATATTAGCTTAGACTCCTGAGGAATGAACTGCTTTCATAAAATATTGGCAATGAAGGAAATCAGAGTAGATGTTAAAGGTATGATTAAAAAGAAAAAAGCACTAGGTATCATGGTGCATTTTTTTAAATAGGGGCAAATACCTTCCCTACCGAGTATTTTGGGCCTTTAATTCAATAAGTACAAGACGTCACACCTAGTCATAACATAAGGTGTAGAATACATATATATAAAAAAAGGCCGTCATCGCCTTTTTTTTCTTTTTAAATGCTCTCAAAGGGACTGAAGCGGATGTTTACACACTGGAAGCGAAGCGCCAGCGAACGCTTGGGGTAACACAACTTATCCCGGACTATTGCTGCTGGCAAACAATATTCGTGGCGATCATTACTCAAACAGAAGATCAGAGGCTGGGGGGTGTTAGGGTAGTGTGATGACAGATGCGAAAATATACATTACGCGAACGATATATATATATATATATATATATATATATATATATATATATATATATATATATATATATATGTATATATATATATTTTTTTTTTCCTAAACGCGGATATAATAGATTTAGACCCGAGCAATGCCTTTGTATTTATGGTAAATTTTGATTTATGTATTTTAATGCAGCGAAGACATCAGAGTTTACATGGAATATTCGCAGCTGGAAAAAAAAAATTGATATATATTAAATGATATGAAACGTGTATGCATGAGAAATAGGCCATTTGAAAGAAGAGTACGATATACATCAAAATTTCATTTGAAGATTACGGAAAAATTATAATAAATAAATGAATCATTTAAGGAGAATGTCAGTACGATGCAAATTCATGTATGATAGACCGCAGATTTTGAAAATAATTATACCGACCTCTGCCAAAAATCTGTGGATTTCAGTGAATGGTCTAAAAAAACATTTTTTTTTCTTTTTAACTCTAGGAATAATATCTATCCCTGGGGATAGGGGAGAAAGAATACTTCCCACGTATTCCCTGCGTGTCGTAGAAGGCGACTAAAAGGGAAGGGAGCAGGGGTAGGGGCTGGAAATCCACCCCTCTCGTTTATAATTTTCCAAAAGAAGGAACAGAGAAGGGGGGGGGCCAAGTGAGGATATTCCCTCAAAGCCCAGTCCTCTGTTCTACGCTACCTCGCTGACGCGGGAAATGGCGAATACTTTGAAAGCAAAAGAGGAATAATATCGACAAATAATTATGACTTAGCTTTAGACTTGTCTGGAATAAAGTAATCCCAGCTTTCGATCTGTACTGGAATAAAGTAATCCCAGCTTTCGATTGTCTTCAATATAAAGTAATCTAAAGTTTTTCATCTGTCCTTAATCCTAGAGTTAACAATTCGCTTAAGACTCCTCTATGTGGGAATTATTTTTTGATTATTTTAGACTCATATATTAATGATACAAAGAACGATAATAAGTTACTGATTATTTTAGAATTATATAATAATGATCCAAAGTACGATAATAAGTAATCTATTTATTATTTTATAGTAATATATTAATGATCCAAAGTACGATAATATATTATCTGATCATTTTATAATCATATATTAATGATCCAAAGTACGATAATGAATTATATTTATTGATCATTTTAGAATTATATATGAATGATCCAAAGTACGATAATGAATTATATCTACTGATTATTTTAGAATTATATATTAATGATCCAACGTACGATAATATATCATATCTACTGATTATTTCAGAATTATATAATAAAGGCCCAAAGTACGATCATAAATCATCTATTGCTTATTCTAGAATTACTTTTGAAGATCCGAAGTACGATAATGAACCATATTTATTGATTATTTTAGAATTACATATGTCGAATAATGTAATCTGTTGTGTCCGCTGAGAGGAGTCCATACTGAAGAGTATACAGCTAAAACCATCATAAAATGTATGAGAGAAAATTCTGCTCTCTCTCACCACTAACCCTTCACTTCATCTAGAGCCAACGTTACAGACTTGAGTGAACACCAGCTATTCGAGATCTTTTACCCATATAGAAATGAAGTGGACAAAAAGGGAAGAGTCAGTCTGAAGTTTCAAATATATCAAATGCAAAAAAGGTTAATGTCGGATGTAAAGAGGGAATTCTCCTCTGTGTTGTGATTGTAAAGCTATTCATTCATGATTACCCAGGGACCAATATCTGTGATGGTCTTAACTTGTACGCGAAAGGTCCCTCCAGCCTGAGGCTACGCTGCTTCCAGCAGGAGGGAAACGGAGGACTCCTTTGGTGACTTAAACCCGCGGTGTAACTTCGCACGAGCCGGAGCACGGTAGCACCAAGTTGTGAAGTGAACGAAGCACTTGACCTTCGTGGCAGAATAAAAGTGGTTAAGAAAAGTTTAGCAGTCGAGTATCAACTGCACTTCTTTCAATATCTAATATATTCCTGAGAGGGGCATTAAAACGAAAAAAAACGACCAATATCATCAACAGAAATGAGTGTACCTTCCATGAATATATAAAACGAATAAAAAAAAAACATTCGTAACTTCATAAAATCAAATAAGAACGCGTGTTACACGAAATTACCGTGCACCGCAAATTATCGTACACCGCAAATTACCGTGCACCGCAAATTATCGTACACCGCAAATTACCGTACACCGCAAATTACCGTACACCGCAAATTATCGTACACCGCAAATTACCGTACACCGCAAATTATCGTACACCGCAAATTACCGTACACCGCAAATTATCGTACACCGCAAATTATCGTACACCGCAAATTACCGTACACCGCAAATTACCGTACACCGCAAATTATCGTACACCGCAAATTACCGTACACCGCAAATTATCGTACACCGCAAATTATCGTACACCGCAAATTACTTAAGCGTCACTACAGTGCGAATGGCTTGTAGTTATTTTGGCTTGTAATTGTTCTTATCAATGTTGCTGACGTGTTTGCAATGTATATTGTATTCTTCATCATGACCTGGAGCGGGGTCTCCAGCGTGTTTTGCCTCGTCGGCAGACATCCATTAAGATGTATAATCACACATATAGAGTATACCGAATGGCGTCCTAGCTACGTCTCTTCGTCGCATATCTACTGGCTGTTATATTTCTCTCTTGTGTTTTTCCTGATGATGTGATTATTTCACGAAAGTGCACTTGGGAACTTAACATGTTTCATTTATCCCGTGAACTCATAGGAATATGAGTTCCTACATATATATATATATATATATATATATATATATATATATATATATATATATATATATATATATATATATATAATCATTATTATTATTATTATTTTGCTTTGTCGCTGTCTCCCGCGTTAGCGAGGTAGCGCAAAGAAACAGACGAAAGAATGGCCCAACCCACCCACATAAACATGTACATACATACACGTCCACACACGCAAATATACATACCTATACATCTCAACGTATACATATATATACACACACAGACATATGCATATATACACATGTACATAATTCATACTGTCTGCCTTTATTCATTCCCATCGCCACCCAGGCACACATGAAATAACACCCCCTCCCCCTCATGTGCGCGAGGTAGCGCTAGGAAAAGACAACAAAGGCCAAGTTCGTTCACACCCAGTCTCTTGCTGTCATGTAATAATGCACCGAAACCACAGCTCCCTTTCCACATCCAGGCCCCACAGAACTTTCCATGGTTTATACCCCAGACGCTTCACATGCCCTGGTTCAATCCACTGACAGCACGTCGACCCCGGTATACCACCCAAAAAATAACCCTGGGTAACATGTGTGTGAGTCATATTGATATTCCTCTCTCTCTCTCTCTCTCTCTCTCTCTCTCTCTCTCTCTCTCTCTCTCTCTCTCTCTCTCTCTCTCTCTCTCATAATTTCCAGACGGGAGATATTCAGCCACGTACCCCGTCACGTTCCGTCAAAAAGTAAATAAATAAAAAAAAAAAATACAGGACGGAGAGACAGAACTTGATGGGTTTTCGTATTGGACGAAGAACTTGGCCAATATCCGCTATGGGGGCTGACCCTCCCCCCCCCCCCCACCGGATCCCGCTAAAACAACGCTGAACGTTTTATTCGCCTCTTGTGTAAAAAAAATGCCTCCCCTCGTTTAAAGACTACTGTAATTCTGCCTCTCCTCGTTTAAACGACTGTAATTCTACCTCTCCTCGTTTAAAAGCTACTGTAATTCTGCCTCTTCTCGTTTAAACGACTGTAATTCTACCTCTCCTACTTTAAACTACCGTAATTCTGTCTTTCCTCGTTTGTATACTACTGTTCTTAGTTATCAGCCGATATATCTCAATACTTTATATACAGTGTAGAGGTCAGAGAAAGAGAGAGAGAGAGAGAGAGAAAATGGGTCTTACAATAAAAGGTAGGATATAAATGCCGTTTCAGCGACCGGCATTTAAAAAAAAAATGTCATCATATTATCTGCTAATGCGACAGTATTAAATTTTTTTTTTTGGCATAATTTTTTTTTTTTTTTCCAGGTGGGATCCAGGCGAAATTAAACATTAACGTCATTCCACTTAAGATATAAGTGGAGCGAGTTGTAGTAATTAAGTAGGCTTTCAGTGTCCAATGGGGGTTGGGGGGTTCAGGGCATTAGTACAGTCGATTTCCGCCAGGGGGATGATGATGACGCCTCTTTAAATGCCCATTGGGATGGTGTGTTGGGACAATATTTCTTTTTATACACATCCCAGGTTTATTCTGTTCTTATAGCCATGTATTAAACACATGGGATGGTTCGACTAGCTTGTGGGGCTTCCGTGGTGTAATGGTTAGCGTGACTGGCGAGGTCATACCCCCTCCGCATGTGAGTTCGAACCCAGGGCGCGGCGTTCGGCCCACACCCAACCCAGGTGTTCATCCTCCCCCCCTCCTCAGGGTTGGCCGATAAATGGGCACCTGGCTCAGATTGGATTATATAGATGTGTGTATAACATATACCTAAAAAGATGATACACATATATACAAGGTTAAGAGATGGGGCAACAAGAATGTAAAATTCTCTCCACGCAACGCACAAATAGTAATCACAAATATATATAAGAAATAAATACTGAACACATATAGTTATATCACAAGAATACAGACCATTATAATCATCACAGTCAATAATATATATATATATATATATATATATATATATATATATATATATATATATATATATATACATTTTTTTCACTAGAAGTCTAATTACAATGTACGTAACAGCCCGACCCATCCTGTTGGCTTCCAAAGTAAGTGACCTCATTTCCCCTATCTTGGGACTTAACCTGGTTTATCTATACCATCAATTAACGAACGTTTATATGAATTAATGTTAATACGATGGGAAAAACAACACAACACAACACCACTCACTCCTTGTGTAACTTGTTGTGTGTTGCATTACGAAAGTAGTGACATCTGCAGCAGCGCGTGGCAACTAGGATTTCGCCAGGCACACGAGCGGTCAATTACGGTTAATTACACGTAGAATCGGAAACTCGTTGAACGGAATCGAATTCCACGATCCCCTCCCCCCTCCCCCCGGCAAGAGAATCTGGGTTTTTGAGGTGTCAATTTACGACCCGGGTACGCGTTGTCCACGGGATTATATCAACACCCACAACTCTGCGTTGCAGTTCGTATATGTATCACGTTCGTTGAACGCAATTTCCGCCGTATGAACCGCTCGTTTAACTAGCCATGACGCCCCCGTCATATACCAGCCGATGAACGCACACGGCTGACGCAAAGCGCACAGACGTGAGCGTGGGCGTACGTCGTGTACGCTATGGACTACACCGGACATCACACCTTCCTCACCCACAGATGGATGAAGCAGGGTGAACTGGATGCCCACACCCGACGGACGCAGAGCCACCACATCCACCCGCTACACTGTCATTCCATCATTCCCGATACACCAGTCTGCAGTCCCGGGAATATACGTAACGTAATTGGACACTTGTGTTCTATGAAATGCTCTTACACTCATTATTTGGGAGATAATGGGCCACCCGCCCCTCCCTCCTCCCTCCCCACCTCTCTCTCTCTCTCTCTCCCATCATTATTTATTGCTAAATGGACTGCGGTTTTACTGACTTGGCTCATTCAAGAGGCGATGGCCTCTTTAGAATGAATATGTCCTCTTCTGTTTCTTTCTTTCTTGTTTTTTTTTTGGGGTGGGGAGGGGTGGGTGGTGAGGGGTGACGGGGAGGGAGGAGAGGGAAGGGGAGGGAGGGGTGACGGGGAGGGAGGAGAGGGAAGGGGAGGGAGGGGTGACGGGGAGGGAGGAGAGGGAAGGGGAGGGGAAGTAGTAATGGGGATCTTATACATGAGAGTAATAGGCTTTGAGTTCGCATTCTCGTATATGCTTATTAATGAGGCACTACAGGACAGAAAACGGAGTCTTTAGGGGCCACTTTGTGCTTCGATGATTTCATTGAGGATAAAACGGTTTATGTGTTTGTTTGTATTTCTATGCTGATGATCACAACATGTTTATGCTCGTCGGACTGTGGTGGTTTGAGGCAATGTTTACCTTTGACCGCGCGCTCGTTTCCTTTGGGGCGAAGTAGCGCCTGGAGTGGATGAAGGCAAGGAAGTATGAATAGGTACATATGTCTATATGTACATGTCTGTGTATGTGTATGAATATGAATGTGTACGTGTATATTTTCATATGAATGTATGTGTGTGTGTGTGTGTGTGTGTGTGTGTGTGTGTGTGTGTGTGTAAAATACCCAGATCATCGCTACCGCGTCTATGGACATATTCCCGTGTTCCGTCTCATGACGAATAGGTTCGCCGGCTGACCCCGCATTCGAGCGCGTCTTGAACTGGGACCAGGTGAAAAAAAAAATATCCCCCGTTCGTCAGGGGACGTCCGTCCGTCCGTTCGTCCCGTGGTGCGCGGACGACGGTGCTCATGTGTGTGTTCTTAATAACCTGTTCATGTGTGGTGGGAGAGAGAGAACGCGTCGCGCTCCACACGCCCCCGAACTCCCATCCGTTTACGATAGTTTTGAAGGACACAAGGAAGACTTTCCGTCGTGATGCAACTTTGTCCACAGACTTCCTTTATTTTTTTCTTTGAATGCTAGTAAGGCAGAAATACTTGCGAATATTTCGGATATAATTAATGGTACAACTGCTGCCACATTTCTTCGTCTGTTTTCGGTGCTACCTCGCTGAAGGTAGAAATGGCATACATACCATATCTATCTATCTATCTATCTATCTATCTATCTATCTATCTATCTATATATATATATATATATATATATATATATATATATATATATATATATATATTCCTACGAGTCCACGGGGAAAATGAAACACGATAAGTTCCCAAGTGCAATTTCGTGCCATAATCACATCATCAGGGGAGAGATACACGAAGGAAATATAACAGTCAGTCGATATACAACGAAGAGACATTTTGCCATAGATTTGAAGAACTAGCCACGAGTATATCTCGCCACTGTACACAAACATAGAGCTATTTTCTATAAAATCATAGAATATACATATGGCTTCATGGAGTGTGGAGCCCGATGACCATCAAAGGCGTGAACCAACGTGAGTCTCCGCGCTCTGTGAGAACGCACAACCCCGGCCTCTCTCAGCCTTACCCAAGAATGGCTGTTTGAACTCCCCCATCAAAAACCGACATCCCCCGCCCCCGCTCCTACTCTCCCCCAGGCATTTGCTCCCGGGGTGAAGGGAGCTACGCTATACATGACACTCTCCCCCCCCATGAACACATAAACAGCCGGGCACGTAATCGTGGGAGCTTTAAGTAGTGTAATGGCTTATCCCCTCGATCGCCCTGAATACCTTTTTGGCCTTTTTTCGGGCCCGGGAACGCGACACATTAAGGTGGGGGGGGGACCGCTGTTATCATAAAGTGGGCTGGGGTGGGGTTAGGGGAGGGGGGGGCGGTATGTTAAGTAGGCGCTGGTGGGGGGTGGTGTGTGTTAAGTAGGCGCAGTGTTGTGGCGTGGCACTTACAAACGTACTTTACACCCTGAGGAAATATGCACACGGTGGAGGTAACAGGAAGCCGGAAGTGGAGGAAAAGAGGTGGGAGACCTGTTACTAGCCCAGGACCACTAGTTACCTGTTACTAGCCCAGGACCACTACTTACCTGTTACTAGCCCAGGACCACTAGTTACCTGTTACTAGCCCAGGACCACTACTTACCTGTTACTAGCCCAGGACCACTACTTACCTGTTACTAGCCCAGGACCACTAGTTACCTGTTACTAGCCCAGGACCACTAGTTACCTGTTACTAGCCCAGGACCACCAGTTACCTGTCACTAGCCCTGGACCACTAGTTACCTAACGTCATTCTATAATCCTCTAGGTCTGCAGGTGTGACTGGTGTGAGCATACGAAGGTGACCAACCCCCCACCCCACAGCGCTCCCCTGAGATTACTGAACTGCGTTTAAACGCGTTTTTTTTTTTTAACGCCACATAGCCAGTGTTTAGTGAACTGTAATACATTTCATGAAGTTTTACGGTACGAGTTTAAGGGGGGGGGGGGAATAATAAAACCCCAAACGCTTCACATGCCCCGGTTCAGTCCATTTCCAGCACGTCGACCCCCGTATACCACATCGTTCCAATTCACTTATTCCTTGCACGCCTCTCACCCTCTTGAATGTTCAGGCCCCGACCACGGGAGAGCGAATGCGTGTATGGCATACAAGCAAAAAGTCTAATGAAGAGAACTGATACTGTCTTGTGGTGAACTGTACATATATATATTTTTGGAGAGGGTGCAGTCAAATACTTATGCATCCATAAAATTTGAATACAAGAGTCGACTGTGATGAATACATTAAAATTTGTAGGGCCGAACGTTAAGTGCGATGAGTTCATATGGAAAAAAAAATTTGGGCTGAAATTACAAACTATCAAAAAAAAATGTATATATATATATATATATATATATATATATATATATATATATATATATATATATATATATATATATATATATTGAGCCACGACGGCGTCATATAATATACCCAGACTATACTAACTGAAGAGGGGAAATCTGCTCCACTCGATTCGTTAGTTGGGCTTCGATCACGAACGGTACCCCGAAGGTAATAAAAGTTTGAGAAGAAAAAAGAAAAAAGAAAATACACACACGGGATAAATCTTTGTCCTAGTCCCGCCCTCCACACCGTTCATCAGACCCTGTGTGAGCTGGCGCCACTGGGATAAGGGGGAACACTGGGTGGTGGGGACTGGTCTCTGGGAGAGATAATAAGGGATACTACATGTGGGATGATAGGGAGCGCGCGCGTGCGTGTGCGTGAGAGAGAGAGAGAGAGAGAGAGAGAGAGAGAGAGAGAGAGAGAGAGAGAGAGAGAGAGAGAGAGACTCACGACCATCTAACATCCCAACGAAGCTGTGACAAGACCCGTTGACCTCCTGAACTATCGAATGAGAGAGATCCATGTTGGCCTCCTGACTATCTCGTAATGAGATTCGAACCCGGTCGATGGCGGCCAACACATTCGAACGCCACAAGACTGCGTGAAGCCGTCGTTAACGCGGGCCATCTGGCCTCGACTTCCCTTCCATATAAAAATAGAAAAAAAAATTAGAATTAAAATGATTTTTTTATAAACTATATATTTTTTTACATATTTGTTCTACTGTAATGGAATGTCATTGCCTCGTGACACAAAATACATCAGTCCTGACATTATATACGTGTGTATTCATATACATTCATACGCAAACTAGTAGTGGGTATTGAGATTAAATTATCCGGATGCTGTACTCTCTCTCTCTCTCTCTCTCTCTCTCTCTCTCTCTCTCTCTCTCTCTCTCTCTCTTTCTCTCTCTCTCTCTCCAGTAACGTGTATCTGGAGTGCTTTTGTCTCGTGTGTGTGTGTGTGTGTGTGTGTGTGAGTGTGTGTAATTATGTAACCTTAATGACCCTATTATACCACCATGGGGAGGGAGTTATACACTCGTGCGGTCTCATCACTTTACAAAATTTGTGTGTGTATACGAGTTCATGTTTATGTACGTGTCTAAGAAATTAAAAAGAAATCAAAAAGTTTTTAATCTAATTCTAATCTTATGTTGTAAAAAAGGTCTTAATTCTAAGTCAATTCAAATTATTATTATCATTATCATCATCATTATCATTATTAGTCATTATCATTATCATTATTGTGGTGTGTGAAAAGATTTTACGTGGGAGTAAAAAGGAAATCTTAAAAAATATTTTAATCGCCATTTGCAATTTTTTTTCCTTGTTTATTTTTAGCAGTGTTTGTTTAAAACTCATCGAGCGTGCATAGGGTAATTAGTTACGCGTTAGCGCAATGGGTCAGAAATCATCATCTTTTAACCCCTTTGGACACGACGGCATTGACCCTTGGCCCTGACCCTTGCAAAGGTCAGGTCAAAGGCCGGGTTCATCGTACCCCAAGTCCTGGCTGGCCCCGGCGTCTTGTGTGGGGGGAGGGTCGTCCAGTCGTTAATGAGGGGTCGTAACCGTCCCTAATGAAGGGTCGTGCAGTCGCTGCTCAAGGGGTCGTACAGTCGTGTTCAAGGGTCGTAACCGCCTTGGGTGTTTAAGGGTGGGGTGGGGGGGGGGGGATGTTCAATCCCCAGGTGTGTTGCGTTACACTGGCTGACGTGCGGGGTTTTGGGCCTCGCCACTGCGCAGCATTGGAGGGGGGGGGGGGGGGAGATGATTCAGGAGCTGTGGGGGAGGGGGGTTTAGGTAGGGGTGGTGGGGGTGGTTTGTGTGGGGGATGGAGTTGAGTTTGGGGGTTAGGTAAGGGGGTGTGGGGGTGGTTGTGTGGGGGAATGGAGTTGAGTTGGGGGGTTTAGGTCGGGGTTGGGGTGGGGTGGGGTGGTGTGGTGGGGGGGGATGGAGTTGAGTTGGGGTGGGGAGTTTAGGTATGTGTGGCGGACCCGAACCACGTCAGTGAGGTGTTCTGTGAGCCGCTGGCTTCACCGGTTCATTACGTCGGAATCTCCATCTCTTTGGACAAGTTACCCGCGCGAGCTAAGCCCGGAGTACACCCTCCTTTATATCATCTCCCGGCTAATTTCAACGTGTAATTACCCAGAGCAGCTTTTATCTTAACCCTTCCCCATTTTTTTTTTTCATTTGAAAACACCCCTCCCCCATTAGCCCGTGGTCACACACACACACACACACACACACACACACACACACACACACACCACTCGCCCTCCTCATCCTCCACCCCACGACCCCTCTACCCACAGCAGTTATTAAAAGTCGTAGTCATTAACCTTTGTTGATTTTTGGGGGGATATATATATATGAGGGGAGGGGGAGGGGGGGAGTACGCTCTGGGTACGGAGGAATGACGTAAATGTACCTATGAGGGTTGCTCTCTCTCTCTCTCTCTCTCTCTCTCTCTCTCTATATATATATATATATATATATATATACATATATATATATATATATATATATATATATATATATATATATATATATCTTCCTATGTGTCCACGGGGAAAATGAAACACGATAAGTTCCCAAGTGCACTTTCGTGTCATAATCACATCATAAGGGGAGACACAAGATATACAGCGTTAATGGGATGGTCTTGAGTAGGGCCTCAGCCGCCCGTGCCGCCTTCTCAGCTTAACATGAAAAACTAACACCTCGCTGCATGACCTTCCCATCAGTCGTAAAGATTAGGTCAAGCGATGCGAATTGGGTCAGCCATTTCCTGTTGGGCAGGAACTCTCTCTCTCTCTCTCTCTCTCTCTCTCTCTCTCTCTCTCTCTCTCTCTCTCTCTCTCTCTCTCTCTCTCTCTCGTGTGTGTGTGTGTGTGTGTGTGTGTGTGTGTGTGGTATGTCCTTCAGGAACCTCCACTGTAAACCTGGTGAGTAATGGTGGGTCAAGTGGGTAGGATACAACCACCACCCCAACCCTCCAACCCTAACCAACCCTCCACAACCTCCCGCTCCTCTCTCTCTCTCTCTCTCTCTCTCTCTCTCTCTCTCTCTCTCTCTCTCTCTCTCTCTCTCTCGTCGGTCAGGAGACCAAGACACATAAACACTGGCTACCGAGGACGGCCAAGGATCATGGGCTCCTGGTGATGTAATACACCAGCGTGACGTAGCGACGTACCCAACTCCTTTTTTTTTGGTCTTCTTCTTTTCGATATCACCAGTAGCTTTATTATTGCTCTCCCCCTCCCTTTCTCTCTCTCTCTCTCTCTCTCTCTCTCTCTCTCTCTCTCTCTCTCTCTCTCTCTACGTTTAAGACCTCCGGATGTGTTGGTTTAAGTGTGTCGAAGGCGGAGGCCATAAGTCATCGTTTTCTTCTTGGGCGATTTCAGTAAGGGATGGTGATGTCAGCGGGGACTTTACCTGCCGTGGTGGAGCGTAATTCTGCCGCTTCCAAATTCTATAAAAAAAAAACTCCCAAATTCTGTATATATATATAAAAATCACGCACTCCACACATTGTCATGTGATTGGCTGCTACGTGGATGCATTCAGATGCTCCTCTGCCGTGGCCTGTATGGTCGAACGATTCTACAGGGACACCATGTGAACCAATTAGAAGACTGGTGATTTCAAGTAATCTGTCCTCAGTGCTGGGTACACCTAGTTCTTCCCGCGTGCTCAGCGTTCTTGTGGTCTTCGGGCAGCCGGATGCAATTCTTAAGGCTTCACTGAGCATTTCTTTAAGTCTATCAATACCTTTGCTGTTATGTAGGACTGAAGAAGCTTGGGGCGTGGTAATCTATAAGAGACGTAATATAAGCCAAGTACATCACTCGATTTCTGATATTTGCACCATAATTAGGATTGTAGTCTGCAAAACCAACTCTCAAGAGCTCTTGAGTCTATCCGTGTACTGTCGATTTAGTATTTGCACACCAGTTGCATCACATGGGAATAAGGAACTGAGGTGTTTGAAACGAGGAGACATAGCCAATGGGTTTTTTTTTTCATCAATTTTCAATTTAGATTTTTCGAGACATAGTCAATGGTTTTTTTTCCCTTCATCAATTCAATTTAGATATTTCGCTCCTACCAGAACCAATGCGTTTTCTTGACGATCTTCTTGGTTCTCTCTGCATGATGAAGCCGAGGCTTCCACAGGCTGTGTGTGTGTGTGTGTGTGTGTGTGTGTGTGTGTGTGTGTGTATGCAGTTAAGAACGGTCTGCTCTTCACGATATGTGTTGGTATGTGTAAGCAAACCATGGGCAAAACCACTGTGAGAATCCCGGCATTTTTTTCTGGAACCGATTCACGTCTTGCACTGGTCAGCACAGCGAACAAGGTGGGAGCCAAGTACTTCCACCTTGAGGAGGAGTGTCGTCTCGTGGCATGTCCTAAACGTGACTTCTGAAGAAAGACTTGAGACATCACGACAGACTTTCTGTTAGGGAGATGGCCGAGCATCGACTGCAGGAGCCGCTACCTATATCCATTTCTTTTATCTAACTTAGAATAACTGGCCCATTAGCAATATCAAAAGCAGCTTTTGGATCAAGCAATGCGGTGTACATGTGCCGTCTGTCGCCGAGGACCTGTGAGGAAAGCAGTGGTACATCCGTTTTCTCCTTTGCCACATACGAGACCATTTAATAATATGATGAACCACATCCTCCGTCGAGCACAATGCTGCCCCAAGTCTTGGGCGACGACGTACCCGACCGACACACACTGGTGGTGGCCTTGCGACGCACCAGATATAGTTGTAACGATCCCAATGGCATCTTACAAGGGGAGGAAGCACGGAACCCGCTCCTAAACCATCCCCCGTCACTGCTTTCATTCTCTAGTCCTTTTTTTGGGGGGGGTCTGCTATTGGGCGAGTCAGGTAGCGCACACGAACTCGTGACCACTCGACACATGTTCTAATACCTCCGCGGGGTTACATAGAATTCTTGAGACCATATACAGTGTGTGTGTGTGTGTGTGTAGTTCATGGCCACACTCTCACTGGCGTGGCCTGGTCATTATCACCGCAATGGAACCACTCTGATGTTCCCACCGGGTACGTCCACACAATATAACGTCACCCACTCAGCCGCCAGCCTTCTAAATAACTAAGTCCCCACCATAAAGCACCAAGATAATGGTATACTTTACCGATGGCACTGCTTGGAGCACCAAGATACGCGTGCGTCTCTCCTTAATACGCCTGTAAAGAAACTTTAATGGATGCGTGTGGCATCTCGCGCGTCCAGTGTTGCCATATGACAGTTGGGGGAGGTAGGACGGCCCCAGCCCAGCACAGCGTGAGAGGCCCTGGTTGGTTGGCCGGTCTAGTTGGTGGCTGGTGTCAACCATCATTAGGACAGTTACAGCTGTCATGTCTCGTCTGGCCTGCCTGGCCACCATCTACGACTGGCATGGTGTCACACCGCGTCCATCATCAGCTCCTCCTGCTCCTGCTCCTGCTGGTGTAGTAGTAGTATTATTATTACCGACGCTTAACCATGCCAGCGCAGACGCGCGGCCGGCATCCTACCCACTCTCCCGCGCGCTCGCGACGCGCAGTTGTGCTCAAGACAAGACGTTATGTACAATTTCATGGTTAATTAGAGGGAGACGAGTGCGCCATGAAAGTGACCGTGGGTTGTGGATGCAGCAGGAGACGAGGGGGAGAGCGAGGCTTCTCCTCCTCGGAGACACGTTCGTCAGCGACTTCCTTCATTCTCCTGATTGTCATATACAGAGACTTGCTAGTAAATTGCCAACGTTAATTATCTGGACAGCACTGTACGTGAACCACCTTGAAGTCGTCCATTTCAATTTCATTCGTATGGGAAATAGTAGCGAAACAAATCTTCCTCTTTTTTTAGATAAATTCGTAGTTTTTCAGTACCCTTTTTTTTTCTTTTTTGATGAGCAACACTGTCGCTTCCTGTGGACCTTAACTGGCCTGCGTTCTAATGAACTACAGTTCCCCTCTCTCTCTCTCTCTCTCTCTCTCTCTCTCTCTCTCTCTCTCTCTCTCTCTCTCTCTCTCGTGGCCACTGTGGGCGACGGTTGTTACCAAGGGGCGGGCTTCTCCGGGGTGGGCGTGCGGAGGCAGCAGTTCGTCTTTTGTGACTCGGTCTTCTTAATAAGGTGATAACTGTCTGGGGGAGAGACGGTCATGCATGCATGCATGCACGCATGACTCTCTCTCTCTCTCTCTCTCTCTCTCTCTCTCTCTCTCTCTCTCCAGGCAGCCAAGAGGTTCTCTACTGGCACTGCCCCGTCCCGGGGTATCGAGAGAGGACTAGTCACGTCTCGCGGCGGCGAGCCACCGCTTCAGCGGCCGTCTGGTGTCACTCCTCTGGCCCCGGGGCAGAGCTGTAACCTTGGTCTTTCCGCTTCAATCCCCATACGTGGGGGGCTGCTGCTGCTGCTGGCACTCACGCCACGAACACGTAGTGGGACACATGACACTTGACGACGCGTAGCTCGCACGACTCGTTCTCCTCAATTCTCCTTTTTTCCCCACACAGACGGGAGCTGTTACGCGCTGGCCTTCCCTACCTTTCCCATAGGCAAAATCTCATCCTAGGTACTCGTAGCAAGCATCTCCTTCCCTCACCCCTCACCCACCGCCACCTCATCAGCAAACATCAGCACGATCCTGAGTGGCACTCGGAGCGACGAGAAGAGAGACAAAAGTCGCGGCATCAATGAATATCGAATGGCTTTAGCTACTCAGCAGAAGGATGCTCCTCCAACATCCCCCCCCATCACTAGTCCTTATGTGTCGAGCGGTCTCATGAGCGTTGAGTTGACACACCCATCTCCCCACCCCCCTTCTCTCTCTCTCTCTCTCTCTCTGCAAAGACCGAGCTTAATCAATTTCGCATTTTCATTCGCCCAGTTTTATAAGAGATATAAGAAAAAGATTTCTGTGAAAGTGTGAGTGTGTGTGTGTGTGTGTGTGTGTGTGTGGGGTGAAGGGTACATGGCTACGGGGTATGTGTGTAGAGGTGAAGGGTGCATGGCTACGGGGTGTGTGTGTGTGTGTGTGGTGGTGTAGGTGGGAGCGAGCATAGAGGGTTTACAGTGGCTACTTCAACACTTGAGAGGGGGGGAAAGGGAGGGTGGGTGACAGGTGGATACCATGGGGCTTACAGGGTCCTTGCCCCGTCAGAGAGACAGAGAGGGAGGAATGGTATTAATGTAATCGGTGTCACACACGGCAATGTAACAAAGGACAAATCTTACACAGAGGTCAGCATTAGGTGTACAATGTACGAATTACTTCACTGGACCGTTACACTGCACACGCACACGAATTATATTTACATCGAGTGTCACACGCGAACGAATTACATTTACACCGAGTATCACACGCGAACGAATTACATTCACACCGAATATCACACGCGAACGAATTACATTCACACCGAGTATCACACGCGAACGAATTACATTCACACCGAATATCACACGCGAACGAATTACATTCACACCGAATATCACAGGCACCGAGAGCCCGGATCTCTCTGAAGGAGGTGTGAGGGGAGAAGGGGCTTCACTCACTGTATATTGTTGGAGCTCGACTTTGTATGACCCTCCAGTATGATCAAGCCTGTGTAATACCCGTCTCCTAAGAACCACGTATAAAAAATCACGCAACGCTACCCAAAGGTCGCATCGTCTTGCTCAAGGGGTGGGGGGGGGGGTCTTACCGTCGTGCTCAAGGGTCGTACCGTCGTGCTGAAGGGTCTTACCGTCGTGCTCTCAAGGGTCGTACCGTTGAGCTCAGGGGCAGTACCGTCGTGCCCAAGCGTCGTACCGTCGTGCTCAAGGGTCGTACCGTTGAGCTCAAGGGTCGTACCATCGTGCCCAAGGGTCGTACCGTCAAGATGGTGTGAGTACAGGAGAAGTTAGGGGGGTGGAAGGTGTCTGGCACCGGTGCCCTAAATCCTGCTGTCTTAGACGGTCGGCAGACGGCGCGAGACACGGGGCAAGACAGAGGCAGCGTTGTCAAGATTCCTCTCTCCCTGAGGTGAATCCCGCCCGTCTTGGCTTAGGAGAGTGAGGGAAGGAGGAGGAGGAGGAGGAGGAGGAGGAGGAGGAGGAGGGAGTGCGGGATTACCTCTCACTTACCAGGACTTACGCGCAGCAGCATCCTGTTAGGTGAGAGTGGGAGAGGGTTTAGGGGGGTACTTGGGAAGATAATATGGGACCTGATGGTCTATGACCAGGTTATCTGCTGGAGGACATTACATGGGAAGGACAGATAACAGGTGACCTGATGGTCTATGACCAGGTTATCTGCTGGAGGACATTACATGGGAAGGACAGATAACAGGTGACCTGATGGTCTATGACCAGGTTATCTGCTGGAGGACATTACATGGGAAGGACAGATAACAGGTGACCTGATGGTCTATGACCAGGTTATCTGCTGGAGGACATTACATGGGAAGGACAGATAACAGGTGACCTGATGGTCTATGACCAGGTTATCTGCTGGAGGACATTACATGGGAAGGACAGAATAACAGGTGACTGATGGTCTATGACCAGGTTATCTGCTGGAGGACATTACATGGGAAGGACAGATAACAGGTGACCTGATGGTCTATGACCAGGTTATCTGCTGGAGGACATTACATGGGAAGGACAGATAACAGGTGACCTGATGGTCTATGACCAGGTTATCTGCTGGAGGACATTACATGGGAAGGACAGATAACAGGTGACCTGATGGTCTATGACCAAGTTATCTGCTGGAGGACATTACATGGGAAGGACAGATAACAGGAGACCTGATGGTCCATGACCAGGTTATCTGCTGGAGGACGGTACATGGGAAGGACAGATAACAGGTGGCCTGATGGTCCATGACCAGGTTATCTGCTGGAGGACGGTACATGGGAAGGACAGATAACAGGAGACCTGATGGTCTATGACCAGGTTATATGCTGGAGGAGGGTTCATGGGAAGGACAGATAACAGGAGACCTGATGGTCCATGACCAGGTTATCTGCTGGAGGACGGTACCTTGGAAGGACAGATAACAGGAGACCTGATGGTCCATGACCAGGTTATCTCCTGGAGGACGGTACATGGAAAGGACAAATGACAGGAGACCTGATGGTCCATGACGAGGTCATCTGCTTTCATAATCTTATTTCTGAAAGAGACAGGACAGTAAAGAAGGCAGGAGTACGAGGCTAGGGGGGTGTCTGGGAAGAGTATAAGTTGCTGCGTGGAGGACATGGGAAGGTCTTATAGCACAAGATCTTATTGTCTGTTACGAATTTCTCTGAAGCAGGATCGCGATATTATCTTATGTTCTTGAATATATATAGATGGAGACAAGGTTGTGGAAGGTTCCTTCACCACCACAGTAGATGGAGTGCACAATCCATTCGCTCGTCGAGCGGGGAGAGGGGGGCGGGGGGCAGTGTGGTCAATGCAGACGGCTTCTCCCTACCACACCCTACCCGTCCCTCCGGCAGCATGAGGCAAGCAGGCCACTCGGTTACGGAGGGAGCACCCACGTCTGTACAGGGAGGTGGTGGAGTGGTGTTTTAAGTAAGGCCGGTGGGGTAGTGGAGATGGAGGGTGGGAGGGAGGAGTCACTGATTCCTCAGTGGTACCCTTGAGGGCCCCACTTAACACCCTCCCTTCTTCCCATCAACAATGCTCACTCAGCGAGACAAAATGATCGTTGTTCAACACCCGGCAGCCACCAACTTCCTTCTCACGGGCCTCAGGGGCTGCTCTGTCCTGCGTGCGGCGGTCGGCAGGTGATGTAACAGTACCCGTCTTCCTCGCTTCATTAACCCGCGACACACGACCGTCTTATCTCTGAGCACAAAGGGACAACGACGGTGGTGGTGGTGGTACGACGACAACACCACCCACACCAACTCCCCCGCCAATGAGCAAGGCAGTGTACGGCACTACTTCTTTTCAGTGTGGAGTGACCTCCCCCCCCCCTGGAGCTCCGTCGTGCACAAGGATCCTCTGCGTCGGACTCTTAAGAATCGTACCTTCGAAAGCTGAACCAGGAGGAGGAGGAGGAGGAGGAGGAGGAGGAGGAGGGCGTTCCTTGAACACCGTGTTAAGTTTATGGCTCCCTTGTAGCGCACAGGAGGATCTTTCACGGTGGGGAGGTCAGCTCTGGAGAATTCCTGTCTGCGTCCGTCTCGGGTGTATATATCTCCTCCATCGCCTAATTAATTGATTACCGCCGGCGGAGGCGACTGACGCTTCCTCTCGCGTAATACGGTGCGGGGGAGGAGGGAAGAAGGGGGAAGGCCATCCTGGGAAGAGAAAGTATCCTTAATACACAGTGGGGAGGTTGACGACGGAGGAGAGGCACGGGTGGAAGTGATGAGACGCACTGTTGCTGTGTTGTGTTTAAGGGTGAAGGAGGGTGACCTAACACCTTTAGATAGGTCCTCGACCCGTCCTTGACACTTGCCATCTGGCTTCTGCAGAAGCTGTAGGTGGAATCAGCGAGGTCTTGCGAGGCGGTGGGCCGGGGTACAGATCGTCAGAATGGAAGCAACGTCACCGACCAAGTTCCTTCGTCTCTCTCTGAGTTTAACTCTCGGACAGTAGTGTCCTGACGGAGGGGGTGCGATGCCCTTACCTGCCGCCCGAACGTACTGTCCTGGTTCCCCGCGGGGTGTGTGTCCGGCCACCAGCACCAACGGTCCATGAGTTACTACCGTATTCAGTACTGAGGCTGATGTCAAACGAGGGACGGGACCAGTCCGGGAGAAGGTGTGAGTGTGTGTGAGTGTGTGTGGAGTGTAGATAACGGGGCGTGTGGGCGTGGATTTGAGGGGCTCCTTAAAAATGACAAGGCATTTTAGCTTATAAAGAAGACTGTGGGAGGAGGAGGAGGAGGAGGAGTGGGGGTTTTAGGGTCATGGAATGTCGGTGGGGTCTGGATGTGGGACGGTGTGAAAGACCACATTAAGGTTTGTGGTCGGGGTTGTGTACAGGGGATCAGACACGCTGAATGAAGTCATGTTTGTGTGAGGCCGACGTGGACGCGGATGGGAGGGTGAGGCGATGAGTGTCCGTGAAATGGGGGATGGAGGCGTGGAATAGGGGATCGAGGCGTGGAATGGGGGAATGAGGGGACGAACAGAGGCGTGGAATTTGGGGGGTTTGAGAGAAGCGAATGTGTTGATGGGTGAATGCAAGCATGACGTGTGGAGAGGACGGGCATGACCTGCATGACACACACACAAGCTGGGAAGTGTCGTACAACTCCTTCATCCGCCATGGGAAAGCACCATGCGTATCCCCTCGAGACTTACACCTCAACTCTGCCCTATTCATCATCCTTCCCCACTCTGCTGTGTCTACTGCCCTACTCATCATCCTTCCATACTCTGCTGTGTCTACTGCCCTACTCATCATCCTTCCCTACTCTGCTGTGTCTACTGCCCCACTCATCATCCTTCCCTACTCTGCTGTGTCTACTGCCCCACTCATCACCCTTCCCTACTCTGCTGTCTACTGCCCTACTCATCATCCTTCCCTACTCTACCTTCTCTGACTGTCCTATTTATCATCCTTACTCGGCCCTTCTCTTACTGCGCCTATTCATCCTTGCCATACCAGCATGCTCTGTGGTGTTTATAACTCTTACACAATCTTCCTACCCTGCCCTTTCTCATGTCTTTCTCCTTCTCGTCTTGTTTCCGCTATGTACTGTAGCACATGCATTGCCTCTTCATTTACCCTCTTTCTTCTCCTCCAGCTCCCTTACTCTGCACTGTCTACGCCCCTTTCATCTGCCCCCTTCCCTTTTCTTTTGTACATTAGGTTTTTAAGTCATTTTCCCCCCTCTGGTATGACTTTATAATTAGTTGCGCTTCGCTTCGATGTATATGGTACAGAAAATCACAACAAATACGATACTTAATTATGTGCAGAAAAACCACGCTTCTCGTGCCTCTTTTTCCTAGTGGTGTTTCTGCATACCAAATATATATATATATATATATATATATATATATATATATATATATATATATATATATATATATATATATATATATATATTCTTATGAGTCCACTGGGAAATGAAACACGATAAGTTCCCAAGTGCACTTTCGTGTGATAATCACATCATCAGGGGAGATACAAGAAAGCAATATAACAGTCAGTTGATATACACGCCAGGGTGTCTGAACCCAGGCTAAAACAAATATTTATACATAAATGTTAAACAAACAATTGGTAACATAAGAGTTAAAAGATGAATCTATTTTTTTTTTCTTCTTTTGAATCCAGACATGTGAGACACGCTTACATCACCTCTTCCCTCCCCCCCCTCCACCATTCCCAAGTCTCTCTCTCTCTCGTCACCCAACACACCCCCTCTTACCACCCCAATCCCCCCAAGACTCCCCAAGTATTCTCCCCACTTACCGTTCCTCCCCCTCCCCTCCCCCACTTACGACTTACCTCCCCACCTCTCGTTTCTTCTGTTAGGAAGGCTTTTCAGATTTATGTCATATGCGCTCCTCACCAACACCAACCCCGCAACTCCCCTGCCCTGCCCTCGTCTCCCCAGCCGCCGCCACCACTCCCCACAAGCAGCGGCCACCACTCCCCCTACTCCCCACGGGGATGGCTCGCCGGGGTTCGACACTCGAGGAATTAAGATAAAAGCCATCTTAAAGAAAACTTTCTGAAAAGGTTGGGTTTAGGAATTTTTTAATTTTGTTGGGTTTTGTTAAGAAACTCCCCTCTCTCTCTCTCCCCTCTCTCTTCTTTTCTCTCTCTCTTTTCTCCCCTCTCTCTCTCTCTCATTTATTTTATTATTATTTATTTATCTTTATTATTATTATTATTATTATTTATTATTATGTTTGGGTTTAGACCCACCCCATAGAATTGGGAAAAGTGTTGTGGGTGGCAAAGGAAAAGGGGGGACAAAGGGAGGGGCCGAGAAGGGGGGGGGGGAGGGGAAACCCCCCACCTTTAAAGGGGGGGAAGGGGGGTTTTGTTTGGGGTGGGTTTTGGGGGTTTTTTGGGGTTTTTGGGTTTGAATTCGGGGGGGAAAGGGGAAACCCGTTTCTTTTTTTTGGGAAAATTTGCCCCAAAACCCAAACTGGGGGCTTTTTTGGGGGGCTTTTTTGGGGGGGGTGGGTGGGGGGGGGGGGGGGGGGGGGGGGGGGGGGGGGGGTTTGGCCTGGTTTTTGGTGGGGTGGCAGCCAGTAGTTTTGGGGGTTTGTGTGTGTTGTGGTGTGTGGGGGGGGGGCACAGGTTTCCTGGACCCCCGTGGCTTTTGGGGGGGAGGATTGGGGGTTCAAGGGGAGGAGGGGGTTGCCGCTGGGGGAGGATTCGACCATCTATGGCCGGGCTCAACCTGTCCGTCACAGCGAGGCAATATTCTTCCCCCTCCCCCCCTCCCAATACCCCCCGGGAAACGCCCCCCGCTCTCTCCCTTCTCCTCTCCCCCTCTCTCCTCTCTCTCTTTTCCTTCTTCTTCTTCTACTATCTATCTATCTATCTCTCCTTAAGAGAGAGAACTCAGCCCTGGCAGTAGATGGACCCTACTTAGCCATCTACCTCACGACAGACAATAAGAGCAATACTGAAACCAGTGATGGAAGGGTCAGGCTTAAAGAAAAAAGGTCCGGGACAAAGAGGGCGAGACAGCAGGCGTCCGCAGTATGCCACACTCAACACCGGTTACACAGAAGGGATGATCGCGCGTGCGATACCTCAGCGGCGTACAAGGTCAATTAGCTTAATGACTTCAGAGGCTCCTGAAAGAGCTGTCACACGGGTCTACCACTCGAACCATCTGACGAAGAACGACTGTGCGCTCCATGGGGGGGCCAACGTGGATCTGTGGCCAGGAACTGCGACGCCCATTTGGCCATAACCTTACATGACGCCTCGCTGCATGATCACGGGCCACACTGCTCTTCTCGATCGTGCGAAGGCATCTGGCAAAGCACACCCGAAGGGGAAGCTGACACAAGGCGAAACAAGTGTCGAAAAGAGCTTTTGTTAGCCATCGTCAGGGAGAAACTACCATTCAGGAAACACGCGTAAAGAGGCTGTTCCACTACTGAACCTAGAAATGAGTGGTAGGGTAATAAGAACTTACACAACGAGAAACTCCTCAAAAACTTTAAGAGTACTGCTGTGTGTTAACGCTTACCAAACACGGGCAACTCAAACTATTCCAGGAGAATCCAGAGGCACTCCACGAGCAGAAGAGGAGGAGGGAGTGGAACGCATTAATTTACCAAGAGACGCTACAATACGCGACCTTTTACAGCCTGGAAAGATGGGGGCGGGTGCACCGTGATTTGGAGCATGGCAACATGATGGGTCTGACACAGCCTCAACGTTAAGTAAAGAACAGTTTAAATAAAGTCCACACCAATATCTTGGAATATCCTCTCCCCCCCCCCCCCAAAAAAAAAAAGGCTACTAGACAAACTAATACACGAAAGCCCTTAAAAAATAAAAACTCATTAGAAAACGTGTACTACCAAACAGAAATTAGAAATATTCATGGACCGACCGCAGAAACATACAATATAGAAAACGTGATGCGTGGGTCAAGACAGACCTGGATGAACCAAGAATGGATGACTGTGCAACGCCCGTAGCACAGATGAAACAGCGTCACCCATCAAGTAATTAATAAAATGCCCACTGGAAAAAAAAAGTCTCTTTCTTGACACTGCTGTAAGTTGAATAAAAAAAAAAAGGGGGGGGGGGGGAGGGGAGAGTAATAAGTAAAGAGAATTTTGTTATTTTGACCTACCCCCCTCCTCCCCATGGCAGCGACGCTCCGCCTCCCTCTCACGACAGCGGCCAATCACACGCCAGCACCCGGTTGACGTCACAGCCCCCCCTCTCTCTCTCTGGCAACAACCCCCCACCCACCCACCCAACGCCAAAATAAAACAAATAACACACTTCCACATGCCCTAATGCTGCGCGCTCGCGTCGAATAACAGCCATTATACTTATAATGATATCATACACAGCGCAATCATTTACACTCACTGTAAATGTCGGGTGTAAGTGGGTAGCGTGTAATCATTGCGAGATTAAATTAGAGAAAAAAAAAAGTTGCAGGTATCTTCCCCCCTTTCCCGTCGCGCCCCCCTTCCCCCTCCTCAATAGCACCTCCCACGTCTGGGGGAGGAGGAGGAAGAGGAGGAGGAGGAGGAGGCGGGAGGTGCAGGGCATGCAATGTATATGAATTCAAATGTCGGGGGGGAGGAGGGGAGGAGGAGGAGGAGGAGGAGGAGGAGGGGGAAAAGGAAAAGGAGGAGGAGGAGGGGCGAAGGGAGGGGGCTGAATGTATATGAATTCAAAAGGGGGGGGGGGAAGGGGGGGGGGACACCTTTAAATTTTTGTTAAATTCCCATTTTTTTGGAAAATTTATTTAAATTTCCACAAGAAAAAAATTTTTTCCCTTTTAAACCCCCTTCCCCCTTTTTGGTTTTTTTGATTTGGGAATTAAGCGCGTTTCGTCGCCTTCGTGAATTTTTCCAACTTGTGCATGTAATGTTTTGACGTGGGGGGGGGCCCCCCCCCGCCCCATGCGTCCGTCCAAAGGGGGGCCCCCGCCCCGCCCCATGCTCCCGCCCCAACCCCTCCCTCCCCCCTATTCTGATTTTTTTTTACCTTAATTCCATTTGACGTTTAAATTCCCTCATCCCGTTATAACCACTGAAGTGCTCGTGGGGCGTTGTTCCTCCGTGTTTACAGGTGGTGCCAAATTCATCATTCACCCATTCTCTCTCTCTCTTTTTTCTCTCTTTCCCATCACTCTTTTTTTTCGTACTCTTGTAAACATTTTCTAAATATGGGATTCGAACTGCTGGTATGTTGAGGCGAATATCGGATCACCCGTGCCACAGTGCCACCATTATCTCACATTACGTAGCACCAGGTGATGATCGGTAATCAGATGCTATTGAACACCGACGGATAAGGCAAATTGATGAAAGTGGGAAAAATGCAAGGGGGGAAAGGGGAAAAAACTGTGCCGTGTCCTTCATGGAAAAAAAAGGGTTGGAAAATCCCACCACTTCTTCGATCTGTGTTCAAAAAATACTCCCCGCTTTCTCGTCTTCCATATTTTTTTATCCCCCCCCCCCCACACTTTTGTCACCCCTCTTCTTTACCAGTCTTACTCCATCCTCACACCTTATCACCCCAACTTGCTTCCACCCTCCCCACCTCTTTTGCCTCTTTTGTGCGCTCAGTTTATCTGCTGGTAACGGGAAAAGGGGTTGTGGGGTGTGTGTTTTTTGTGTGTTTTGTGGGGTTTTTGGCACCCAGGTGGTTGGGAGGGGGTGAAAACCGCGAGAGCCTTCTGGTGACGGTTGTGGGGTGTCGACAGTGAGGAAGGACGGTGAGGTCTGGGGAGTCGGAGCAGGCTGGGGGAGGCTGGAGGGTCGGAGATCCTCATGGCAACGAGGAGGTGGCTAAGGGAAGGTGTGGGGTGGGTGCTGGATCGGGTGTTGGGACACACTGGCCGCACCTGTTTCCCCCCCTCCCACTCTGACCCCGTCAGCGTCGCGAGGAGAGAAAAAAAAATTTCAGAATATGACACACACTGTCGTCTGCCTGCGCGCCACACCCCCCCTATACAAACCATCATCGGAACAAAACATTAGGAGGTTTTCTCTGACAGGAAGTAAACCACCCCTCACACACTCACACCCCCACTCTCAGCTGTTGGTAAGACTCGCTGGTCATCGAGTATACCCAGAGGCTGCCCCTGGGTATACACTCTGGGGACGACCAGATGTGGGACGGGGGAGGCGGAGGTGGACCCGCCTCCAATGGGATGGTTTCCTCGCAGTCCGTGCGTCTTAAAACTGGTTCATCTGCTGTCATGTTGATGAGGTTGGCAACAGACCGTCGTGAATGGTGTGGTGGTGTGTGTGTGTGGTGTTGTTTGTGTTTTGTGTGTGTGTGTGTGTGTGTGTGTGTGTGTGTGGGAGATGGTCGCGGGGTTGCAAAGAACTGTGGGTTTTGGCAGGGGGGTTCGGGGGCGAGGGGTGTGGGGGTTATAAAAATAACTTCCCTTTTGCTCTCCCCTTTCCCCCCTTCCATATTACCCCTCCTGCAACCCCTGGTTGTGGGGAGCATTTGCCGTCGTGTCTTCTCCCCACTCCCCCTGCTCCACCCCACACCCCCTTTTTCCTCCCCCCCCTTTACAGGGATGGGAAATTTTTCCCCCCCCCCTCCCCAAACAAGTTTTATTAAACCCTCACACAGTTTGGAAACTATTCTGTCGGTCGTCTAACCCTCGGGCCAGTCTGCGTTGGGGGTGAAAATCAAGCCCTTCCCCAACCTCCCACTCCCAACCCATCCTCCCTACAGTGGGTGGGAGGGTATATGTGGAAATCTACTTTATACCCACCCCCAGAGATCAGGGGAAGGTGGGGAAGGGGCGCAGGGGGATGTTTGCCTACTGCGTTAAGGGGATGATGGCTCCACGCTCTCTTGGAGGCATGACACTGAGAAACTTTCTTTTTAAGATGTTTAAGAATTTTTTAAGAGGGGAGAGAGAGAGGGAAATGAGGGGGAAAAGAGCATTCCCTGAGGAGGGAGAGGAGAGATTTGAGTGCCCCCAAAGGGTAAAGGGTTAGGGGGGAGGCCCGGCCCCTCCCCCCCCCAAAAAACCCCCCCCCCAAATTTCCCCCCAAAAAAGGAAAATTTTCCCTTGAAAAAAATCAGAACAATTTATTTGACTCCGGGAATCCTGACCGGCTGGGTAGTGGTAGTGGCCACAGTGGTGGTGGTGGTAGTGGTGGTGATGGTGGTAGGGGGTTCGTTAGAGGGGGGGGGGGGGAGGGGCTTTTGTCCGGTGTGCTGGCTGACGGGGTTTGGCCAGCCTAGATTATGTGTTGGCCTCAATTGTGTGTTGCTGTGGTGGGCATGCGATCGAAAGGGGAGGCAGCACACGGCGCTATGGGGTCCGAGAGATGGGTGGGGAGGAGGAAACCGTCCCACCATTTATATTTTGGGGGAAAGGGGGGGGTTTTTTGTGTGTTTTGGGTGTTGTGTTTTTTGTGTGTGGTTTTGTTTGTTGTGTGTGTGGTAAGGATGGGGAGAGAAAGAGGAAACCCGTCTCTTCCATTTATTGTGGGAAAATATGACACTGAACACAACATAGGGGGAATTTCTATACATGATCTGTGCGGTGTACTGTGTTGGCCGGGACTGGTCAGTGATTTGTAGGGTGTGGTGGAGTGGTGGTGTATTTCGTTTAATTTTGGTATCCGGTTACCTTAAGGGTAACTGTGGGTGGCTGAGGATTTGGGCCCGGCCCCTTTTTTGGGTGGGTGGTGGCAAGACCTGAGCTGTGTGTGTGTGTGTGTGTGTGTGGTGTAAAGTGGGCCTTGAAAAAGATTTATACTTTTTATTAAAACCAGGGGGAATTTAAATCCTTGTAAATGGTTTTGTAAGTGGGTAGGGAATTTGGAGTAAATTAGAAGAAAAAAGGTGCAAACCCCCTTTTGTGGGCCCCCCCCCCTCCCAAAAAACCCCCCCCAGGGTGGGGGAAAAGGAGGAAAGGGGGGGAAAAGAAAGGGGGGAAAAGGGAGGGGGGAGGGGAGGGGAAGGGTGGGGGGAGGGGGGAGGTGGGTAGTTTTGTTAAAGGGGGGGGGGAGGGGGGGGGGGGGGGGAAGGAGGGGGGGGGAAAGAAGGGGGGGGAAGGGGGGGGGGCAGCATTAAAGAAAACCCGGCCTTTTTTTTCCCGGGATTAAATTTTTGGAAATTTCCCCATTATTTTTGTAAAAGTTTTTTTTGTTTGTTTGTGGTTTTTTGTTGGGGTTTTGGGTTTTGGTTGTGAATTTTTAAAATTGGGAAATTTTTTTTTTGGGGGGGGGCCCCGCCCATGGGGGTCCGGGGGGGGGCCCCCCCCCGCCCTTGTCCCCCCCACCCCCCCTTTTGATTTTTTTTATTTTATTTCGTTTAAATTTTATCCCGTTTACCAGTATTGGGGGGGGTTGCCTGGTTTTAGGTGGTGTTTCCCCCCCATCTCTCTTCTCTCTCTTTCTCTCTCTCTCTCTCTTCTCTCTCTCTTCTCTCTCTCTCTCGTCCTTTCTCTTCCCGGCGCCTCAGTAACTGACGTGTCTCTCTCGCTCCCCTCCCCCGTTTTCTTTCCTTCCTTCCTTCTTACCCCGGGGGTTGCCTCCCTCCCCACGAAGAGGGAAGGGTGGGCGTGGCTGGCTGGGTGGGGCCCTACACCCACCCCGGGGAGTGAGTGGGTGGGCGGGGGGTCACAAAACAAACAATTGACGGCAGTGTGTGCGCGTGTGTGTTTATACCGCCAACACTGTCATGATGCGCGCCTTCCTGATCTGCCACGCCCCCTCCGCGCCCTCTCCATCATCTTACAATACCCGGGTCTAATGCACCCTGACAGCCCACACACACACACACACACACACACACACACACACACACACGAGCGCGCGCGCTCGTGGCAAGGTACAACCAGACATACGTTCATGTGCGTATTGGAATGCTTGGAGTCCATTCTCCCGGTAAGGTGATTGTGCACATACACGTACATAAACACACACACACACACACACACACACGCGCACACAAGCACGTGGCGTGCACAGACCCCGCCGATATGAATGGGACCTCGCTTAGGGACTAGCGTGGTAACGCAGTCCATTATACGCATGTTGCGTGCGATAGCTCCCGGGAGATCACTTACGGGCGTTCATCCCCCCCCCCCCCCCCCACTCACATTATGGGGGATGAAATCAATTGGTCGTGGGGCCCGGGGAGGCGAGGGTAAGTTGTGGTTCCCGTGGGGTGGGGAGGGGTGTAGTCGGGTGGCAGGGGAGAGGGAGGTGGGGGGGAGGAAAGGTCCTGGAAGAGGCGCCTTTGGCTGAAAGCGGCGGAGGGAAAGCTTCCAGCCAGGTGTTGTGGACGACCACAGCAGTAACGACACGAGCCAGGGGTTGTGGACGACCACAGCAGCAACGACACGAGCCAGGGGTTGTGGACGACCACAGCAGCAACGACACGAGCCAGGGGTTGTGGATGACCACAGCAACGACACCGGCCAGGGCCTTCCTCTTCGGGAGTCTAGTCTTTCAAGGCCTTTCTTTTTTTTGGGGGGGGGGGAGGGGGAAATCGTGTTTTTCAAAGGCCTCCTTCTTCGGGGAAGTCTAGTCTTTCAAGGCCTTTTTTTTTTTGAAGTTTTAGTTTCTCAGGCTTTTTTTTTTTTAATGTTTAACCTTGAGAGCCTTTTCTTGGAGGTGTAGTTTTTGATTCCTTGAATGTATTCAGCATGTCACAGCCTTCATGAGAGTCCTTTTCCCTCCTGGCCTTTTTTTTATGGCGATAGTGATATGAGCCTTTTCAATGCCCCCCCTTTTATTTTCTTCTTCAAACTCCCATAATTGCATTCTGTCTTTTTAACAATGCCCCCCCTTTTATTTTCTTCTTCAAACTCCCATAATTGCATTCTGTCTTTTTAAACCATTTTCTTTTTCCTTCTAGATTCTTGTTTACCTTCAAGTACAAATTAATACGAAACAGGAAATTTCAGATTAATTTTTTTCCCCTCCCCACACCACCTCCACACACAAGATTAAACGCTTGTTCCCTCCCCCCCCCGCCCCGGATCAAAAGATCAAGCCGTGTTTGCGAGCTTTGATTAACGCTGTGCGTTATTTCACGGGAGATATTGGCGTAGGTTTGGCGTCTTACTGTTAAAAGTTCAATCTGCTTTACGCCAGGAATATATTTTCTAAACACCACACACACACACACACACATATATATATATATATATATATATATATATATATATATATATATATATATATATATATATATATATATATATATATTCCCATGAGTCCACGGGGAAAATGAAACACGAAAAGTTCCCAAGTGCACATTCGTGTAATGATCATATCATCAGGGGAGACACAAGAGAGAAATATAACAGTCAGTTGATATACACAGACGAGACGAAGCTTGGACGCCATTTGGTAAACAATCACATGTTTACCAAATGGCGTCCTAGGTTCGTCTCTTCGATGTATATCAACTGACTTATATTTCTCTCTTGTGTCTCCCCTGATGATGTGATCATTACACGAAAGTGCACTTGGGAACTTTTCGTGTTTCATTTTCCCCGTGGACTCATAGGAATATATATATATATATATATATATATATATATATATATATATATATATATATATATATATATATATATATATATATATATATATATATTCTTTTTCTTAACGCTCAAGAGTAACTTCAAGCTGCGTTTGTCATTCTGGTTCGTACTTTACAATAAGATTATCATTAGCTCCACAACGTGAAGAGAGAGAAAGAGAAAAAAAAATGAGTTCTTTAAATTCTTAATCAAGACTTTAAGTTTTAATTCCATGACTGAAGTATTTTAAAGTGGAGACAGTCTTCAAGGAGACGTGGGCATTTTAACGCTGTAATCATATATATATATATATATATATATATATATATATATGCTTGTGGCATGAGAAGAGTGGGAGGTGGGCTGTTTAGAAAGGGTAGTGAGTGGTGGGATGAAGAAGTAAGAGTATTAGTGAAAGAGAAGAGAGAGGCATTTGGACGATTTTTGCAGGGAAAAAATGCAATTGAGTGGGAGAAGTATAAAAGAAAGAGACAGGAGGTCAAGAGAAAGGTGCAAGAGGTGAAAAAAAGGGCAAATGAGAGTTGGGGTGAGAGACTATCAGTAAATTTTAGGGAGAATAAAAAGATGTTCTGGAAGGAGGTAAATAGGGTGCGTAAGACAAGGGAGCAAATGGGAACTTCAGTGAAGGGCGTAAATGGGGAGGTGATAACAAGTAGCAGTGATGTGAGAAGGAGATGGAATGAGTATTTTGAAGGTTTGTTGAATGTGTCTGATGACAGAGTGGCAGATATAGGGTGTTTTGGTCGAGGTGGTGTGCAAAGTGAGAGGGATAGGGAAAATGATTTGGTAAACAGAGAAGAGGTAGTAAAAGCTTTGCGGAAGATGAAAGCCGGCAAGGCAGCAGGTTTGGATGGTATTGCAGTGGAATTTATTAAGAAAGGGGGTGACTGTATTGTTGACTGGTTGGTAAGGTTATTTAATGTATGTATGACTCATGGTGAGGTGCCTGAGGATTGGCGGAATGCGTGCATAGTGCCATTGTACAAAGGCAAAGGGGATAAGAGTGAGTGCTCAAATTACAGAGGTATAAGTTTGTTGAGTATTCCTGGTAAATTATATGGGAGGGTATTGATTGAGAGGGTGAAGGCATGTACAGAGCATCAGATTGGGGAAGAGCAGTGCGGTTTCAGAAGTGGTAGAGGATGTGTGGATCAGGTGTTTGCTTTGAAGAATGTATGTGAGAAATACTTAGAAAAGCAAATGGATTTGTATGTAGCATTTATGGATCTGGAGAAGGCATATGATAGAGTTGATAGAGATGCTCTGTGGAAGGTATTAAGAATATATGGTGTGGGAGGCAAGTTGTTAGAAGCAGTGAAAAGTTTTTATCGAGGATGTAAGGCATGTGTACGTGTAGGAAGAGAGGAAAGTGATTGGTTCTCAGTGAATGTAGGTTTGCGGCAGGGGTGTGTGATGTCTCCATGGTTGTTTAATTTGTTTATGGATGGGGTTGTAAGGGAGGTAAATGCAAGAGTCCTGGAAAGAGGGGCAAGTATGAAGTCTGTTGGGGATGAGAGAGCTTGGGAAGTGAGTCAGTTGTTGTTCGCTGATGATACAGCGCTGGTGGCTGATTCATGTGAGAAACTGCAGAAGCTGGTGACTGAGTTTGGTAAAGTGTGTGGAAGAAGAAAGTTGAGAGTAAATGTGAATAAGAGCAAGGTTATTAGGTACAGTAGGGGTGAGGGTCAAGTCAATTGGGAGGTGAGTTTGAATGGAGAAAAACTGGAGGAAGTGAAGTGTTTTAGATATCTGGGAGTGGATCTGTCAGCGGATGGAACCATGGAAGCGGAAGTGGATCATAGGGTGGGGGAGGGGGCGAAAATTTTGGGAGCCTTGAAAAATGTGTGGAAGTCGAGAACATTATCTCGGAAAGCAAAAATGGGTATGTTTGAGGGAATAGTGGTTCCAACAATGTTGTATGGTTGCGAGGCGTGGGCTATGGATAGAGATGTGCGCAGGAGGATGGATGTGCTGGAAATGAGATGTTTGAGGACAATGTGTGGTGTGAGGTGGTTTGATCGAGTAAGTAACGTAAGGGTAAGAGAGATGTGTGGAAATAAAAAGAGCGTGGTTGAGAGAGCAGAAGAGGGTGTTTTGAAATGGTTTGGGCACATGGAGAGAATGAGTGAGGAGAGATTGACCAAGAGGATATATGTGTCGGAGGTGGAGGGAACGAGGAGAAGAGGGAGACCAAATTGGAGGTGGAAAGATGGAGTGAAAAAGATTTTGTGTGATCGGGGCCTGAACATGCAGGAGGGTGAAAGGAGGGCAAGAAATAGAGTGAATTGGAGTCATGTGGTATACAGGGGTTGACGTGCTGTCAGTGGATTGAAGCAAGGCATGTGAAGCGTCTGGGGTAAACCATGGAAAGCTGTGTAGGTATGTATATTTGCGTGTGTGGACGTGTGTATGTACATGTGTATGGGGGGGGGGTTGGGCCATTTCTTTCGTCTGTTTCCTTGCGCTACCTCGCAGACGCGGGAGACAGCGACAAAGTATAAAAAAAAAAAAAAAAAAAAAAAATATATATATATATATATATATATATATATATATATATATATATATATATATATATATATATATATATACGCGCGTTCTTAACCTATTCTGTAATGTCATCCTTTTCCTAATATATCAACAGCAAAAACAGGTTCATATATTTTTCAGATGTCATTTCTTTTTCCTTTTTTTTTTTTCTTGCAAAGCTTGACACCCCCCCCCCCCCACCCCCCTTCGTGTGTAAATTCACGTGGAGATTAATTTGCAATTTTCCCTTTTAATTTTGACTTCTCATTAACGCCTCCGTCCAGGCCGATCTTTACGTCCAGCGGTACAGGATCACAGGGGGAACGGCATGTAGTTTTACGATGTGCGACCCCCAGCGCAGCGGCAGACGTGGCTGGCCCCCTGGGCGCTGCGAAAGCCGCAAATATATATACATAAGATACCAGGGATTTGAGGGAAAGGGGGGGCTAATTATTACACTGTTCTGTACGGGACTTTTCAGAACGACAACTCAACGACTTAGGGGGAAGGCTTCGTGTTCAAAGAGGATACACGAGTCGTCGCACTCAAGAGTGGTTGGTGTCGTATTCTTTTTGGGGGGTTACGTCGTCGTTTAGGGGCTGCCCCGCCCCGCCCCGCCACGCCCCGCCTCCCCCGGAGTACGATGCCCCCCTCATCATGCTCCGGGGGTTATACACGTCGTCGCTAGGGGTTTAGGTCGTCCAACGTCGAGCTCGAAGGTTTATCTCGTCGAACTTGAAAGTCGTCGTGCTCAAAGGATTTTTGTCGTCGAACTTGAAAGTCGTCGTGCTCAAAGGTTTACCTCGTCGAACTTGAAAGTCGTCGCGCTCAAGGGACTTTTGTCGTCGAACTTAAGAACTTACGTCGTCGTGCTCAAGGATTCACAAAGGGACGAGACTACATCCAGCCCACAACATTCCTCTGAAGTCTGCCACATTCAGACAACATTTTCCATTAGCCCGGACCTTGTTTACTGACTCTGTGAGGGAGGGGAGGGGTCTGTGCATTAATTAAACCAGAAGGCATTCTATCAAATGATAATAACGAAGAAGCGAATGATTCTTGTGGTGAAGTTCCAACAACCGTATATATATATATATATATATATATATATATATATATATATATATATATATATATATATATATATATATATATTATCATATTTAGTCGCTGTCTACCGCGTTAGCGAGGTAGCGCAAGGAAACAGACGAAAGATTGACCCAACCCACCAACCACACACATACACATGTATATACATAAACGACATACACGCCCACATACGCACATATACATACCTACACATTTCAACGTATACATACACAGACATATACATATATACACATGTACATAATCATACTTGCTGCCTTCATCCATTCCCGTCGCCACCCTGCCACACATTATATTCCAATTAGATTACGAGTCATGCGTTCGTTCCCTTCAAGTCCAACAACATGTCTGTTTTCTCTTCTGTCTCGTATGTTCCTCGCTCTCTCCTCCTCGAATTATGCAAATTCTCGATCTTCTTTTTTCCAATTTTTCCCATCCCCCCTCCCTCCCTCTACCCTCGCCCCTGGCAAGCTGAAAGTGATTTACCGAGGCGATATAAGTTGCTCAATGGGTTTGTTTTGTTACTTGCGTATTCTTCTAAATCACACGGACAGGTTCACTCCCGAAGTTTATTTTCCAGCCACCGGGTCTGCCTCCCCCCCCTCCCCTTCTCTCTCTCTCTCTCTCTCTCTCTCTCTCTCTCTCTCTCTCTCTCTCTCTCTATCTCTCTCTCTCTCGCCTGCGTTGTTGTCAATTGACTAGAATGGCGGTCGTATATTTCCCTCCCCCCCCCCCCTCGGAGATTTCATTCCCCATAAGTTTTTTTTATTTCTTCTTTTCGATGTCCCGTTTTCTATGATTTGCTCTTTGAATTAGAGGCGAGGTTGGGCGCCACCCTTTTGTTAGCACGCTCGGTATTTGTGGATGGTGTCCGCCGTGTGATTCCCTCCCATATGTCGTGATTTGTATCTTGTACGTGAGGTTGTGTGCTTATTGGACTGCGCTATATATTTTGCGTGTGGAGACGTGCGCTCCATATCATCTCTTTTCGTGCGCGTGGCGCTTCCAGCGAGGTGTTTCAACACTGGTGTGTTTCCGGTACGTAGATAGGATTTCATTTGTGCTCCTTTTTCTCCGGTGTAATGTTTTGAGTGTTGTGTTTCCAGTGGGTAGAGAGAAGATTTCATGTCTTGTGTTGCTTTTCCAGTGTCATATTTCATATTTTGGTGTGTTGTGTTTCCAGTGGGTAGAGATATGATCTCATTAGTGTTGCGGGTCCTGTATGGCCTTTCAAACTGTGTGTGTGTGTGTGTGTGTGTGTATGTGTGTGTGTGTGTATGTCTACAAACTGAACCCACGAGTGTTGACATCTCGAGCGAAAAGGCACCGACGAGAGTGTACCATCGTCAGAGGACAGTCTCAGCGTGCCGGAGGAGCCTACCTTACTCTCCTCCCGCGTGGAGCGCAAGCCTCCACGCGGCCACAATCCCCAGAGAGGAGGTCCCCGGGCTCGCGTATCTGGTTCCCCTTGATATGAGGTGATTCCGCCTGATGTTTGAATCGTTGTGTGAAATTGGGGGAGGAGGTAAAAATTGGCAAGCTTTCCGCTAAAATTAAGGCAATACGTTTTAACCCAACCCATTCTCTGCTCCTCCTCCAGGTGAGTGAAACCTTGAAGAAGGTCGACTTCTGGTATCTCCACCTCCCCCCTCCTCAAGCCGGAGGTTTTGGCGTGTGGGAGGAGGTGTTAAAGTGCCACGTGCAGACTTGGGGGTGATTATCTCTCTCTCTCTCCCTCTCAAACGAGAGATATCTCTCCTCTCTCTTACGAGAGAGAAAGGCCTGGCACTAGAGTCTTGATGTAGTTCTGCGGACAATACTATGTAACGGTAAGTGAACGTATTCTTTTTTCTCCCTTGATTTCGTACTCTCTCGTGACGTTTACAAGGGCTTCTTTTCCTTTGTTTTCGGCACACTCTCGTGACGTTATCATACAAGGTTTACCTGTGAACATACACTAGTATGTCTGGTGGTCGTATTCAATGCCCAAGTTACGGCTTCCACATTTAAACACACACACAACACACACACACAAGAAATCACTACATTCAGCGATCTCGGTTCCCACCCGGTGGACGTAGCTAGCTACCTGATCGCTGCAGGAGCCCCATACAACAGACGGGTAGATCTGGAAAGTTGTTCCTGTGTGTGTGTGTGTGTGTGTGTGTGTGTGTGTGTGTGTGTGTGTGTGTGTGTGTGTGTGTCCTCCTTCCTCACTCACTGTTTCCCTTTCATCCTCAACTTGCTCCCCTACAACATCACCAGTGACGCTCCGGCAATATGACCGAAGCCCAGCGAACCTTTGAACGAAAGCGCGACAATATCCCTCATAAATTGACTCTTGTACACAAAGAAAACGGCCCCGTCCCACTGACTCTCTACTTCCACTCTGCACCGAGTGAAGTTCATAGCGGTGGCGGGGGGTGCTTTTACCCTTCCGACGAGGGGTACAGACGTTGGGAGAGAGAGAGAGAGAGAGAGAGAGAGAGAGAGAGAGAGAGAGAGAGAGAGAGAGAGAGAGAGAGAGAGAGAGAGAGAGAGACACGCCTGCATTTCATTTCAAAGAACTGACGGACGAGGGAGGTGTCTGGCTGGGGTGTAGGATGGTCGGAGCGATAAAAGAGGAAAGGGGGGAACTATCGTCTTCCATCTCATTCCTGGGCAGCGACGACAAGGGCGACGGGTCGAGGCGACCAGCGGCGTCGGGATGTGGTGCGGGGCGGGTGTGGTGTGGTGTCTGGCTGCTACTACTACCACTGCTGCTGCTGCTGTGGTGAATCTCCCTCACTCCTCCCTCCGCCACCACCGCAGCAGCAGCAGCAGCAGCAGCAGCTCCACTCCTCTGCACGGACGTCCACAACACCCTTAGCACCCTCCACGACCCTGAACCACGGCCATGGCTCCAGTCATGCACGCCAGGCTCCATCCCAACCACGTCCAATCACGCCTTAGATCGTCTCACTAAACCCATCCTCCTCCCTCTTAGCTTCCTCAGCCCACGAAGGCCCCTTGGTGTTCCTATGGACGATGAACTACGCAGCTGGCAATCAAATCTGCCAGCTCTCGTCTGTTGATTCTCCGTACACACACAAGACACACACACACACACACACACACACACAGACACACACACACACACACACACACACACACACAAAGGGCCTTTCTTGCACCTTGAACTTTGGACCCGTTTACCCAAGTCTCATTCCTCCCAAATTGACCAATGCCTCTCCCTGCCTCGCCCTCCTCCCTATCCACCACACAACTAGGAAGGCGGGGGGGGGAGGGGGGCTACCGGAAGGAAAAAAGTTGCTGAATAGGCCATGTTGCTCGAGCGTTCCTCGTCTCCCTTATCTCCCGCGATCGAGAGATCCCTCTTCCCCTGGTTGCGGTAGTCTGTCTCCGCTGCCGCATCGAGCTCATCCGAGGAAGTCCCATCCCAACTTCGCCCGAGGCATTCGCGCTGCGACTGGACAATGTCCTTGTATATATGGTCTTCTTTGGCCGCCCAACACACACTCCCCAACTCCCCCTTTTTTTACCCTGACGCCACCACGCCCTCTACCGCACCCGGTCTTACCCTTATCAGTCTCACAAGGGCACTCACACACCCCCTGCCATCCCTCCGTACGTCCTTTTCTGCACACACCCTAAACCAACCAACCACTCTCTCTCTCTCTCTCTCTCTCTCTCTCTCTCTCTCTCTCTCTCTCTCTCTCTCTCTCTCTCTCTCTCTCGCACCCATCCTGCCACGGTTGTGCCACATTCAGTGGCTTCTCTCTCTCTCTCTCTCTCTCTCTCTCTCTCTCTCTCTCTCTCTCTCTCTCTCTCTCTCCCAGATCCCTCACACACACACACACACACACACACACACACACACACACACACAAACACACACACACCCACACACACACAGGACTCTCCATCCTGGGCGGTTATCTGACGTTACCTGGAAGCCAATACTCCCTCCTCCCGGATATGGCCGTCCGCTCGTAAATATCCCAAAATCAGAGAGCGATATTGCACTTTACCGGGAGGAGCCGGGGTATGGGGAGGAGGGAGGAGGAGGAGAACCGACGGCTGGCTCTTCCCCGCCCCCTCCCCCTCTCTCCCCACCACAGCTCTGAAACGCCAGCAAATTGTGTTACCTCGTCGTCGTCCCCCCCCACAGCTACTACCTCCCCCCCATCCCCCCCCCCACCACCATGCGCGAGTTAGACTCCTAGAGTTTTTAAAAAGTGTGCGAGAGAGAGAGAGAGAGAGAGAGAGAGAGAGAGAGAGAGAGAGAGAGAGAGAGAGAGAGAGAGACCCGGGATATAAATATTATCATAAAAACATCCCCAAAGGGGGAAAAAAATGTTACGATCAGAACCATTTTTTTGGGGGGTGGAAGGGAATGTTTCTTTCCCCTCTGTCGTTTCATCAAAAGATTTATCCACGCTTCACACGACGCTTCAGCGCCACACCCCTCCCCCCGTTGGAGCGCGTCGGTACGACTCCGTAAGCACTATCTCACGACGCTGGAGAGCACGACGGTACGACCCCGTCAGCACTACCGCACGACGGTACGACGACCCCTTCCTTCCCCACTCTGGTGGGACGACACACCCACCCCCCTCTCCCCCACAGCACGACGTGTCTCCCTTGGGTGCCAAGATGCCACATGGAATTCGCCGTCGTTAAACGTCTCGCGACACACTGGCAGGTCTCTGCCTGGTTTGCTGTGGCGCGCGTTCGAATCCCCTTACAAGTCCGTCGGTGACTGGTCTGAGGGAGAAATGTCGACCATTTACATTTGTGGTAGAAGACCTTCCCCTTATGTAAGTAAGTTGGTCGAAGACCTTCCCCTTATGTAAGTAAATTGGTCGAAGACCTTCCCCTTATGTCAGTAAATTCGTCGAAGACCCTCCCCTTATGTAAGTGAATTGGTCGAAGACCTTCCCCTTATGTCAGTAAATTGGTCGAGGACCTTCCCCTTATGTAAGTGAATTGGTCGAAGACCTTCCCCTTATGTCAGTAAATTGGTCGAAGACCTTCCCCTTATGTCAGTAAATTGGTCGAAGACCTTCCCCTTATGTCAGTAAATTGGTCGAAGACCTTCCCCTTATGTCAGTAAATTGGTCGAAGACCTTCCCCTTATGTCAGTAAATTGGTCGAAGACCTTCCCCTTATGTCAGTAAATTGGTCGAAGACCTTCCCCTTATGTCAGTAAATTGGTTGAAGACCTTCCCCTTATGTAAGTAAGTTGGTCGAGGACCTTCCCCTTATGTAAGTGAACTGGTCGAAGACCTTCCCCTTATGTCAGTAAATTGGTTGAAGACCCTCCCCTTATGTCAGTAAATTGGTTGAAGACCCTCCCCTTATGTCAGTAAATTGGTCGAGGACCTTCCCCTTATGTCAGTAAATTGGTCGAAGACCTTCCCCTTATGTCAGTAAATTGGTCGAAGACCTTCCCCTTATGTCAGTAAATTGGTCGAAGACCTTCCCCTTATGTCAGTAAATTGGTCGAGGACCTTCCCCTTATGTAAGTGAACTGGTCGAAGACCTTCCCCTTATGTAAGTAAGTTGGTCGAAGACCTTCCCCTTATGTATATGTAAGTAAATGCGAGATGCTTTACCATTTTGAGCTGACTGAGGATCGTTGTCTCAGTAGCAAGACTACGTTAGCCCCCCCTCCATCCCCCCAAAATACCAGTGGGATACGTACGCCCCGAATTTCACGGCTGGATGTTTGGCCCGCCTGGTGAGCGATGGGACTCTGGCGAGATCCGAATGATTTGCGGCTCTGTATACTGACCTGTACAGTCAGTAGGGGAGAGAGAGAGAGAGAGAGAGAGAGAGAGAGAGAGAGAGAGAGAGAGAGAGAGAGAGAGAGAGAGAGAGAGAGAGAGAGAGAGAGAGAGAGAGAGAGCGGGTCGAGTTTCCCAGGTAGCGATAAGGGGAGGGAGGGGGACAGGTGTACCGACACACGAGTATCCCTTTTTCAACACCTACTCGCCATGGTCACCACAGCGAGGCAGCGCCGGGAGCAGGCACAAGACGGGGGACACCCCTTCTAGGGGAAGCATATGCTCACGCGGATCCTGTCTTCCGAAACCTGAGTGATATTACAGAGGAGGAGGGAGGAAGGGAAGGGGTGTGAGGTGGAGGACTTTCCCAAACCCGACGCAGTGTCGCCCGGTACGTCACGCAGGAGATAACGTGGGCAGAGAACTCTCTCTCTCTCTCTCTCTCTCTCTCTCTCTCTCTCTCTCTCTCTCTCTCTCTCTCTCTCCTCTCTCTCTCTCTCTCTCTCTCTCTCTCGTACCGTGGCACCAGATGGGGGAGATCATCATGAAGCAGGCATGACCGGGGATGGGGCGGGGCGGGTTGGGGCCGGGAGGAGGGAGGTGGTGTCCTTTGTGACAAGTTGGTCACACGCGCGACAGCTGGCACCGAGATCGTAAGGAACCGGTGGGGGTGTGGGGGAGAGGTGGAAAGGGAATCCGAACCCCTTTATGGGACAGTTCATTGGATGACAGATTCTTTTTATCGACGGCCGGGAAGAGGGGGTGGGTAAGGTGGGAGGGAGGGTATGGTGGTGGCGGTGGAGGGACACACCGGCCAGCCAGACCATTTGCATGAGATACGCGGCAGTTTTCTTGTACGCGTATGTGTGTGTGTGTGTGGGTGTGGGGGAGGGGGAAACATATCACAGGGTTAAGGAGATATATCCCCAGACATTCTCTCCTGGTATTGGAGGCTTGCCATCTCGTAAAAGCAGATACCTGAGGGTTTTTTTACGTGTCGGGTACGTGCTGTATGCATGGGGTCTATGGTGCTTCTTTGGGGGGAGAAGGGGTGTTTACGTGTCGGGTACGTGCTATATGCACGGGTCTATGGTGCGTCTGGGGCGTGTTTACGTGTCGGGTACGTGCTGTATGCATGGGGTCTATGGTGCTTCTTTGGGGGGAGAAGGGGTGTTTACGTGTCGGGTACGTGCTATATGCACGGGTCTATGGTGCGTCTGGGGCGTGTTTACGTGTCGGGTATGTGCTGTATGCATGGGTCTATGGTGCTTCTGGGGGATGTTTACGTGTCGGGTATGTGCTGTATGCATGGGTCTATGGTGCTTCTGGGGGGAGGGGGTTGTTGTTTACGTGTCGGGGCTGTGCTATATGCATGGGGCTATGGCGCTACCTGCTATGACCCACGGAAAGCGTATTGTAGAACGATCGACCTCCGCCTGGGGGTAATCCCCCTTCCACGGTAGTGTTAAGCACCTACCACATACCACCACACGGGAATGACCTTCATGGCCAGTTCTCGTGCGGTCATTATCTCCGTCAATCCTCATGGCGTAGTCGCAAGTCTCTCCCCCGCCGCCCCCAAGACAGCTTCGCTGTAGCATTAGAAGGAACGTATCTTCAGGAATGTGCTTAGATAGTAGGAGATCGCTGTATCATATGTCCCTCCTCCCTCTCCTCTTTTTCCTATGCTGCTGTCGGAAACTCCCTGGGGGGACGAGGCTCGCTAACAGCCCTGGGCTTTATTGTGGTGACACACACACACACACACACACACACACACACACTTTACGCTTCAACGGAATTGATAGTATTGGCTTCGTAAATAACCAAGTCGAAGGCCCAGGCCACCAACCAGACAACGAGCCTCCCTCCCTCACCACATCAACACCCCCCATCCTCCGCCCTCTCCCCTTCCCTCCAGGCCTCCTGGTAACCGAATAAACACGAGATTCCAATTAGTAAATTTGCCATACTTCCCCTTCTCATAACTTCGCCTGCCCGGTTAACAACGCCCTCCCTCCCCATTCCCTCCGGCGGCGAGGGTCTCCCTTCCACTACTGTTCCTGACGCAGCAACTTATCTTCAGCGACTTCCTCTCGATAAAAGGCCAGAACATTCCAATAAAGGCAGAGGCCACATATTTTAGTGTTCTGTGGGGTGGCGACATTAGATTTTCCTCTGAGTCATCACAGGCGAGCTAAGGTTTTTAAAAAGTGCGTGCGGATCAAGGGAGGTCACTGTATGCCGGTTATGGTCCGTTGGAGCGGAGTTTCTTGTACGGTTCGTATGGTCCGTTAGAACGGAGTGTTGCTGTACCGTACGTGTGGTCCGTTAGAACGGAGTATTGTTGTACCGTACGTGTGGTCCGTTAGAGCGGAATGCTGTACTGTACGTGTGGTCCGTTAAAACGGAGTGTTGTTGTACCGTACGTGTGGTCCGTTAGAGCGGAATGCTGTACCGTACGTGTGGTCCGTTAGAACGGAGTGTTGCTGTACCGTACGTGTGGTCCGTCAGAACGGAGTGTTGCTGTACCGTAGGTGTGGTCCGTTAGAAGGGAGTGTTGCTGTACCGTACGTGTGGTCCGTCAGAACGGAGTGTTGCTGTACCGTACGTGTGGTCCGTTAGAGCGGAATGCTGTACCGTACGTGTGGTACGTTAGAACGGAGTGTTGTTGTACAACGAACGTTTGATAAGGCGGAAGCAGCAACGGTAGTTAAACGTAGTGGCAGCCACGTCTTCAGCCCGTTACCCAACGCCCATACTGTTACTCATGTCACAGATCCCTGTTCATTGTCACGTCCAGTCACTTGTCACCACCACCACCACCACCCAACTCCCTCCTTCCCTGCCCGGAGGAGACGTCATTGTCTCTGGCCGCATATTGCAGCCAGCGGCTCCCGCATGTCTCGCCCAGACATGACACGCCCGCCTTAAGTGTACCCAGAGTGTCCTGCACCCCATCCTCTCCCCCTCACACACACACACACACACACACACACACACACACACACAGCCTCCGTGTTGAGGTGAAGCGGTGCACAGTGTTCTTGCACCTCCGGCGAAGCGGGGGCACCCTTTTCTCTACCTCAGGTGTTGGTGGGGTGCCGTGATCTGTGTTTCGGGTGAAGTGGTTCACCATCTCTACGACTCAGGTGAAGTGGGACACGAGTCGGTGATCAGGTGAAGTGGGACACGAGTCAGTGATCAGGTGAAGTGGGACACGAGTCAGTGATCAGGTGAAGTGGGACACAAGTCAGTTATCAAGTGAAGTGGGACACAAGTCAGTTATCAAGTGAAGTGGGACACGAGTCAGTAACCCAGGTGAAGTGGGATGGAGTGTCCACATCAGGTGAAGTGTCGGCCTTATACTGTAACAAGGTCTCGTACTGTCAGCTTTATATTCTTTTTCTTAATCTCATTTCTCGTCACCCACATCTTTCCCACTCTTCTTTCCAATCTTTTCCCCAAGTTGCCTCGCATAACTTTTTTTTCCTTCCCCCTCGGCTACTTTTGTCTTCCCGCTCCTTCTTTCCTGCATCGGCAGCAAAGTACGACAGTATTTCCAATTCACACTTTCTTACAGAATTCCCGAGGTAGTATACTCTGTGTACTGCCCACGGTGTTCCTTAGGAGTAATGCCCCTGTCGGCTGTTGTGTCGGAGGAAAGTGGTGGGTGGGTAGGTATCCGGTATCCTTTTGCTCCACTATTTCGTCTCTTCAGTAGATGAAGAACTTCAAAAGGACTTTCGCCCTCCTCTAGCAGACAACCAGACTCCTCATAGACCATCAGGTCTCTTACAGACAACCAGCCTCCTCATAGACCATCATCAGGTCTTTTACAGACAACCACCCTCCTCAAAGACCATCAGGTATTTTTACGGACGACCAGTCTCCTCATAGACATCAGGTCTCTTAAGAGACAACCAGCCTCTTCACAGACCATCAGGTCTTTCACGTACAAGCAGCCTCCTTATAGACCATCAGGTCTCTTACAGACAACCAGCCACCTCACACACCATCACGTCTCTTAACAGAAAACCAGCCTCCTCATAGACCATCAGGTCTCTTGTTAACTTTGCTTTCCAAGTACAGCGTTCGCCATCTTCGGTGTGGTACGAAACATGGATATTCTTTTCGTCATATGATTTAAAAATACCTCATGAGTTGAAGGTCTGGTGTGTTTACAACAGTTGTGGGGTTGTTGGGTTGTGTGTGCTTACACGTACGTGCTTCACGCATGTCACCTGACCTTTGACACGGTCATGGGGGACACCATCTCGATCCTCCGCTACCCCCACAATATTTTTTAAACCTACTATTGAATTAGTGGCATAAATAATACAGCCATTTACATTCACAACCAAGATTCTCTTCCCCTTTTTTTCGGTGCCATATTACGAGACATTTGTGTCTTAATAAAAAAAGTTTAAGTTCTCATGGGTTTATGAGGCTCTGGACCCAGCACGGAATCCTTCCTCGTTCTCTCCCTTCCTTCCTCCCTCCCTCCTCTTCTTCTTGCCGTCTTCCCTCAACCAGAGTGTGACGCTCCTGCAGCAACCTGGGATGTGTAATTCAGCCCTGTCGCATCCCGCTGACCAGAGGCGCCTGACGACAGCCTTGTTTTGCTTTCTCCCGGGGGGGCGTCCTGAGATTCTCTCCGAAGGGTATGAGGGATTTGGCCCTTAATTTACCCGGTCCTTTTTTTGTCCCCCCACACCCCCCCTTTGGTGGAGGCGGGGTCGGGCTGACAAGACACGTCACGTCTTGATATGCAGATGAGAGGACGGAGGTGGTGGTGCTGGGGAGGCAAGGGGGAGGCATCATCATCAGCAGGACGTATATAAACTCCTCTCCTTCACCGTTCGACTTGGCTGGCGACGCTTTATGGCCTGGCTGGTGTCTGCCTGTAGGAGGGGGAGGTGGAGGCGTCTCCTCCAGCAGGCCCGGGAGGCACCATCAGGATGTTGGATTCCTTCTGATGGTGATGTCTAGGTCCCGGTGATCCTAGGGGAGGTCTGGGGCATGGTGCTGGGGTCCTAGTGATGCTGGAGATGGTGCAGGGGTCTCTGTTGATGCTGGGGTATCGTGTCCGGGGTCCTGGTAAGGCTACGTCTTTGGGGGGGAGAGATTGTAATACGCCAGGGTCTCGGCGGTGTTTGTGTGTGGGTAAGAGGAAGGTCTCGGCCAGGTTGCGACGCTCGTGAAATCCGGCGAGGCCAAAGCGCCCCTCGCGCGCGGGACAAGCGGCCACTAGGCTGGACGTGCACCAGGGATATTAGACCATCATTGACGGACCATGCGGAACGCGCACCGGCTGTCAGCCATCAGTCCACGTCGCTGGAGGCGCCACGCTGACCCGGCGGCAGCTGGGGGAAGGAGGGATGATATGAGACTGGAAAGGGGTCGTCGGAATGGGGAGAAGGTAGGGATGACGAGGAGGAGGAGAAGGTAGGGATGAGGAGGAGGAACTGCCGCAGGAGTGGCGTAAAACGATACTTGCGCCACGTTTGGAACGGACCCGTGACTGTCGAGTGGGAGGGTTCGTGTGACGTCGTACAATAATGGATGTTGAGGACCACAGACCAATATGGTACGCTGGAACTATGACCATAAAGTAGAAATCATATGCCATTGTCTGTCTTACTTTAAGGTGAGCGTTACTGCCTCTGTGCATCCTTCCCTTGCATAGTAACCACCTCATGTCTCTCTCGCAGGAGGGAACCGAATTCCGGTTTTCTTTAGGCTGATCTAATACAGGGTCAAGCTTAGTGCATGATCAGGTCTGTAAAGGTGGAAGTAATTCGATCAGGTCCAGATTATTAATTAGATGACACTGGCAGTAAGTTGGTTAGCTTGGGAGTAACCTGCAGAAGAAATGGTTATCCAATGTACTTGGCATATCCACCAGTCATCAGGGGTACGAATCTACGTGACGCCGAGGCCCTAGGCAGGTCACCACCCCTAGGTTCAAGGCCGAAAAGGGGTAAAGAGGGAAAGAGAGAGAGATGGAGCAACGACTCCTGACGGTGTAGACGACGTGGAAGGCGCACCTTCGACGGGATCACCTGCAGGAGGGTGGTGGGGTAAGTCCACCCGGGTGATGAGGTCAGGCCCTGGACAATCTTCGATCGCCAGTGATGACACACCAGCGCCTCGGCCGTGTGGAACGTCCACCCGCCCGCTCCTGCGTCACACGTCGACGGCCGAGCCCCTGCGTCACACGTCACTCACCCGGTCCTCGCTACTCCTCGTCCCTCACCCACACCCCAAACCCTCACTTGACTCCTCCCGTAAAGCGGGGGGGTACACACAATTGGTAACGCCCTCCAGGATACGCCCTCGAGGGAACACTGAATTCCTCGAGCATATCGGCTGAACTGGAGTTGAGTGTTTGATGAGGGGGAGGGGTTTTCTGAGGCTCAAGGATGTTCCCACGTCACACCCGGCAATACGCAACTCGGAGGCCCTCCGTGCGTGCGTGCGTGCCCCAGTGCCTCGCCATTGTCTTGAGCACCGTCTCAGCCGAGTCACACACACACCCGCAGTGACTAGACCCCGTTGTCATGGGGAGATGTCACGTGTGACCCCGACATCGTCCTCAGGGTTCACTGCGAGTGGTGGTGTCACACGTTATTTAAGAACGGTTCGGGGTCGTACATTCCACTCTGATACGGTCGTACATTCCACTTTAATACGGTCATACATTCCACTTTAATACGGTCGTACATTCCACTCTGATACGTCTTGTGGTACCTCATGATGGCAGAGTGTGGGGGGCGGGCGGGCCGAGGGGCTGCCGCCACTGCTGCTACTCCCCCTCCAACCGCCCACCGACGGTGATGTAATCCCATTGCTCTGAGGCAAGCTCTCACCTCTCTCTCTCTCTCTCTCTCTCTCTCTCTCTCTCTCTCTCTCTCTCTCTCTCTCTCTCTCTCTCAATCCTTCTCACTTGCCGTCATATTCAGTACACAAAAGGGGACGCCTCTGACGCACACCCCTGGCCTGAAGGATTAAGAATATGGAGGGAAAGGGAATGTTGTCTTTAACGAGAGAGAGAGAGAGAGAGAGAGAGAGAGAGAGAGAGAGAGAGAGAGAGAGAGAGAGAGAGAGAGAGAGAGACAGGGGGAATTACCTTTTCGTATCGCCGGTGGGAGAAGGGGGGAGGGGGCCTCCCATTCTTTCCACTGGCATCCGTGTTTGGCATAACCCGCCTCTTAGTGCTTCGCTAAAGGCAATCATCTCACAGTAAGATGGCATCTGAATTTCATTTTTTTTTCTCTCGGAAAAATGTGCCTTCTGCTGTCCCTGAACAGCTGGTCACCGCCAGTGTCTGTGTGGGTAAAAATGGAGTGCAAAAGTTTGGGAAACGAATGCGTTGCAGAGGAACCTGTTTGTGACCCCCCCCCCCCCCTCGGTGACCCCTGTTCTGTGTGACCTCTGACCCTTAGCGAGCACTGTATTTTTTTTTTTGACCCGTGACCCCCAGGGATCGTTTTCCTTTTCTAACCTGTGCCCCTCCCCAGTGACCAATGTACTTTGTGACCTTTGACCCCTA
>NC_092287.1:7367796-7565296 GCF_036320965.1 Panulirus ornatus
GTTAGGTGCTGGGAGGAAGTTTTGGTCGAGTGTGTGGAGGCCTGGAGATGGGTGTGGTCAGGCTCTGGTCTGGTAGACCAGGTCGACAGGATCTAGGTTTTTAGCTCTCTCTCTCTCTCTCTCTCTCTCTCTCTCTCTCTCTCTCTCTCTCTCTCTCTCTCTCTCTCTCCTTCAACACCTTGATCCTCTACTTCCAAAGGCTCTGTGTGTGTTGTGCAATCAAAGATGTCCAGTGCATAAGGAAGACGAAAGGGGGCCCTGATTAAATCCCCCCTCCCCCCGCCACGCGTCGTAACGAACGGAGTCGGATATCATGAAATGAGGGCCGGGAGTAGTAGTAATCAGCACAAAAAGCCGGCCATAGCCCATACCAACACGCAAAGCGGCATTTATCGTGGTCGATATAGAGATGGAGAGCGAGCAGTTCGGCGGGTGTTTCTGGGCTGGGAGGAGACTGGGGGAGGAAACGAGGGACGGGATAGGTGGTGGTGGTGGTGGAAGCGTTTGGTGGCAGACGGTGCCACAGTAGGACCAAAACGTCTGTTGTTGGGTAACAGTGATGATGATGATGATGATGACGGCAGATTTGGAGCACAAGAACAAGAGGGACTTTTATATAATTATCGGTTTAGATCATTCGATTTGTTCCCCCTGCGCCCATTCTTACCCCGCCTGGAGTAATTTAGTGCTTCGCCTTCAGAATCGAGTGGAAATCTGCGGGTTTTGGGTACGTGCGCGGGTCGTTCGCGTACCCGTCGACGTGGTCAGACAGTATTAGGAGCTGGTCAAAACACATCTTGCGGGAGCATACGTGAAGAGCATAGTCTCTACGCACGGTACATGTCGAGGGATTGACCGGGTCGAAGTATGGCTCACGAGAGGGAACATGTCATTTCTTGGGTGGCAAGGACGGACTGATATGTGGAAACTAGTTACTCTGACAGACGGAGAGGACTTAGCGGTAACTTTGTTGAGGTGAGAATCCCGAGTTATCTCTGGTGGCTGGAGGGGCGTCGCCCCTGGATCCGTGCGGTCCGGGCTGACGGAGGTGGGGGCGTCGGGAGTCCCGTCAGTCCAATGGTGTTAGGAAGGAGGGTTGCATCCGTCGGTCCGTGTCAGCCAGACGCTACCTGATGCCACTGCCGTCAGTACCTGCCTCCCTGATCCCGTAGACGACCATTCTCATACGACTGCCCCCGCTGCTCCTCTTCCTGGTGTAGCTGCTGCTGCTGCTCTTCCTCCTCCCTGGTGCAGCAGCTGCCTGCTGTAGATGGTCCTGCTGTTGTTTGCAGGTGAAGCCACCGCTGTTCCTGCGGCATCTGTTCCCACTGCTGCTGTTACAGCTGCATCTCCTCCTATGGCATCTGCTACAGCTGCATCTCCTCCTATGGCATCTGCTACAGCTGCATCTCCTCCTATGGCATCTGCTACAGCTGCATCTCCTCCTATGGCATCTGCTACAGCTGCATCTCCTCCTATGGCATCTGCTACAGCTGCATCTCCTCCTATGGCATCTGCTACAGCTGCATCTCCTGCTCCTGCCTCCGCTGCTCTTGTTTACAAGGTGTCACTAGAGCCGCTGATCCCTGAGCCATCATCCGCTGTTGCTGCTGCTTCTGTTGTTCATAATACTGTTGACTTGCCCCCGTTGTCCCTCCTGTTGTTGCTTGCAGACATTCCTGTTGTTGTTGTTGTTGCTGCAGCTGCTTCATGCCCTTAAACCATGACGAAATTACGAATGAAAATACGTCAACACTGCAAGACTTTCATGAACTTTTCATGAATTCTGAGATAACTTGGATGATAAGAGATTATCATCTTGTCTCTGTAGATGATATGTCATCTCAACGGTGATGGTAACAGGTCATTTTATGTGATAACATGTCAACTTTGATGATAACAGGTCATCTCAACTCGTATGATAACAGGTCATCTCAATTTTGATGATAACAGGTCATCTCAACTCGTATGATAACAGGTCATCCCAACTCGTATGATAACATGCATTCTTAAAGCATTGCTTTAGAAGAGACAAAAATCTTACGGGTACATGTATATGTATATATCTCCCTCCCTTATCCGATTAGCCTCCGTCGCCCCAAAGGCCACGCGAGGTTCAGATAACGTTACCTGTGATAGCCATGACCCACAACGCTTCGTGAGAGATAAGAGGAGGAAAGATTCGCTCCCAGTGCACGTACACTCGTTACCGTGTATGGGAGGCCAGTGGTCCAAGGGGGCGCGCGTGCACCGGAGGAATTACTGAGGTAAGGGATATATATTTTCCCCCTCCCCTCCCTACGATGGGCGTGTCACCCACGGGGGGGTGTGGGAAAGGGGCGTGTTCCGGGGGAACTTCATTGGGTCGTTTAGTCTCATTTCCCAGTGCTTCGCCGCTGGTCTGGCTTCCTTCCCCAGGCCCAAGGGTTTCGTCTGGTCTCATCTCCCATCACTTCAGGGCTGCACACAGGGGTCCATCCTCGTCCAGTTTTATCTGCTGGTGTAACCCTTCTCTCTCTCTCTCTCTCTCTCTCTCTCTCTCTCTCTCTCTCTCTCTCTCTCTCTCTCTCTCTCTCTCTCTCTCTCTCTGTTTTTTCCTGAAGTTATACGCCAGAACTGTGGAACAAACTCAGCGCCTTCAGGATGTACGCGCTTCGCAGTTTGCAGTGCCGGACGGTGGAGGCACGAGAGACCTCGCTTTCACCGTTCTCTCCTGACGTCGTCACTGTCACGGTGGGCGCACCCCCCCCCCCCCCCTCGAGCATCACTGCTCTAGTCAGCGTCGGCAGGAGAGGTCTGTTCGTGGTCCTCGTGCTGGGCGCTAGTGGGTGCAGGCGGTGCGTGGTGCCCATGGTCTGTGTCCTAGACGGTCCGTGAGGGAGAAGATGCTGACCATCGTTGGTGAGAGCTGAATGGCGGCTACCCCCCTCCTCCCCCCCCCAAAAAAAAAGGCAACCCTTAAATCGCATAAAATCCCCCCCCCCCCACTCCCTTAAATCCCTAAACCTAAATAAAAGGAGATCGGGCTATGAAGTAACATTAGGATAGAAAGAGAGGTGTATAAGTCTGCTATATAATGACCCACGATCTCTCGTACAAGACGAGAGGAAGAAGAAGAGGAGCGGGGATAAAAGCAAGCTTCATTAAAGAAATACTTCGAGGTAAAACGCAGTTTTCGTTGCCTCTCCCTATATATATATATATATATATATATATATATATATATATATATATATATATATATGTGTGTGTGTGTGTGTGTGTGTATATACATGTGTATGTGGGTGAGTTGGGCCATTCGTTCGTCTGTTTCCTTGCGCTACCTCGCTAACGCGGGAGACAGCGACAAAGCAATATAAATAAATAAATAAACATATATATACAGTGTATATCCGTGTGGCGCCCACACCCGAGACTGCTTGCCTCATTCCCCGTGTTTACGCAGTTAAGGAGGAGGAGGAGGAGGAAGACTTCATCCACGGCGTTCCGCAAGGCCTTTGTGCCTTGCGGAACCTCCACACTCAACCCCCTCCTCCGCTTCCACCAGTTCCTCGTCTCCTCCTTATGTCTCACCGCTCTCGCAGCGGGTTATAATAAGATACATCAACGTTCTCGCGTCTTATTTCTTCGCAGTTTGCTGTGTGGGTGAGAGAGGGCGTGTGTGTGTGGGGGTGGTCGTGTGTCTGGCGAGGGTTTTGCTTGGAGGTTTTGTGGGCATCGCAGAAGTCTTATTACTGGGAGTTTTACTCGGGAGTTCTCTTTCGCGGGCTCTTTCCTCCACCATCCCCCCCAAAAAAAACTCCCCCTACCTCAACCCCCAACGCAAGTAAGACTGATTCCATTCTGGTATTGTCCATGTTTCTCGTGCTCTTAAGTTTTTCTTACACCTCGCAGTCATCATATGAGAAACAGGCCTCACTGTTAAAAGGCGTTTTGTCTCCTCATGGTCCAGTATCATGAGGTAGTCTCATAAAACTCGGGTTCTTCCTCACGTTCCTGTATCATGAGGCATCCATCCTTTTAACTCGGGTTTCATCCTCACGGTCCACTAACATGAGGCAGCCTCACAGCCCAGGTTCTCAGCCTCACGGTCTACATCCGTGAGGCAGCTCGGGTTCACTCAAGGAGGCAGTTAAACAGCGATGTAACTCAGCCTTCGTTGTGGCTCATTAGAAGGCACGCTGGCCCTACAGAGGGGAACTAGTGTGTGTGTGTGTGTGTGTGTGTGTGTGTGTGTGTGTGTGTGTGTGTGTGTGTGTGTGTGTGTGTGTTACATACCCTGTGAGGGGAGGAACTTTTGTGTGTGTGTGTGTGTGTGTGTGTGTGTGTGTGTGTGTGTGTGTTTACGTTAAGGGGATATGTACGAGTGCTCAGGGGGGGAAACTCGCTGCGGGGCAAACGGAAGAGCTAAGTTTTCTGAGGTGAGCAAGCAGGTGTCACGCTGGCAAGGAAACAGCTAAGTCTAGCGCTAAGTAAGGGAAGACAGCCGCCGCGCTGGCTTGGAAAGGAACAGCACGTAAAGTGTTTTTTTGCTGTGTGTTGTTGGAGCGGCTTGTGAATGAGGGGAAGTGCTTAGCTTGCCCTGTGTTGCGGGTGGAACAGCTGACTCTGCTCTGGAGAGGAGGAGGAGGGGAACGGCCGGCCAAGTTTGCTTTAAAGTGAGGGGGGGGGGGGGGAACAGCTTAAGTTTGCTGGTAGAGTGGAACATGACAGGGACGTGTTAGAAACAACAAAAACCTTCCATAAGTGCGGAAGTTCAACTCCCGCTGGGGTGAGTCACGTCAGACCTTGGCAATTGCATGGCGCTGGCGGTAATGCCAGGGTAGGACAGGGCTGGGCTGGGCTGTGATGTCTCCTGGTGATAATAACAGGGTGAGAGCTGAGGGTCGGCTGGCGATAATGGTAGGGCAAAGGCTGGCACTACGTTGATGCCAATCATATCCCGTGTCTGTGCCACGCTGGAGTCAATGGTGTGTAGCAAAGGTAATCTGTTTTTTTTTTTCATATTTTCTAATGTAATCTCTTGATTACAAACGTACGAACCCTTGAGCTCGACGGTACGACCCTTGAACACGACGGTGCGACCCTTGAGCTCGACGGTACGACCCTCGAACACGACGGTGCGACCCTCGAACACGACGGTACGACCCTCGAACACGACGGTACGACCCTCGAACACGACGGTACGACCCTCGAACACGACGGTGCGACCCTTCAACTAGACGGTGCGACCCTCGAACACGACGGTACGACCCTCGAACACGACGGTGCGTCCCTCGAACACGACGGTGCGGCCCTCCAACACGACAGTACGACCCTAAAACACGACGGTGCGACCCTCGAACACGACGGTACTACCCTTCAGAACGATGCTACGACTATTGATTTCAACTGCACGACCCTTGAACACGTTACGACCCTTCAGCATGACAGTACGACCCTTGGGTATGAGGGCATGGCCTTTGGATGTACTCCTGATGAATCAAATGCCAGACCAGGTCGTGCCGTTGTGGGTAAGGGTCGTACCGTCGTGCTGCGCCGTGGAGCATAAGGGTCGTAGCCCATGAGCTTTGCCGTTGTGCGTAAGGGTCGTCCCGTTGTTTTCAAACGGTTAGTTGACCCATAGAAAATGTGACCAACAATTTTCCGTCGTGAAAAAAAAAAGTGAACGATGATTTTTTTTTTTTTAACTTTTTACAAAACACAAAGCAGTACAAGTGAATGACGTATTCGTAGTAGGGGAAAAAAGTTTATATAGGCTCTATATAAAAAATAACCTAGTGAAGTAGGTCTGTAAACCCCCCCCCCACACACACACATATATATATATATATATATGTGTGTGTGTGTGTGTGTGTGTGTGTTTAGATACATGACCGCCATTTCCCGTGTTAGCGAGATAGCACCAGAAACAGACGAAGAACTGGTCTCATTCCCAAATATGCACTCTCTCTCTCTCTAACAGTTAGGTATAATGCGACGAAAGCATTGCACTATAGTGACTTCTTAAACGCGATGAAAGCAAAAGAGACTGTAAGTATTGGCCAAGATAAGTACGTGTATATATATATATATATATATATATATATATATATATATATATATATATATATATATATATATATTGGTCTTATATGGAAAAGTGCAAGTACGTGTATGTATACTGCTATTATACAGGAAAATACAAAAGCGTGCGTGTGGTCTGGGCAGATGTTATAGCTAGCATAGACGAACTAATGAAACCTTAACCCCGTTGTATGTATTGATACCTTCTTTCATTAAGCATTTCGTTAATGTGTTCATTCGTTGATCTGTTCGTTATATTCAGTGAAGTACCAAACTTCTGAAAGGCGCGGGCCATACTGGTGTTGGCACGATGCAAACTCTCAAACAAGGACGTAAAGGACAGGTGGCGGTGGTGTATGATTACGACTTGGTTCTGGAGGAGCCGCTGCCTCGGGGAAGAGAAGCCCTTTGGCTGCTTCCTGAAGGATCCACCCCCCAAACCCGTACAGATAACAAGTACCCGCTAACCATCTTGCTAGGGGAGGTGAGGGGGCGCTGCTTTATCTCTGGTATCTGTGAGGAGGGAGTTGAAGCCCTCCATAAATTGCGATCCTCCAGGATAGCGAGTATCCTGTATAGGATGGTAAGGGCATCAACACCTGCCTGGCTCCTCTGTACACCCCAGGTTGGTGGAGGCACCGTCCTCCCCTCAAGGGCCGCTGTGGACACCATACTGATGATCCTCCGGGCGAGCGGCAGTGACTTCTCCTTCGCCACCACCACCACCACCGTCACCGCCGCCTCCTCCTTGGCGGTGTAAAAGGCACCGGTCATCATTGTCAGCGGAGGTCCACCTCTCCGTCTGTGCTGGCGGCGAGTCCTGCCTCCCGCTGGCCTGGACCCCAAGGTCTGTGTGGTGGATCACGCGTCACGACGCCACACTCATACCATCACCACTTCCTCCATCGTCCTGCTCCCTGCCTGGATGCCTCCCTCCCTCCGTGCGGTTCCCCGACTGCTACACCGTCCCAGTCGGTATCTTTCCAACTTTACGGCCATGGCTCCTCCTCCTCCTCCTTGGTCAATAATTTCGATATTAATGCCCTCTCGGCCCAGATCTGCGTCAATATATATGTCCGTTTTTAAGGCTGTTACGGCTCCCGTCTTGGTCAATATCTTACGCATTTTTGTGGTCCGCTTCCCATCGTGGTGAGGTGCACCACCTCCTCCTCCTCCTCATGGTTCTCATGTGCGGGTGCCACCACCGCTGAGGTCGGCGCCCCCGCAGGCGCACCAGGGCTTGCAAGTCATCGAGGAGGACATTCCCGAGGTGAATAACTTGGCCCATTAAGACGCTGCCATCTTCTCCAGCCACCACAAGAACCCACTGTGGGTCGTCTTGGGCCGTTCGTTTGTTGTTGTTTACATTTTCGTGTGTGTGTGTGTGTGTGTGTGTGTGTGTGTGTGTGGTGTGTGTGTTGTGTGTGTTTGTGTGTGTGTGCTCTCAGCAGGCACAAGTGTGACAGTCAGCTCTACATGATCTCATATTACAAATAAAATGAATGTGATTCAGGAAACACCGCTGTAAGGACGCTTTCAGAAACACTGCTTCAAGTTCTTCACCTCTAAGACACATACTGGGATGTGATTTAAGGTACAGTGCCTTTAAAACGCTCAGAGGTACAAGACCGACACGTAAAAATTCATCAGCGTTCGATTATCATGTGCCTAGGTTATAGCAAGGACTGGGGGAAGGGTACAGAAGCCCGAGGAACAATCCAGTGCTTTACTGGGCAAGCGCAGAGGTGTTGTGGTGACAGGGGAGCTGACACAAAGCAGGAAAGGATTAGGTAAGGAGCTGAGGTGAGACGAGGGGGGCAACGTTCCCGTGGCGGCGGTGGTGTCAATGCACGAGAGGTGAGGAGGTAGGGCGTTCCGTAGGAGAGTTTGCATGGATGCCGGGTCTCGTGGAGCTTCTGTGGGAGGGAGTATGCATAGCTGAGATCCTGAGGTAGTGGGCAGTTTTCATTTGTGCCTCGCGTGCTGTGCCCTCACATTTCAGGAGACGGGCGGTGGCGATGTCCCACGGGAATCCTGTTGGAGAGGAAGGAGATGAGGGACGGCAGAGTCCCCGCGGGAGAGTTGATGAGCAGGGAGTCATATGTCAGGCGCTTCCAGGCCAAGAGCCTGTGGGTGGACTCGACCGACCGACGGCCTGTAATGATGCCCTGGTATTTAGTAGGCTAGTTGAGCGGATGTGGCCTTCCAAGTCCATTATAATAGGCTCCAGGAGGATTATACAGCCCTCAGGCAGCGAGTGTTAAGAGCTGTCTCCCTGGCCTTTGACCTTAGTGGTTCAACGCTAGGTCGTACGAAAGTCACACGAGGTCCTTTGTCACTCTGCCACGGCGACCAGTGTGTGTGTGTGTGTGTGTGTGTGTGTGTGTGTGTGTGTGTTGTGAGAAAGATTCTACCACATCAGGTCTTTGTCAGTGATGTGGTGCTGGACACTGTGTGTGTGTGTGTGTGTGAGGGTGTAATGTCACTGGAGGATGACGCTGCGCACCACAGGGCCCCTCTGCAATCCAGGCAACGGACTCACAAGACCCCCAAACGCTTGATCCAAAAGGTTACGCCAATGTGGTGCTCAGCTCCTGACACCTGACTCAAGAGGAGGCACGAATTTCACGACGTGGTGCGCGCTGATGCATGCCCAACACACTGGAGCTCCCGTCGGTCAAGATGGTCTGGCGCGGACGGTCAAGGGGTGGCGCTGTTGTAACGACACCACCCGCCGATTTACGACGGTCGAAAGATCCGTAATCCCTCACAGGCGTGAACTCCTCGAGCCTTTGACCTGGCCTTAGCGCGACGGGTCGACCCCCGAGGACGAGATGGCCCTTTATGTACGACAGTCGTGATGTGGCCCTTAAGGGCTTGGTCAGGGGGAGGTCAGACCACCATATTCAAGGATCACGCTGCAGTTACCAAGGGGTTAAGGGATTCTGGCCCCCTTCCATGTATGTGGGGTAACTCCATCCCACTGACCCCCCCTCCCATGTGTGGGAAGGACCCCCCCACCACTGACCCCCTCCCATGTGTGGGAAGGACCACCACTGACCCCCTCCCATGTGTGGGAAGGACCCCCCACCACTGACCCCAGTTTGAAGGACTCGTAATGCCCCCCCCCCCCCTCCCTCCTTCCCATGTGTGGGAAGGACCCCCACAGAGACGCGTGGTCCGCGCGACGCCACACACACTAAGGGGGAGCACACGCCGCGATTAAGACAAACAGTAAACCAGTCAACCCAGTGGTTCCTGCTGCAGTTATGACCCTTATAGTCCTCGCCGCAGCTGAGTGAGTGAGTGAGTGAGCTGCGGCTCGAGGCTCGTGTGTTTTGTTATGGCCTCCGTGTTTGCTGGCCTCAGCCACCCTGTTTGGCTGAGGTGCCTCCCTGGGGCTGCCTGCCTGGTGCCTGGGCTGACTGAGGCTGTAGATTGTTGTGGGGGCGTCATCCACTACGGCATCCATCACTTGTTTACCACCAAATGGCGTCCTAGCTACGTCTCTCCGTCGCATATCAACTGACTGTTATATTTCTCTCTTGTATCTACCCTGGTGATGTGACTATTACACGAAAGTGCACTTGGGAACTTGTGTTTCATTTCCTACTGGACGCATAGGAATATATATATATATATATATATATATATATATATATATATATATATATATATATATATATATATATATATATATATATATATATATATATATATATATATAGAGAGAGAGAGAGAGAGAGAGAGAGAGAGAGAGAGAGAGAGAGAGAGAGAGAAGGCAAAAGTGGAACGTAATGAATGAGTCAGGAACACGTCGTTTAGTTATTTCAACTTTTTTAATTATACAGTTTCCGTCAGAGGTCGCTTGTTAGCCCTTTCGGGTGAGGGACATGTATGTTTGGCAGGTTGGGAAGTTTGCTGTGCGGCTTCAGAGCGAATGGAATTTCCCTCGTGTAAGAGTTAAGTTCACTCTCGTACAATATTTATCTTTTTCGTTCATTCTAAAGGGGGTAATGATATAAGCAATCTAGACACACACACACACACACACACACACACACTCACCCACACACACACACACACTCACCCACACACTCACCCACACCCACACACACACACACTCACCCACACACACACACTACTAACAATCATCCATCACAAACAAGCACTCATCAAACAAAACAACACCTTTGATTACCATGTTTTAAGTATTGTCCAGAATGATTTATGGGCAGTCCTCATTACCGTATTACTAATTAAGAAAACAATAGGGACGTGATCAAAGGGGTTGTTACAACAAGGTGGGGGGGGGGGTCATTTGGCAGTTACATCATGAAGCGAGAGAGAGAGTTCAGCAAGCACCTTTGTGCGATAATTCGTCATTCAACATATGTCTCTGGAGTACACACGATATTGTGGTCTCTTGAAGCGGCCGAGGTTCCACGGAAGATAATACACGAGGGAGGAAGAAGCAGTGGACACTATCAGGGGGATCAGTGTACAGCGAGAGGGCTCGAGGTGGTGGCAATGTGGCAAGGGAGGAAGGGAGTTGAACACTTTAAGACTAAACCAGACGAGTTTTTTTCCTTTTTATTAAGTGACTAGTGTTTATGTGGTCGATATTGCTATACGGAGATGAACGAGAGACAGACTGGTTTTTAGTACATATGTACAATCAGACAGACAGACAGACAGACACACACACACACACACACACATACATACAGACAGACAGACATAGACAGACAGACAGACACAGACACATACATACATACATACAGACAGACAGACACACTTACAGACTGACACAGACACAGCTTTCCAGACATGGTGTCTTTTGTCTCCCTGCGGCATCAGCGTGTCCCCAGAGCTCACGATACATAATGTTGGGACATTAATATAACCCTTCCGGCTTCCCTCCCTCCCTCCCTCGTCGTTTCCCTCCCCTGCGGAGGATTGGGTGACCTCCCCCACCCACCGGAGGTTCTGGGTGGGTGGGTGGGTGGGTGTGGGTTGGTCCTCTCTCTCTAGACCAACGAGGGGGGGAGGGGGGGAGGTGATGATGATCATCATCACCTCCCCCCCAAACCGCACTCTGAGCTCGTCACACAGACCCAGCTGTTCAACGCAGCGCACGTCACTCGCTTGAAGGAGGGGAAGGAGGGTGGAGTGCTGGAGTGTGTGTGTGTGTGTGTGTGTGTGTTATGGTGAAGGCCTCGTTTCCCCCTCAACACGGGGGGTCATTACAGCCTAATGACCGGTAGTTAGGTGTGACACCGGCGATTACCGGCTATTAACGCAATGTTGCCGTCCTCGGGGGGAAGGGGGTTGGGGGTGTGGGGGAGGTCAGTCATATACCAGGCTCCGTCCTGCTGCGAAGAGGGGGTTTGGGGGGGAAGGGGTTTACTAGGGGGGGGGGGTGTGGGTCCCTGTTGGGGGGGGTGGGGTGGTCTTTACCTTCGTAGACCAGGCATACCCAAGGGTTATTATGTGGTCCTTTCGGGGGTCAACCCCTCCTCCCCCGGAGTGTGTGGGGGGGGTGAGGTAGATCCCTAAACACCATTTGGGGGGGGGGGCGGGCACGCAGACCCCCCCTCTGAATCATGTGGCCATAGTGGTGTCGGGGGGGATTGGGTTTAGGGGGTCTCTACCCGTCTGGGGTCAGGCAGACCCCCAGAACGGGTCCTGTGTGCTCCTGGTGGGGGGTTTGGAGGAGGAGCGGAGGAAGGTCAAGTCCTCGCGGGATAGTGGGGGGCGGGAGGTCAGGTCAGGCGGGGTCACGGCTCCCACAGGAGACCCTGCCAACCAGCAGGCAAGGTTCTGGCGGGGGCGCGCGGAGGGACTTGTGTGTGTGTGTGCGCGCGCGCGGAGAGTCTGCTGTTGCAGTCGTGAAGCAAACAAAGACACCCCCCCACCACTTTTTTTTTTTTTTTTTGGGTGTTGAATATCAGGGCAATCTTCCTAGAGGCGACATTTCCTATTTTCTGATTAAACTAGACGTCAGCCCCTCCTCAGAACGACGCGCTCAAGCTCCCGCCACAACCTGACTGACAAAACGAAATACCATGCCTCGCTAATTCCAGCCCGAGCGAAAGGCCAAGCGAACCGGACCAAACACACCCCCCCCCCCTGAACACCCAAGCCCCCGGCACGAAATGACAGGGACGGACGACGGGTAACTGATGTGCTGCGGCAGAGAGAGAGAGATAGAGATAGAGAGAGAGAGAGAGAGATGGAGAGAGAGAGAGAGAGAGAGAGAGAGAGAGAGAGAGAGAGAGAGAGAGAGAGAGAGAGAGAGATGGAGATGGAGATAGAGAGAGAGAGATGGAGATAGAGAGAGAGAGATGGAGATAGAGAGAGAGAGAGAGAGAGAGAGAGAGAGAGAGAGAGAGAGAGAGAGAGAGAGAGAGGTGAATTGTGTGTGTGTGTGTGTGTGTGTGTTAGGGGGTTGGAGGCACACAGCGCCCAGGTATGATCCCAATGTAGGGTGGTGGGAGGAGGGGAGAATGTGTGGTGGTTGGGGAAGATGAAGGGCGCGGGTGGGGGTGTGGGGTACGCTGGTGGTTAAATACCCCTCCCTCCCCTCCACCTCCTTCCCCACAACCCCACTTCCCCCTTGCCCTGGTGGGAATCGATTCTTTTTTTTTTCTGGGTTTCGCAATGGTATTTCGTTTTCGGTCAGGTGGGTCACGCCCCAACGCCGTTTTCTAAACACGTCGCACTTGCCTTCATTTCACATTTTCTGTTGAGCGACGTTGACTAAGGGGTGTGGTGGCACATGACATGACATGACACGGAGGTATGACGCGGGTGAGAGAATGCATGACACTGAAATACGACTAAGTGGCTAAGGTCCAGTATGCCAGGACATGGTCGACCGGTCGTGTCGCCCAGGGTGTGGCGGAGGGTATATGATCTGGTCGATGGTTGGAATTGGAGGGATGGGGTAAGGGGGGGCGGGGGGGAGAGTGGCGGAAGGATATACATGATCTGGTCGATGGTCGTGCCACCTGGAGTGTGGCGGAGGACACACGACCTGGTCGATGGTGGAATGAGGGAGCGGCGGAAGGATACATGATCTGGTCGACAGTCATGCGTACAACCACCTGGGGCATGGCGGCAGTCACATGATCTGGTCGATGGCCGTACCACCTGGTCGATGATCGTGCCACCTAGAGCGTGGCGGAGGATACGTGATCTGGTCGATGGCCTCACCATCTGGCGCATGGCTGAGGATACACAATCTGGTCGATTGTCGTACCACCTGGTCGATGATCGTGCCACCTAGAGCGTGGCGGAGGATACGTGATCTGGTCGATGGCCTCACCATCTGGCGCATGGCTGAGGATACACAATCTGGTCGATGGTCGTACCACCTGGTCGATGATCGTACCACCTCGGGCATGGCGGAGGATACGTGATCTGGTCGATGGCCCTCACCATCTGGCGCATGGCTGAGGACACACAATCTGGTCGATGACCTGGTCGATGATGGGCAGTCATGACATCAGAGGACAGACAGATGGGCATCCAATCACCTTGTCTGACGCAGAACAAGCGAATGCGAACTGGATCTTCTTCGTTTCTCTGTCCCGGCGTGGGTCACTCTGTCTGTGCAAGGAAACGCGACCACCTTCACAAAACGCTGTGAAAAACCTTGCAGAAAAAGATGTTACTTAAACTACTCTAACTTGGGACTAACTAACGATTTGTGGATAGTTAACTTACGCTAACTTGTGGGCTAATTACCTCCCGTACCGTCCTGCTTAATTACGGTACGTGCCACCGTACCGTCGGGCTTAATTACGGCACGTACCACAGTACCGTCGTGCTTAATCAAGGTCTGTACCACCGTACCGTCGTGTTCAAGGCCTGTACCTCCGTCATGCTCAGAGTCTGTACCGTCTTGCTTAAGAAATGTACCTGCGTCTTCAAGATCTTAACTACACACACACACACACACGTCTCCCAACAATGCCATATTGCACAAGTATCTACTTAAAGGTCTAGAAATGGCTGACTGTAGGTGTAGACAGCTGAGGGTCTAATGATCCATTCCAATTAATCATTCTAATGTAATTAACGAGGGCAAATGAGGTGATTAGTATTATATATCAACCATTAGTTTGGCGCGTGGTAACTGTATCTCTTTCGTGGGTGGGTTGGCTGCTGCCACCACGAATGGCAGCAGACCCACATGCCTCAACCCCCGAACCCCCAGAGAGAAAGTTCACCCCAGAGATAAAATGCCACGCGTGCGTCACACCAACAACTTCAAACACAACCTTCTGAGATTAACCCCTCCACCTCCACCCCAGAGATATGAGACGATCACGACTTGTAGCTTCTACCCCAACCCCCAGAGATTCCCCCCCCCCTAAGACTAATGCCATGAGTATCAATTCTTTTTCAGACCAGCAGCCCCCCCCATCCTCCCTCATCCCCCAGAGAGTATCAGACCAGTAACTTCCCCCGAACCATCGCTGGGGGTGGGGGGGGGAGGGGGGGAATTGACCCCCCCCAACCTGTTGCCAGCAGATTTCCCCAGAGAATCGTAGTTAACGAGGCCGGTCCCCCCCAACCTCCACCCACCCACCCCAGAAACACCTTAGTCTTCACTCTTGCGAATTAGCAAAGTCTTGGACACGTACAGCATTGTCTCCAGCAACACCCACACCAGCTGGAGTGGGGGGACGTTCGTGGTGTTGCGACCAGCTGGACCAACTGTCTGTGACGTGTCTGTGACGTGACGTGTCTCCTATCACACGTTCCACTTGGCACCTTAAGTGACGTGTCCCCCTGCCACACGCCCACACACCCCCAGGCCAACCCGGCCCCCTCAAGTGACGCGTACCCTGTCACACGTCACACACACACACACACATACATCCCCCCGTTACGGCTCCTTAAGTGACGCGTCTCTTACCACGCGTCACATCTGCCGGCCGGCCGGCTCCGTGGGTGACGCGTGCCCTGCCACACACACACACACACACACACACACACGTCACACCCCCTAACCTTAAGCGACTCGTTACGTACCACACACGTCACACCTCCCCCAAACTCCCTCCTTCAAGGTGACGCATCTCCTGGCCACACGCGTCACCCTACCTATCCCCCCAGGGGAAACGTCACGCCTCAAACACCCATGTTTACCCAGCCCCCAGGGGAGGTAAGTGGTGGGTGGGTGGGTCAGTGAGCGGGACGTGACTTGCAACCCTCCGCAGATTCGTGTGTTTATTGAAAGAGAAAAATAAACAAATATGCTAATATATATACACAGACACACACACACACACAATAACTCAAAAGAAAGAAAATAAAAAAGAATGCAAAAAAAAGGGAGGTATGAGCAACGAACAATGCATGCATCTTGCGTGCATTTCCTCACCGGGGAAAGTGTACCCTCGGCTGTGGTGGCAATGTAAACATTGGGAATTAGCGTGGAACGTGGAACGGAACACACATCCCCCACACACGCACACACACACACACACACAAAACACACACCTCGGAAAAAAACAAACCCTGTACTTTAAACCTCCAACCGTGTGAATTCAGGTTTCCCACCCTAAGAAAAAATATATATTACGGCCACCCCGGGCCAATTCACGCGATCCTTGAGAGAGAGAAAGAGAGAGAGAGAGAGAGAGAGAGAGAGAGAGAGAGAGAGAGAGAGAGAGAGAGAGAGAGAGAGAGAGAGAGAGAGAGAGAGTCTTGCGATATATTACCACAAAGTCGAAATTATTGTTTGGTTACTTTATTTCTTTTTTTTGTGGCCTTTTGACCGCCTGACCTGACCCCCCCCCCCTTTCGGTGATCCTAGCACCAACCCCAGGTTATCTTAGCACAAACACTGGTAAATACTAGTATCGTGACTGGTTATCCTAGCACCAACCCAGGTTATCCTAGCACCAATCCTAGTTATCCTAGCACCAGCCCCAGGTTATCCTAGCACCAACCCCAGGTTATCCTAGCACCAACCCAGGTTATCCTAGCACCAACCCAGGTTATCCTAGCACCAGCCCCAGGTTATCTTAGTACCAACCCAGGTTATCCTAGCACCAGCCCCAGGTTATCTTAGTACCAACCCAGGTTATCCTACTACCAACCCCAGGTTAACCTAGCACCAACACTAGTTATCCTAGCCCCAACGCTGGTTGTCCTAGCTCTAACGCTGGTTATCCTAGCACCAACCCATGTTATCCTAGTACCAACCCAGGTTATCCTAGCCCCAACGCTGGTTGTCCTAGCTCTAACGCTGGTTATCCTAGCACCAACCCATGTTATCCTAGTACCAACCCAGGTTATCCTAGCTCCAACACTGGTTGTCCTAGCTCTAACGCTGGTTATCCTAGCACCAACCCATGTTATCCTAGCACCAACCCAGGTTATCCTAGCCCCAATTCTTGTATGACTTGACCATTTCGTTCATTAATGGTAAAGTTTATGTGAAAAAAAATTACTAAAAACTGTTGACAGAATATGAAGCTTGAAAATGAAATAGAATACATCTATTCCTATAAACTCAGCTCTGAAAATATGAAAATATATGTTGATATAAAATCTGCCATAAGAATTATAAAAATATCGTTACGTTATTTAAAACCTTACCTTAAAATACGATAAAAACTGATACTTTGAATTAAACTCTTACATAAAAATTGATATAAAGATCCCCTATTTTTATATACAAACTTTGCCATAAAAATTAGATAAAAATCAATATATATTATTAAATAAACTGCGGTAAGAATGACACAAATTTTAATACCTTTAAATACAATGCGGTTAAAATTAGATTAAAAACCCCCCTACCTTTATATCAACAACCTCATCCATTAGAAAAAAAATCAAATTAAAAATCTCTACCTTTCCATAAACTCTGCCGTAATATATATAAATAAAATATAAATATATATATATATATATATATATATATATATATATATATATATATATATATATATATATATACACACGTAAGATAAAGGCCGATACGTTTATATAAACTCAGCCGTAAGACCACTACGCGCGTCGACCCACTCAGGAAATTTTAATAAAATTTGCATACGCTGGTGAAGGCTCTGGTCGAACTAGCACGAACCTCTCCATCCCTTTGGTTCCGTCTTTAGGGGGACTGGTTGGGGGGTCGTCTTATGGTTCGTGTTGGCGCTTCACCACAGGCGGACACAAAACCCCGTGTCCGATGCTCTTCCAGCGTCGGGTATGGTCCCGGTGAATCACTCCCCCTCTATCTATACTGCTCCGTCTCACCTCTACCGCCCCCTAACTCACCACTATCACCGACCACTGTGACCGTGTTATCACCATCACCATCACCATCATCGTAGATCATCTCCTACCACCACGGGTCGGTACCTGGGAGCAGGTTCACGGGGTATGTTAGAAAAGAAGAATTGCACCATTACCCTAACTGACTGCTGATCACCATTACCACCAGTCTACATATTATCACCATCATCACCAGGGCCCGTGTGGCACCGAAACCTCTGCATCCGGGCGAGACGGGCTAGCTACCCACCCACCTCCGTGTCCATCACCATCCGGCAGCTTTTCCCTCGCTCTAATTAATCTACGTCCTTCACATCACTTAACTCTCCAAACTCCATTTTCTTCCTACCCCGAGTTCATTTTCTTCTAACCCCCCCCCCCTCCCCCCTTGCCCCATGAGCGGCCGAGGCCGGAGGAGGGAGGGAGGGAAGGAGGGAGGGAGGGAGGGAGGGAGGGGGAGTTAGTTAAAGAACACCCCCCTCCCCCCACACATCCCGGGGGGCGTGGTGATGCCTAGTGGTGGGCCACGGTCGAAATCATTTTTAAAAAAAATATGCTAATTAACTGAATATTCATTCTCAAGGTCTTCAGAGAGAGAGAGAGAGAGAGAGAGAGAGAGAGAGAGAGAGAGAGAGAGAGAGAGAGAGAGACTTAGTGGTGGCAATCGCAAGCGCCCCCAGCTCTAGATAAGGAAATGGCGATTATACTGCACACACTGTAACATGTTGTAACATCCTTGAGACCAACCAGCAGTTGCTGAAAATCAGAATTTACATTTACTGTAAACTGAAATTCCCCCATTTTCGCTTTTTGACGAGTATATTCATCGTAAAAAAAAAAATGATAAGTACTTTTAATAAGAAATATGAGTTGATGCGTATGAATTTAACTGCCAGCGGAAGCACTTAATGCCTTCACCTTTTTTTCTTATATATATATATATATATATATATATATATATATATATATATATCTTTTTTTTTTTCGCTGTCGCCCGCGTCTGCGAGGTAGCGCAAGGAAACAGACGAAAGAAATGGCCCAACCCACCCCCATACACATGTATATATACACGTCCACACACGCAAATATACATACCTACACAGCTTTCCATGGTTTACCCCAGACGCTTCACATGCCCTGATTCAATCCACTGACAGCACGTCAACCCCGGTATACCACATCGATCCAGTTCACTCTATTCCTTGCCCTCCTTTCACCCTCCTGCATGTTCAGGCCCCAATCACACAAAATCTTTTTCACTCCATCTTTCCACCTCCAATTTGGTCTCCCACTTCTCCATGTTCCCTCCACCTCCGACACATATATCCTCTTGGTCAATCTTTCCTCACTCATTCTCTCCATGTGCCCAAACCATTTCAAAACACCCTCTTCTGCTCTCTCAACCACGCTCTTTTTATTTCCACACATCTCTCGATCAAACCACCTCACACCACACATTGTCCTCAAGCATCTCATTTCCAGCACATCCATCCTCCTGCGCACAACTCTATCCATAGCCCATGCCTCGCAACCATACAACAATGTTGGAACCACTATTCCTTCAAACATACCCATTTTTGCTTTCCGAGATAATGTTCTCGACTTCCACACATTCTTCAAGGCTCCCAGGATTTTCGCCCCCTCCCCCACCCTATGATCCACTTCCGCTTCCATGGTTCCATCCGCTGCCATATCCACTTCCAGATATCTAAAACACTTTACTTCCTCCAGTTTTTCTCCATTCAAACTTACCTCCCAATTGACTTGACCCTCAACCCTACTGTACTATTAGCTAATAACCTTGCTCTTATTCACATTTACTCTTAACTTTCTTCTTTCACACACTTTACCAAACTCAGTCACCAGCTTCTGCAGTTTCTCACATGAATCAGCCACCAGCTATATATATATATATATATATATATATATATATATATATATATATATATATATATACATATATATATATATATATATATATATATATATATATATATATATATATATATATATATACATATATATATATATATATATATATATATATATATATATATATATATATATATATATATTGTCCAAGACAATCGCATATTTCCCAAATGGCGTCCTAGTTACGTCTCTTCGTTGAATATCAACTGACTTATATTTCTCTCTTGTGTCTCCCCTGATGATGTGATTATTACACGAAAGTGCACTTGGGAACGTATCGTGTTTCATTTTCTCCGTGGACTCATAGGAATATATATATATATATATATATATATATATATATATATATATATATATATATATATATATATATATATTTTTTTTTCTTTTTCTTTCAAACTATTCGCCATTTCCCGCATTAGCGAGGTAGCGTTAAGAACAGAGGACTGGGCCTTTGAGGGAATACCCTCACCTGGCCCAATTCTCTGTTCCTTCTTTTGGAAAATTAAAAAAAAAACGAGAGGGGAGGATTTCCAGCCCCCCGCTCCCTCCCCTTTTAGTCGCCTTCTACGACACGCAGGGAATACGTGGGAAGTATTCTTTCTCCCCTATCCCCAGGGAATATATATATATATATATATATATATATATATATATATATATATATATATATATATATATATATCACCAGCCATTATTGAATTGCTTAAAACATTTATACGGAACATTATTTCAAACGTTTCATGTTTTATATTTGCTTCTGCCTCTATGTAAAACACAAATGAAACTGACACTGCTGCTGCCCCCCCCCCCCAAAAAAAAAAATGAAAAAAAAATAACTAAACGCCTGGAATAAAATGATAAAAAAAGGTTTTATTTTACGAACATTTTTTTTTTAAAGGCTGTCGCGCGCGCGCGCGCGCGTGTGTGTGTGTGTGTGTGAGAGGAAGAGCTGGTAATCGCTTGGAAACATCATGAATGGCCTTTGAAGAGATTTTTCCCTCGCTTTTTTTTCCCTGGTGTGGGGGGGTTGGGATGGGTGGAAAAGTAACGGTGCGTGAAGCTCACTGGCTGAGCCGACCGTGACCGACCAATGGGGGGAGTGTGGCGGGGGCAATGTCGGGAAGGACCCCCCCCCACCCCCCCCTCTTCCCGTCGTCGGCCAATCCGCTACGAGGAATTTCCGTGATCGGGTGATGCCAACCAATTGAGTTCAGATATTCCTTTCAAGGCAAGGGGAGGCGCCTCCATGCCCACACTCTCTACCTCCTCCTCCTCTTCCTCCTCACCACTTCCACAGTCTCTTCCCGCCTCCCCTCCTCCACTCCCACCCCCTCACACCACACCCCAAATTATTTACGCCTTTCCCGAATGGGTGTATGGGCAGGCTGGAGGTGGGGTCAACAAAAGGGGACAGTTCATTTACACTTTTATGGAGTGGGACACAAAAGTCGGGCTGGGGTGAAGGCAGGCTGTCACACAGACGTGAGGAGGGGCGGTGGGGGGCCTGGGGGGGGTGTTATATTAACGGCCGATGAGGAAAGAAAACGTCTTCGACATTTTGAAACCGTTTTCTTCCTTTTGAGACGTTAACTGTGACCTTTATGTCAAACCCTCGATAATGTAATCTGGGATAGTTACCTTGATTATATTGAGGATCACGGTAGCACTGGGGAAGTGGGGGAGGAAGCATTGAATTCCTTTTGGGTCGACAACCTGGGGTGAAAAAGGGGGGTGGGTGGGTAGTTATTGTCGCTGAAGATTGTGTTGATCGAGTACTTGAAGAGACTGAGCTGGGGGGGGGGCGGTGGGGGGAAGGGCGAGGAGGAGGAGGAGGAGGAGGAGGCGGGGAAGGAGGAGGAGGAGAAGAGGAAGAAGAGGTCGGATGCGAAAGATGGCGCTGGGGAGGAGGAAGGTTGTGACTAGGGTTGTGACTAGCTGGCTGGCTGGCTGGTTGGGGGGGGCAACACACAATGGGGCTGGTCGCCATGGTCGGGTGGTCCTCGACCAGGCCACCCCACCCCCCCACCTCCCGATGCGACACCGGACGCATCTGGAAAAGATAAGTGGTTGATCGGTCGGGCGGCGTACAGGGCAGAGTGATGCGCCCCTTAACCCGTTAACCCACCACCACCCCGAGCCTCGCTCTCTCTCTCTCTTATAGAGAAACTCCCTTGATTTTTATCCTCTTATTTCAGCCGGGTCTTCTCGCGCTCTGGATGACTATAATATATATATATATATATATATATATATATATATATATATATATATATATATATATATATATATATATATATATATATTGGACCTGCAGCTTGCGGGAGATTACCCCCGTCTCTTGACCTGACAATGGTGTTGGACTCTCTCTCTCTCTCTCTCTCTCTCTCTCTCTCTCTCTCTCTCTCTCTCTCTCTCTCTCTCTCTCTCTCCTGCGGTACACGCGCGCTAACTACAAAGTCTGTAGCCTGAGGACCACAGAGCCCTTCCCTCCCCTCCTCCCTTGCGTTCGAGAGTGTTCACACAGTGGACGACCCCCTGTATCCCCCGCACACACACACCAGTCAGATGACGGGACGAGGAAAGGGGTTTGCGAAAAACGCTGAGGTATCCAGGTATGGACACCAGCAGCTTACTACAGGTCTTGACCCATACAAAACTCGCTGTATAGATGAAATTTCGCCACATGTGTGTGCGTGTGTGTGTAGATATACCAGAAGCATACTAGATGTGCTAGGAACACTGGTCACGATTTCGCTGGAGAGAGGTTAAAGCGCTAGGGGGCAGAAAGGGGACACGCGTCGCATCTATTTACAATAAAGGGGGACTTGGAAGATGCGCCGAACTACGAAGTCTGTCTTACTGACCACTGTGTGTGTCTGTAAGGTTCCGGGAGAGGTGATCAGCTAGCCCAGTGGATGACACTCCACAGTGGAGAATCTATACCCAGGACGGGTTTTAGGGAAGGGAGGGTCATGCAGGGCTGCCGAGCGATACGTTCCTTGCCGCATTCATTACGCTCCAGATAAATACGGCAGTACGAGTGTTCTTCGTAAAATACGTTTTTTCTGAAAGTCTGGTCGCCTGTTCCTGTACTGCCCATGTACTGTGTGCGTGTACTGTACAGAAAGTTCACACACAGGGGTGTGCCTTGTTCAGTACAGAGTGTACGTTCTCATCATCGGGCGACGAGCGAGTGCTGCTGCAGTGTACAAGAATGACAGTCGGACGTCGGTCAACATCCGGACCCATTTCGGGGGGAGGATACGACCGGCAGAGATTGCTGCACGACCGGTCGAGACGGCCGTCCCACCATCATGTATGCTTAGCTGGTCGTACTCCTCGACCGGGCCTCACTGAGGAGACTGTACAGAGTCTCGCCGTACATTACGAGTTACTTTTCTCCCATCGATGGCTGTTCTTCATAGCAGTAAAATCTAAATTTACTAAGAATTTCCTTAGCGGTGACGGACGGGGCGTAACACCGAAAAAACTTGGCGAGGAGAAAAAAAAATATTCGAAATCCTCAGCACGTATGTAAACGTCATCACCTCAGCTTATTATTCAGTCAGTCCTCGACCACTGAATTAACGTGGGATGAAACGGAACCACTGTGTGTGTGTGTGTATAAACCCAATCCTTTCCTACATGATTCAGTGAGGCTTATCTCCCAACCAGCCAGTGAAAATGTTCACATTTACCATCACAAAATGCCAGACCACGGTCTGTGTCAAACATTCTCAAAGAGTGACATTACGAGGAAAGTCAAGGCAATGACCAGTTCATAATGAATAAGTATGAAGAGGTCAAATTTTTTTTTTTTTTTTCTTACAGCCGTCTCCCACAAGGGGGAACACTTGAGCCTCATGTTTTGATGTTGTGGCTTGACGCTATTGATGTTGTGGCTTGTTGATGTTGTTGTTGTTGTTGTTCGCATCTCATATCATTGTGTTAGGCATCCTCGAGCCAGTGAGTGGTCGACGACGACGTCGGTGGTGGTGGTGGTGAGCGGGAGGAGAAGAGTGGAGTCACTTCCACCACGGCAGCAGGAGGGAGTAGGGTCTTCGGCCGGAGGAGTACCCCCACACCAGGAGGTGCGGCTTTGCGTCGTGTATATGTGTGTGTGTGTGTGTGTGTGTGTGTGTGTGTGCGGTCGACGAAGGATGAATCTATACCGCACGATGTCAAGTCTGTGCTTCGGAGTTTCAAGCATTGGCACACGGATGAGCGTGTGGCATATTTAGACACTTTGGTTGGTTTTAAAGTGAACCATTGTCGTGGGCTATCTACATGTAGATAAATGAATGGACATCACACTGGACATCACAATTTCCTGTACTGAAAGTACAGTAATTGCCTGTATTGCTCGTGGTGGCAAGTTGCGTTTTGCAAAATTCTTTTTGTTTTTGTTTCTTTACTCAGAATTCCTTATTTTTGCCATCTGTGTTCCTTACCTCTGTCTGACAATGTTGGTAGCTCTTGGTCATGTGTCATAAACCTCTAAGATTTCGGCAAGGGAATGAGTTCCGTCTTCGGACACAGGGGGGAAGACGTGAGCACCCCGCATCGGGTCTGCCAGAAAGCATTTGACACGGTAAGGCATGGGAGACGAAAGCATTTGACACGGTGCCGCATGGGAGGCTGATTAAAGAAAATGGATCAACGCCAGGCATGAGAAAACGGAGAGACTGCTTGAACGGTCAGAACATCGTCTTAGGGGAACATGATCTTAGTGGAGGGGAACAAGAGGACACACGTCAGAGGACCCTTACTATAAACTGAGTCGAGGTCACCGTTGGAGTGCCGCAAGGCTCTGTTCTGAGACACCTACTAACTCTCCTTCATCGATTCGTGCCCGTAGACGACTTGCCTTGAAGATATGGACGGTCTCCTACCTGAGTATGTTTGCTGATGATGCTTAAAAGTCATGAAGGAAGTGACCACCGTGGAGGATTCTGCATTAAGTTACAAAAAAGGGGGAAGCTAGAGAGACGTCGTCTGGTCTGATACATGACGGATGAAGTCCAACCTGATCATATGTCGAGTAATGAGAATGGGCCTCTATGATAAAGAGAGCCTCGATATGATTACCATCAAGACTGTGTGTAAGAAAGACTTGGGAGTCGACAGTGTCCTTGATAAACCTGTCGCCAGAGGTCCCACCTTAAGGGGAATAGTTATGGATGTGAATCGTCCCACCTTATGGGGAATAGTTAAGGACGTTAACCGTCAGTTAGCAAATACCAGAAATGATTTCACGTTTCTGGATGTTGGGTAAAATTCAGCAACTTGCTCACATCCAACGTGAGGCCAAAACTAGAGGAGGCTTCTCATCTATGATCGCCATACCTAAAGAAGAACAGAGTTGATAGAGAAGGTCAAGAGGATACCTACAAAGATGGTCCCATAATCGGGAGAGTGGAGTTACAGGGGAAAGGGCAGAGGCCTTAAATTTGCCCACCTTAGGAGAGAGAGGAGTGAGGGGTGACCTGATCACAGCCTTTTAAGATTTAGAAACCGACTGGCGACAGAGAGGTAACCTGTTCTTCGAAAGGTGTAAGGATAGAACAACCAGAGAACACGACATGAAGTCAAGCAAGAAACTTAAGAATGACGTAAAGAAACACTTTTATAAGTACAAAAGTGGTGGATGAACGGAATAGGCTGCATGAGGGTAGATATGGTCCATGTGAACACCCCACGGAGGTTCAATAAGTTGCAAGACAGTAGAGAATGTACAAGAGAGAGGAGACCCATAAGTGCTTACATCCTTCCCCGTAGAGTATAATATTATCACAGTACAAGGGAATCACACACACACACACACACACACACACACACACACACACACACACACACACACACACACACACACACGTTAACTTCACCTGAGACAGTTACTTCCGCTGGGGTGGTGAAATGCACCCACAGTAATTTAACGTGACGACGGTGGTGCTGATGGGGTATAAGGGCAGGGCAAGTTAATGGGCGAAACATTGAGGTCACTGGGTGGGGGAGATGGAAGTTAATGACTTGGGGGATTAAGGTTAATGGGTTAGAGGTGGCAGTTGATTACCGAGAGACAGTGGGTGGTTTAGAGTGGCAGATGAGGGTTTGCGTGTGGGGTGGTATACAGGGGTTAGCGGGTGAGATACAGAGGTTAGTGGGTGAGATACAGAGAGGCTCATGGGTGAGATACAGAGAGGTTCATGGGTGAGATACAGAGAGGCTCATGGGTGAGATGCAGAGAGGCTCATGGGTGAGATACAGAGAGGCTCATGGGTGAGATACAGAGAGGCTCATGGGTGAGATACAGAGAGGCTCATGGGTGAGATACAGAGAGGCTCATGGGTGAGATACAGAGAGGCTCATGGGTGAGATACAGAGAGGCTCATGGGTGAGATACAGAGAGGCTCATGGGTGAGATACAGAGAGGCTCATGGGTGAGATACAGAGAGGCTTACGGGTGAGATGTGGGTGTCAATGGTATGCAAGATACAGTCACCTGCTAATGGGAGTGTGTGGTGAGGAGCGTGTGGTATGTGGTGTTACAAGGAGACGCGTTCCTCTGACCGGGTCTCGGTCGGGCCAACGTACAGTGCTAATACACCGACCCGAGCGCCCTCCTCCCCTCCACTCGCGAGGGGAATATGCAAGACCTTTTCAGTACGGCTGCTGACCCACCAGATATGTGCAGATGTCTGTCGATGCAACGGACGTGTCGGGAGGTCTATCCCATGTAACCTGTAAACACGCCACTGCCAACAGACCTCCCATTTGACGGGTGGAGTGAACTCGTGTGTACCATCACAATGCAACACAGCGGGGCTTAAAATGGGAGGAAATTACGCTATCAAGATTTCCGAAGTACACTAATGAGATTACCGAAGTCTGGAAAACAATATAAGCGGAGAGTTGTTAATCAGTGCCAGCAGATGCAACAGAGACAACCTTGCTGTGATGCAGGGCCCTCACAGAGTGCTGTAGCTGTGGTCTCTGCGCCACAGCGAGGCTACCACAGCAAGCAGGTACGACCCACCACCGCAGCAGCAGGTGGTACGACGACGACGACGACGACAGCAGCAGCAGCTGGTGCAGCCAGTGGCTTCAGCAGAGCCACCACCCACTGGCAGCAGAACCAGCTCGGGGGAACAGCCATCAGACGCAAGAACAGGAGAGAGAGAGAGAGAGAGAGAGAGAGAGAGAGAGAGAGAGAGAGAGAGAGAGAGAGAGAGAGAGAGAGAGAGAGAGAGAGAGAGAGAGTCACCGTCCACAGCAACAGACCAGGACCTCCCTCCACCCACCAGCAGGCCTGCTAGTGACGGCGGGGATAGCAGCGCCACGGGGAGGAGGAGGAGGAGGAGGGCCCCTGCTTACCACCACCACCACCCCCGACCCTTGCACAAGAAGGCCAGTCCCAACAATGGACCCGCATCCTCCAAACCGCTGGATGGTAGTAGGCAGGTCTCGGTGGAGAGGAGGCCGCCCAAGCGGCCCCGGCCCGGCCCGGCCCGCTAGGGCGGTTCTTGCAAGGTCTTTGTGTGGCTCCACGGCTCTTACAGGACGTCATCAACACGCCACTTCAAACACAGTGCACCACCACCACCACCCACTTCCAGCGCCGCCGCTACCACACCGCCGCCACCACCGCCTCCTCCTCCACCAGCAGCACCACCACCGCTGCTGCTGCTCCTGTCTTTGCGGTGCGAGGTGGTGGTTGGGTGCTGCTGGGGCATGTTTCTTGCTAACGAGGGATGTGTTTCTTGCGTTGTAGTTTCCAGTGTCTTGCGCGTTTCTAGCTATATTCTTGTGTTGCAGGGGGATGATGTGTTTCTGGCTATATTTTTGTGTTGCAGGGGGATGTGTTTCTGGCTATATTTTTGTGTTGCAGGGGGATGTGTTTCTGGCTACATTTTTGTGTTGCAGGGGATGTGTTTCTGGCTACATTTTTGTGTTGCAGGGGGATGTGTTTCTGGCTATATTTTTGTGTTGCAGGGGATGCGTTTCTGGCTATTATTTTGTGTTGCAGGGGGGATGTGTTTCTGGCTATATTTTTGTGTTGCAGGGGGATGTGTTTCTGGCTATATTTTTGTGTTGCAGGGGATGCGTTTCTGGCTATTATTTTGTGTTGCAGGGGGATGTGTTTCTGGCTATATTTTTGTGTTGCAGGGCATGCGTTTCTGGCTATTATTTTGTGTTGCAGGGGATGCGTTTCTGGCTATTATTTTGTGTTGCACGGGATGTCCTTATTCATGTGCATGCGTACGTCGGTGTTACTGATAGACATACGTACACTCCCTCTCCACCCCACTCCGCGCATGACCTCCTCAGGTGTGACCGGGGGGGGGGGGGGGTGTGTAGGGTCACGTGCGAGAGATGTGTGACCTCTCCCACCCTCCTCTTCCCCCACAAAAAAAATAAAAGGGCCCAGGGGTCGGGTATACCGCAAGCTGTGCTAATGCTCCCGGTTGGTTTTGCTGGGCAGTGATGCCTTTTTGGGTGTGTTGGCTTACCGATCGTTCGTCCTTGCATGATATATATATATATATATATATATATATATACATATATATATATATATATATATATATATATATATATATATATATATATATATATTATCCCCAGGGATAGGGGAGAAAGAATACTTCTCACGTATTCCCTGCGTGTCGTAGAAGGCGACTAAAAGGAGAGGGAGCGGGTGGCTGGAAATCCTCCCATCTCATTTTTTTTTTTTTTTCAAAGGAAGGAACAGAGAAGGGGGCCAGGTGTGGATATTCCCTCAAAGGCCCAGTCCTCTGTTCTTAACGCTACCTCGCTAATACGGGAAATGGCGAATAGTATGAAAGAAAAAGATATATATATATATATATATATATATATATATATATATATATATATATATATATATATATATACATACATATATACATATATTTTTTCTCGTTTTTGTTCTCGTGTTTTATATTTTGCTCTGATGGTAATGTGTTGCCGACAGGTTCTGCGTATAGGGGTGTAATGTTTTTTATATAATTTTTCTTTTTTCTTTTTTTTTTTGCCGGTGTTGCACACCGGGCTGTTAACTAGAACATCCTGTTTTTGTTGTTCTTGTTCTCCTGCACACCTGTTTACTGGATGTATTTTGTGTTTGTTTTCCAATTAATACTTTTCTCTCTGTGTATATATATATGTATACGTATTTTTCCCCCACTTTTGTTATAACGTATTTAGGGCAAATGGTCAGTGTTCCTCTCTCTCTCTCTCTCTCTCTCTCTCTCTCTCTCTCTCTCTCTCTCTCTCTGCCACAGTTGTTATTCTCCTTTTTTTTTTGTTCTCTCCGCCAATGTCAGTGGTTCCGGCCCACAGTGTAAACAAGTGGGTTACAGGCAAGTTGTTTGCTAAGTGACCTGTACAGCTCAGCTCTGTGGGTGGAATGGGTTTTTGTTTCGTGTTCCCACGACCCAGTCGAGTACTCTCATCCTACGAACACACACACAAGCACATAGACACACACATACACACGCACACAGAGTGTTGCTTTGGTTAGCCTGGGTTCGGATCCTGGGCGCGGCAGTCGGCCCACAGCCAACCCAGGCGTTCATCCTACCCAGGAGCTGGTCGATAAATGTGTGTGTGTGTGTGTGTGTGTGTGTGTGTGTGTGTGTGTGTGTGTGTGTGTACAAAGGAGTAAAGACATTGTACATATAAACTAGACGAAGAGACGGGGTAACACGAGTGTAAGTCTCTCTCTCTCACCGTAATATACAAATAGGAATCACAAAGAGACATACGTCTCTCTCTCTCTCTCTCTCTCTCTCTCTTTCTCGGGTGTATGAGAGAGAGAGAGAGAGAGAGAGAGAGAGAGAGAGAGAGAGAGAGAGAGAGAGAGAGAGAGAGAGAGAGAGAGAGAGTTAAGATGCTTTAAGATTGGGTCAAGAAACAGCACACATAATCCTAGAGCGCTGAAGACGTCCCTCTCTCTTTTCCCCACCACTCCACCTCACCCTCACCCCCTTACACCTATATATATAATAATAATCCCTGACCTCCATCCATCCTCCGCTCCATGCTCCACCACACACGCACACACACACCCACCACCTTAACCAGAAGTAGTACCCACGCCCCTCCCACCCACCCACCACCACCACAGGATCACTCGAGTACACCCATCCCCTCCCTCTCCCTCTCACACCCCCAGCAGTGTTGCTGACCCCCCACCACCGCCTCTCCTGGTGTCATATTCCTCTCCGGCTCGCGAGGGCGCTGCTTCGTGTGCCGGGGGACGGTTGAACGCTGGGGTGAAATGGCTTTATTTTACCCCCCAGCCTATACGTTACGGTGCGGGTGAAGACCTCACAGCGGCACTCGACAGCAGTCTGATGTATGTATATATATATATATATATATATATATATATTCTTTCTTTTCTTTCAAACTATTCGCCATTTCCCGTGTTAGCGAGGTAGCATTAAGAACAGAGGACTGGGCCTTTGAGGGAATATCCTCACCTGGCCCCCTTCTCTGTTCCTTCTTTTGGAAAGTTAAAAAAAAAACGAGAGGGGAGGATTTCCAGCCCCCCGCTCCCTTCCCTTTTAGTCGCCTTCTATGACACGCAGGGAATACGTGGCAAGTATTCTTTCTCCCCTATCCCCAGGGATAATATATATATATATATATATATATATATATATAATATATATATATATATATATATATATATATATATATATATATATGTTTCCTTGCGCTACCTCGCAAACGCGGGAGACAGCGACAAAGTATAAAAAAAAATATATATATATATATATATATATATATATATATATATATATATATATATATTACTGGCTGCTCTCCCCCCCCCCCCCCCACCATATAATAACGATAATTACCACTTTACTGAACTAACTGCTGCCAGAGGCTGGACGTGTGTCCACGGCGCGTGGTGAAGCTGCCTGGGAGGTCGCACGTGATGCTGGTGTTGTAGCAGGTGTTGTGGGAGATATGGTGATGGTGTTGTAGAAGGTATGGTATTGTGGGAGTTCTGGTGATGGTGTTGTAGAAGGTATGGTGTTGTGGGAGTTCTGGTGATGGTACTGTATGAGGTATGGTGTTGGAGAGGGTGTTATGGTGGCTCTAGCAAGCAAGTGATGGTGGAGATAAGTGATGTAGCAAGCAAGTGATGGTGGAGATAAGTGATGTAGCAAGCAAGTGGTGGTGGAGATAAGTGATGTAGCAAGCAAGTGATGGTGGAGATAAGTGATGTAGCAAGCAAGTGGTGGTGGAGATAAGTGTTGTAGCAAGCAAGTGATGGTGGAGATAAGTGTTGTAGCAAGCAAGTGGTGGTGGAGATAAGTGTTGTAGCAAGCAAGTGGTGGTGGAGATAAGTGTTGTAGCAAGCAAGTGATGGTGGAGATAAGTGTTGTAGCAAGCAAGTGGTGGTGGAGATAAATGATGTAGCAAGCAAGTGGTGGTGGAGATAAGTGTTGTAGCAAGCACGGTGATGGTGGTGGAGGTGGTGGGGGGAGTTTGGTGACGATGGTGGGGTGAGGTGAGGTGGTGGGGAAGGAGGGCTGGGAGGGGAGCAATACCAGCCAGAGAGTGACCGTGTGTGAGGGACAGCGAGTGGCACAGGCAGCCCCGGAGTTACCGCCCGTTGCCTTACTGCTGCAGGAGGAGTGACTGAAGGTGGTGCTGGCGACCATTATTAGTTACAGGAGTGACAGCAGCACACACATACACACACACCACTGCGCCAGTGGCAGTATTTCACGTGATCTATTTCCAGTGGTAACTTGCAGTGGATGCTGGCCAGACCGATGATGTGTGGTGGTGACGTCGAGGGAGGGTGGGGGGGTTATAGGACCGATTCTGTGATGGTATTGCTCTCTCTCTCTCTCTCTCTCTCTCTCTCTCTCTCTCTCTCTCTCTCTCTCTCTCTCTCTCTCTCTCAGAACCCCCCAACTTACCCTCCCGGACCACTACGGACTCTCCCAGACCGGCACCATCTCTCCTAGACCAATTACCGACCCTCCCAGACCATCACGAACCCTCCCAGACCATCACGAACCCTCCCAGACCACCACCAAACCCTCCCAGACCATCACGAACCCTCCCAGACCATCACGAACCCTCCCAGACCATCACCAACCCTCCCAGACCATCACGAACCCTCCCAGACCATCACCAACCCTCCCAGACCATCACCAATCCTCCCAGACCATCACCAACCCTCCCAGACCATCACCAACCCTCCCAGACCATCACGAACCCTCCCAGACCACCACCAACCCTCCCAGACCATCACGAACCCTCACAGACCATCACCAACCTTCCCAGACCATCACTAACCCTCACAGACCATCACCAACCCTCCTCCTCCCTCCATCCCTCATTGTTGGCCTTCTAGCCCCACCTTATTACCCCGCGACCTGAGGGAACCCCCTTGATGTTCCTTTCAATCTAAATTTTTTTTTTTGCCATCTATTTCTGAAACACGTCTTTCTTTACCTCAATATAGTTGAGATGAGTTTTTTTTTTCCAGGCCTTCCGTTGTATTTCCGACGCGATTTTTGCCTTCCATCATTTTCCAGAGGACAGAAGTCTGCCTGCCCACTCTAATTATATTTCTCATATTCTTTTTTTCCGCCTTCTTCTTCTTCTTCCTTCAAATTCTCACGCAATATTTGCCCATCTTATTTCTCGGACGACATCATTTTTCTTTCATTATATTTCTCTTGATTTCTTAACACAGACACACAGACACACTTCATACAGACAGACACACACACTTACACACTTCATAAAGACAGTCAAAAACAGACAGACAGACAGAAAGACACACACACACACACACACACACACACACACACACACACACACATACACACACAAACACAGACAGACATACACACAAACACACAGACGCACACACATACACACAAACACACAGACGCACACACATACACACGCACTTCATACAGACAGACACACACTTACACATTCACACACTTCATACAGACAGACAGAGAAGGACAGACAAGCAGAGCCACACACACACACAGCTTGGTGTGGTCTGGCGAGGCTGCCACATTAATTAATCTTTTTTCTGTGTTGTGTTTCTTCTTCGGCTTGTGTCTCCCCTGGCTTTGTGGTCGCATTTTATAATTGCTGCCCGTCCTCCTCCGCCAGCTCTCTCAACCACCGTTGTGCGTGTATATACATATATATAAATGAATATATATATATATATATATATATATATATATATATATATATATATATATATATATATATATATACACACACACACCAAAATGCCCTATTCTTATTTCGTATTACTCGGTTATTATAGAATCACATGATTATTTTTTCTTCTTATTTTCACAATTATCAAGTGATCCCCGGGGAGAGAGGGAGATCCTACGTGTCGTCCGGGGTGAGAAAAGAAGGGGCGACAGCTAGACTAATGGAAATCCTCCCCACTCCCACTCTTTTATTATCACTGGAAATCCACTCCCTTTTCTTTTCTTATTATCAGTAGTCCTTCCCTATTTTTTTTTTTCATCACCGGAAATTCTCCCCATTTTTATCAGTTGAAGAAAAAAAGAAAGTGGGAACTGTGGGAGGATCTAAGCGAGGATTGATCCTGGTAGGGTCAACAGGGTCTGATCCCGGCGCTACCTCGCAAAGGCGGGAAAGAGAGGCACGTATCAAAATGTAAACATTCTGATCTCATACGAGTTCCTCCATTCGTATATTGACTTTCACCGGATATCTTTTTTTTCCAAACATCTTTGGCTTGAAGGATTTCTAACTTCCATTCTCACCCTCACTATTACCACCATCACTATTACCACAGCTTTCACCATCACATCACCATCACATCTGCACTGCAGTTGCTGTCGCTTCCGCTCCTCTTCCCTCTCCCATTTTCAGTCTTCCACATCATCCTCTACTACTCTCGTCCATATATATATATATATATATATATATATATATATATATATATATATATATATATATATATATAACATACAAACCTCCAACAGCCAGGATCGAACCCGGGACCCCTGTGCAAGAGGCAGGCATGCTAACCGCTAGGCTATGGGACTGTATAATAGGAAACAACTATTCGAAATACTAAGTACTCGAATACCCTATGAAAGTGCGCGTTCATATGCACTTTATTCGTGTATATATATATATATATATATATATATATATATATATATATATATATATATATATATATAACATGATCGGTCAGTACAGAGAGAGAGAGAGAGAGAGAGAGAGAGAGAGAGAGAGAGAGAGAGAGAGAGAGAGAGAGAGAGAGAGAAACACACACCCCCACACCAGCCCCGTTATGGTTATGACACTGCTTTTACATGATCGTTTCCACTTTCCCTCCCCCCATACATTGACCCAGTTACCACACACACACACACACACACACACACACACACACACACACACACAAGGCCCCTTCCACCAGCCCATGCAACTCTCCCCGGCCCTCTGCGTCCGTGAGGAAGCCAGCGGGGGCTGTGTGTCTGTGGGCAGGCACACAGGGTCGGGACACACAGGGATAGGCATCATGCAATCTATCAAGACGTCACGAGGCCTGATGATTAATAGATCGTAGGGACTGAAGACCCACACAAGGTACTGGCGGCTCACTAACCACAACCTCTGCAGACCCTACCACCTTCCAGAGAGGGGCAAAAAAAAAAAAAAAAAAAAAAAAAAAGTTTACCCTGTTGAAAGCCACGAACCTCCCTGTGTTAATATATACTCCCCCAGTACCCACGAACTTCGCCTCCGCATCACGCATGGTGGAGCCACACGTGACCCAGGATTGGCCACTGTGAGCATATGTGGTCCAGGATTGGCCACTGTGAGCATATGTGACCCAGGATTGGCCACTGCGAGCCACAGGTGACCCAGGATTTGGCCACTGCGAGCCACAGGTGACCCAGGATTGGCCACTGTGAGCCACAGGTGATCCAGGATTGGCCACTGTGAGCACACGTGATCCAGGATTGGCCACTGTGAGCCACAGGTGATCCAGGATTGGCCACTGTGAGCACACGTGATCCAGGATTGGCCACTGTGAGCCACAAGTGATCCAGGATTGGCCCCTGAGAGCCACAGGTGACCCAGGATTGGCCACTGTGAGCCACAGGTGATCCAGGATTGGCCACTGCGAGCCACAGGTGATCCAGGATTGGCCCCTGCGAGCCACAGGTGACCCAGGATTGGCCACTGTGAGCCACAGGTGATCTAGGATTGGCCACTGTGAGCCACAGGTGACCAAGGATTGGCCACTGCGAGCCATAGGTGACCCAGGATTGGCCACTGTGAGCCACAGGTGAGCCAGGATGGGCCACTGTGAGCCACAGGTGATCTAGGATTGGCCACTGTGAGCCACAGGTGACCCAGGATTTGGCCACTGCGAGCCACAGGTGACCCAGGATTGGCCACTGTGAGCCACAGGTGATCTAGGATTGGCCACTGTGAGCCACAGGTGACCAAGGATTGGCCACTGCAAGCCATAGGTGACCCAGGATTGGCCACTGTGAGCCACAGGTGAGCCAGGATGGGCCACTGTGAGCCACAGGTGATCTAGGATTGGCCACTGTGAGCCACAGGTGACCCAGGATTTGGCCACTGTGAGCCACAGGTGATCTAGGATTGGCCACTGCGAGCCACAGGTGACCCAGGATTGGCCACTGTGAGCCACATGTGACCCAGGATTGGCCACTGTGAGCCACAGGTGACCCAGGATGGGCCGATGCGATGCGCCACACACCATAAAGCACCCCTTTACATCAACAGCACCGACGGACGACATGAACTGCCGGAAAATGTGTAAAAAGATTTGGCTCCTGCTGAACAGAGACTAACACAGAGAGAGAGAGAGAGAGTCTGGCAGATACAGGGAGACAACTATGGCACAGACCACAGACACAGCCAAGACCTGGACGGCAGGAGTAAAGACGACAAAAACACCCCTTTGGTTTCCCACACATCGACGCACGCGTAATGTACAATGCCTGGGCTGATTTCCTTCCTCAGACCAGCAGGCGATATCATCACCACATAACCCGCCCTAAGTCTGCGAGAGAGAGAGAGAGAGAGAGAGAGAGAGAGAGAGAGAGAGAGAGAGAGAGAGAGAGAGAGAGAGAGAGAGAGGAGTGTGTACCAAGAGAAGAGAAGGAGAGAAGGGAGATGGTTAAGGGAAGGGAGATGGTTAGAAAGAAAGGGCGGAAGGAGACCTACGATGACGGAGGGGAGGGAGAGAGAGAGAGAGAGAGAGAGAGAGAGAGAGAGAGAGAGAGAGAGAGAGAGAGAGAGAGAGAGGACCCCCCCCCCCCCATGGGAAGGTGCTGGAGTGACCTCACGATGGAGTGGATGGGAAGGTCTTCATGAAGGAATGAGGAGAGAGGTGGGGTGAGTGTTGGAATGTTAGGGGAAGGGGATGGGAGGGTTAAGCAACGGCGAAAGAAGTCACATCTGGAGTAAAAGAAAGAAAGAAAAGAAAGAAAAAGAAAGAAAAAAAAGGTGTGTTAGATGGTGGTGGTGGTGGTGCCTCTTGGCTGAAGTGCGAGCCTCTCTCTCTCTCTCTCTCTCTCTCTCTCTCTCTCTCTCTCTCTCTCTCTCTCTCTCTCCCCCTGTTAATGGCTGGCGTAAAATTAATTACCATCCGTCAAGGGGCGCGGGACCATTACTGTGTTTTAGGCCGCTTCTCATGCCTTGTCTTCGTCTTAATCATTAATTAAAAAGCCTTTGACGCATTATTTCCTTTTTTCACATATATATATAATGCATCTCCATCAGTCAGGAGAAACTCAGGCAATGTAATGATGTTATTTCTTGTGTTCTCTCTCTCTCTCTCTCTCTCTCTCTCTCTCTCTCTCTCTCTCTCTCTCTCTCTCTCTCTCTCTCTCTCCTGGCGGGGGAACGTGCCAGCCATTCATCACAGGCCTCTTCAACCTGGCTAATGATCACTCTTCTGGTTGCAGGTACGTCTTGGCCAAGGGCGTCGACTCCAGATGGTTAATTACACGTAAGTTAATTGACAATAATAGTAGTAGTAGTAGTAGTAGTAGTAGTAGTAGTAGTAGTAGTAGTAGTAATAATAATAATAATAATAATAATAATAATAATAATAATAATAATAATAATAATAAAGTGTGGAATGAGAGGTCGTTATCTGGGTTGGTGCGCGAAAATGGGTACGTATGAAGGAATATTAATTCTAACAATGTTATGTGGCTGCGAGGCGTGGGCTATTATAGATAGGGCTGTGTGGAGGAGGGTGAGTGTGTTGGAAATGAAATGTTTGAGGACAGTATGTGGTGTGAGGTGGTTTGATCGAGTAAGTTATGGAAGGGTGGGAGGGATGTGTGGTAATAAGGAGTGTGGTCTGAGAGAGCAGAAGAGGGTGTGTTGAAGTGATTTGGACACATGGAGAGAATGAGTGAGGAAAGATTGAGAAACAGGATATGTGTCTGAGGTGGGAAACCAAACTGATGTAAGGATGGAGTGAAGGAAAAAATAAAAGACGAGTGATCTGTGCTTGAACATGCGGGAGAGTGAAAGGCGAGCACGGGATAAGAACGAATTGGGACGATGTGGTATACAGGGGTCGACGTGTTATTGATGGACTGAACCAGGGCCTGTGAAGCGGCAGGATGAAACATGGAAAGGTTTGTGGGGCCTGGATATGGATAGGGAGCTGTGGTTTCGGTGCATTACACATGACAGATGCGAGCGGATGTGGCCTTTCTTCTTCTGTCCCTGGCGTTACCTCGCTAACGGATCGGATGGGCTCGGTGTGGTTGTGGTACAGAACTGCAACCAGGGAGCGAGAGATCTTGGGTGAAGGAGGTGACGGCGGCGCGGTGGGTTGCAGTACCTCCCAGAACCCGTCGCATGAGGTGTGTGTGTGTGTGTGTGTGTGTGTGTGTGTGTGTGTGTGTGTGTGTGTGTGTGCGGAACACCACTCCATCCTCAACGGCCGGAAGACGTAGCGAGGCGCGATGGCACCACCACTTGCGTGATGAAGTTCATTATTTTAATTTCGTGATGAGTACATGTGTGGTGCTGGTGTGACACAGGGGGGAGGTGCGGGGAAGGGGGCTACAGCCAATGGGGTAAGGCTGATGGAGAATGGGATGGGATGGGATGTATGGCACTGTAGGGTGGTGGGTATGGATGGGACAGTGTGTGATGTGAGGGGGTCGTGTGGCGCCTGGGGCCTGGGATGGGGACGAATGCGATGGAATGGGGCTGACTGGGCACGAAAATATGGGAAAGGGGATTATGGTCGGGGGGGGCGGGGGTGTCCTGAGTAATGGAACGGTATGGAAGGGTGGGTGTGTTTTCCTCAATCTTCACTGCATAACTACAGAACAATGATGCGTCCGCGGCCCAACGTGCAATACTGCCACAGTTTCATCATGTCCTCCTCTTATCGCGCGAAGTGTGGCATTCATTATCACGTTTATTGCCGATGTTATCTTGGGTGGGGGGGCGGGGCCTTGTTACGATAAGTGACGCCTGCGTGTTGACCTATACGAGGTGATGACTTGTTACGCTTATCACGTCATCTGCCACGCGAGGAAGGGAGGGTGGGTTTCTGAACACAGGTAACTAAATATCAGGGGAAGGTAACCTCTCTTTACAGGTACAGTAATACAGGTATCGCACTGTATCTGAGGTTCTCTAAGCTCACACACATTGCTGAGGGAGAACTACAGTTTCATGAGTAACACACACACACACACACACACACACACACACACACACGGAGCAAATCCGTGCACGTCAGGAAATTAGAAAAGAAAAGAAAAAATTTTCCGGAGCTCGAAATATGATGAACGCGTTCATTTTTGGATCAGTTAATTGAAATTATTTTAGACCGGTGGGGGGGTGGGGGGTAACCGGAGCCTCCGGATGATGTGTCCGTTATTATCATCTCTATATATTGCTTCCATAAGGGTTAAAAAGAAAATGGGGTGGGGGTGGGGGGGTGTTGGCACGTAAAGGGGAAACCATGATTTTTCATTAATGACCGTATTTTTTTTTTCTTTCAGCCGGCAGGAGCTGAAATTTCCATCAAAATGAACTGTATTCCTCCTCAGAATATATATATATATATATATATATATATATATATATATATATATATATATATATACATATATATATTTTTTTTTTTTTTTTTTTTGCTTTGTCGCTGTCTCCCGCGTTTGCGAGGTAGCGCAAGGAAACAGACGAAAGAAATGGCCCAACCCACCCCCATACACATGTATATACATACGTCCACACACGCAAAATATACATACCTACACAGCTTTCCATGGTTTACCCCAGACGCTTCACATGCCCCGATTCAATCCACTGACAGCACGTCAACCCCGGTATACCACATCGCTCCAATAGCTACAGGTGACCTCGATTATAGAAAACGAGACTTCCTGTATCATAACCCCTCAAGCACGACAGCACGACCCTGGGTTATGATGGCCTGACCTTTTTCCTGAACCTTGAAGGCGTCAGGTGAAAGGTCAGGACACCTCACCCTGAAGATGTGAACGCCGTGCTCCAGGGTCGTACCGTCGTGCTCAAGGGTCGAGCCGTCGTGCTCAAGGGTCGTACCGTCGTTCTCAAGGGTCGTGCCGTCGTGCTCAAGGGTCGAACCGTCGTGCTCAAGGGTCGTACCGTCGTGCTCAAGGGTCGTATCGTCGTGCTCAAGGGTCGTACCGTCATGTTCAAGGGTCGTATCGTCGTGCTCCAGGGTCGTACTGTCGTGCTCAGTGGGACAGGTATCGTCTGTACCCTTCAGTAGGACAGGTACCATCTGTACCATTCCCATGGGTCTGGTACCGTTCGTACCATTCACTGGGACAAGCACCGTCTGCACCATTCAGTGGGACAGGTACCGTCTGTAGCATTCAGCGGGAAAGGTACCATCTGTCCCATTCACTGGGACAAGCACCGTCTGCACCATTCAGTGGGACAGGTACCGTCTGTAGCATTCAGCGGGACAGGTACCATCTGTCCCATTCACTGGGACAAGCACCGTCTGCACCATTCAGTGGGACAGGTACCGTCTGTAGCATTCAGCGGGACACATTACCATCTGTCCCATTCACTGGGTGGGTTAGGTACCACGTAATTACCCATTCGTAATGCACAGGGACGAGGCTCGACACTCGAGGGAGACCAATTCTTGAACATCCTCTCATCATACAATTTCTTCAACCGAATTTCTTATTTTTTTTCTCTCTGTTCTCATTCACAGTTTCATCAGCGTCACCCACACTCCCTCGTGCAATGCAGGTTGTAGAAAAGTACTCCCTTTACATTTCTTTTTTTCTCTCTCTCCTCCGAGTCTCTTGCTCCATTTCATCGACCCGGTCTCTGGTCAATCTAACTTTGCATATCTCGAGCAACTCTTCGCAGACATCATCATCATCATCATCATCATCATCATCATCATCCACCAGGTTAAAGAAAAAAAAATCTAAAAAAAAAAGATAGTTTGTGAGCAACTCTCTCTCTCTCTCTCTCTCTCTCTCTCTCTCTCCCTTCGTGGACTTAATCTAAGCTCACTCGACCTCTCATTCCAGCTCGTTACTCTCAATTCTTGTACCGTTTTCTTATCCTCTTCTATACGCTGCTTTGACCAGTTCTCTCCCTGTGCTTCTTTTTGAGCTTGGTGACCCGAACCTTGGGACGCATATCCTACGGTCGGCTTCGTGCAGGATATAAACAAGTTCGCTGATCATTTCCTTAGTCGTGGAGTCAATGCGTTACCGACACTTGGCAACAGGTAGTCTATCATCAGCTTCATAATCTTGCAAGGGTGGGGACTCTGACGACAGAGTTGAAAACACACAATCGACTCAAAGAAAAGAAAAAGAAGTCTCTCTCACAAACACACACATTCCTGCATTCGTATTCCCAAGCAAGATAATTCTCGTTTCGAGGCCTCCTTCCACTCTGACCCATCCTCGTCACTGTCCATTAATCAACCTGGGTTTGAATTTCATCCAACCGCTTATCAGACCGGCTCTGGAGATTGTCGAGGTCCCCTTGTAAGCTGGTGCAGTCTCTCCTCCTCCTCCTCACCCTTACCTCCTTGATGACTTCGGTATCATCCATAGGTCCAATCCTGTGTTGACCATCTGATTTTTTTTTCTTCATGTTTCACACCTTGATTACGTTACGTCACTGATCACGTGGGTTCTTCCCGCTGGGATTGGCTGAAAGTACCGGGTATAGTCATCAGGGGCGTACCCGCTATGAGTCTCTAACCTCGTGGACATGCAAGGCCATTCAAGGGGGGGACACAGATCTTGGCTACTGCTATCTTTCGCCCTGCTTAAAACGTATAGAAAATGGATCATTATACGAGTACAGTTCTCATGATCTACCTTTCTCTTCACCTCGTTTGTAGAGAGTCTCTGTAGTCGTTCAAATTAATTACACTTTGCGATGAAAGTGCAAAGTTTTTTGTCCTGTATGAAATATTCATATTGGAAGGAATACGCAGGAGACGGTCCTGATAGCCCACACACCCGTTATCTTCCCTAAAAAAGCATGTCGCCTCTTTTGCGTGCGAGCGTCTGTGTGAACACACAATACTGCCAAGTTCTCCCTCGTTTCACATTTTCCAGTCGTTCTTTTTTTCTTCTTCTTCTTTTTTTTCTGGAGAGAGAGAGAGAGAGAGAGAGAGAGAGAGAGAGAGAGAGAGAGAGAGAGAGAGAGAGAGAGAGAGGCAGCTTGCCGCTCGTGATGACGCACAGAGGCAGACGACGAGAGGTACCCGTAGCCCAGCCCGTATATGGCATTACTCACCAGAGAACGTCGGTACGACCCTTGAGCACGATAACCTGGCCATTTCCTTGACCCTTAAGGCCCTTAGTCAAAAGGCCAGGCCACCGTACCCGAAGGTCACACTGGCCTTCTACCAAAGGGTTGTAAGTTAACGCCTTGTTCAAGGGTAGAGGCTTCACCCGGCAAGATAGCGAGACGTGCTTATCTCCAGCCAGATACAGCCAGCACCAGGGGACGACCAGCACCTGATGAAGAGGTCGGAGGAAACACGTGTCGCGAAACACCCAGAAACAACCGGAACCAACGGACGTTTCAGCTAACCGTTCGTTGGGACCCTGATATCACCTTCGAAGTTCCACAGTCTTCCAGTCTCCATCGCGCAGGAACGTCGTGGTACGTAGCTTACGCCAGGGACGTCCTCGGACGTCACGGGAAAAGCGCGGCCAATCTTTCTCTTCAACGCTGAGAGGCGAAGCTCGTCTCTCTCTCTCTCTCAGATGTAATATTCACACCAGCTCCTAGAACCAAAAGGCATGGTCCAGCGAGGTTGCGCTTTCATGAGAGCAATTGTCTTCCTCATTTCTCTAAACCTGTTAATGACGATGGCTAGGTGCTGTCGCTGTCGAGTGGGTGTCCATGGTCTGTGCCGCGTCTGGCCACAGAATTCTGTCGGTTCCGTCTGTTAAACAAGGTGTGTGTGTGTGTGTGTGTGTGTGTGTGTGTGTGTGTGTGTGTGTGTGTGTGTGTGTGTGTGGTAAAGCAGTTCCGGGATCTGTTCTAAACTCTTCGAAGAACGCGTCCACATTTTTTCCCCCCCTCTTTTCTTTTTTTTCCGTGAAATCACACAGTCTTGATTGTTATGGTATATTTTTCCACCCCTGGTGACCCCCGGAGATTCCTCCTCTCCCCTACCTTACGCAATCTGATGACCGCAGTCTGGTCACCGGACACCCACACACACACACACACACACAACACACACCACCCTACCCTACCTTACCCTACCCTCCTATCTCCCCTCCTACAGGAAATACCAGGGACAACCCATCTCAGATCCTTTTCCCCCCGTCTCTCTCTCTCGCTGGCTGATGCAATCGTGGACGTGAGACGAATAAATGATTAGGTGGCGGCGGAGGAGCGACCGCCCCCCGCCGCCCACCTCCCGCTGGTGGTGTCACACGGCGGCACCGTCCCACACTTGGTCGGAGGTCGCTTTCGCAACACTGGCTCTCTCGAGGGAGCGCCCGCCCACCACGCCTGTGGCACCAACCCTAGGAGCCAGGCTGTGGCACACTTGTCCTAGGTGTGAATGGGCTCACTACTGGTCAAGCTTACCACCACCAGAGCCCGCGCCCCTGGGGGTTGGAAGGGCCAGTACCTGAGACTGGCACTACTCTCCTTGGAGGTTCCTACCGCGCCATTTACAGAGAGCTCTCTCTCTCTCTCTCTCTCTCTCTCTCTCTCTCTCTCTCTCTCTCTCCCTCGGTGGCACTCCCGCTGTGGCTGTGTGGCACTCCGAACCACTGTCTCTCACCGTGGGAACGCCCGGGGCACCCTCTCGAGAGTGCCTCTGGGACCAGGGGCGGGCGAAGATCTGTCTTGTGATGCCTGACCCCCCCATTCAAGGTTTAGGTCGAAGGTCAAGCAAACGATACCCGAGGGTAGTTACAGACCAGAGGGTTGTGACAGACCAGAGGGTTGTGACAGACCAGAGGGGAGTTACAAACCCGAGGGTTGTGTCAGACCCGAGGGTTGTGACAGACCAGAGGGCTGTTACAGACCCGAGGGTTGTGACAGACCAGAGGGGAGTTACAGACCAGAGGGTTGTGACAGACCAGAGGGTAGTTACAGACCACAGGGTTGTTACAGACGTGGTCCGAGGACTGCGGCACGCTAAGCACCTGGTCTGTTGCGGGGCCGTACCGTCGGGAGCTCCGAGAGGGTCGTACCGTCGTGCACAGGAGGTTTAATGTTTGCTGAGAGACCATCTGTGGCTTTACACGCCTCTGTGTTCAGCTGAGAGACCATCTGTGGCTTTACACGCCTCTGTGTTCAGCTGGGAGACCATCTGTAGCTTTACACGCCTCTGCGTTCAGCTGGAGACACCATCTGTGGCTTTACACGCCTCTGCGTTCAGCTGAGAGAACATCTGTGGCTTTACACGCCTCTGCGTTCAGCTGAAGGGTCGTTTTTTCTCCAGTGGCTGTCAAAGAGCGCCACTACATAGCCTTTGGTGCTGGACAGGTGCTTCACAAGGTGCTTTTCTATTCCCAGGATGGCAAAAGTAGGTAGTGAGGTAGGTTGAGCGCGGCTTGTAACAGCTTCAACCCCTCCTAGGAAGAACACTTGGAATTCGGCTCGTGACTACGCCTGTACAAGACCCTTTCAAAACCCAACGGGTAGTTAGACGGAGGATGACGCGTACAGCACTGGTGATTACGTATGTACGTAGTTTAATGATATTCACCATTCTCTCGTACCCCATCCGAGAGGAGGAGGAGGAGGAGGAGGAGGAGGAGGAGGAGGAGGAGGAGGAGGAGAGAGGAGAAGAAGAAGAAGAAGAAGAAGAAGAAGAAGAAGAAGAAGAAGAAGAAGAAGAAGAAGAATAGGAAGAAGAAAGTCAAGAGAGAGAACCGGGTGGAATGGCCGTTGTGTACGTAAGGGACCACAGCACTGCCGTGTGAGGCGGGTAAGACCATACCCGGATGTTGCACGCGCGCGCGCGCGCGCGTGTGTGTGTGTGTGTGTGTGTGTGTGTGTTACGGCTGGTAAAACTGGTGACGTCATTCAGTGTTTACATAGATTGTACATCCCCCCATAGCCTACGCACCCGAGAGGAGAGAGAGAGAGAGAGAGAGAGAGAGACAGAGAGAGAGAGAGAGAGAGAGAGAGAGAGAGAGAGAGAAGAGGGGCGGGCGAGGGAGAGGAGGTGTGTTGGAGAGTGATGGAGGGAGGGAGGGAGGGAAAGGAAGGCAGACCACAACAGAGGCCCATCCATAACAGTCACAACAATAACATCACCGCCAGTCTTCAGCCACACCTCACTTGCCTCGTACACACGCAGCCAATTCTTTTTTTTTTAACCCCCACCTCCCTCCCTCCCCCTACGAATTCCACAAATGGTTGCTCCTCTCTCTCTCTCTCTCTCTCTCTCTCTCTCTCTCTCTCTCTCTCTCTCTCTCTCTCTCTCTCTCTCCGTGTTGCCGATGGGCATAGGGGGGGGGGGGTAAGGTCGTCGCCCCACGGTGGAACAGACGCCGCCGTTCGTCCGTCGTCCTCCTCTGATGGAACAGTCGTCGTTTGCTGGCGGAACGGAGGGAAAAGTTCCTCGCTCTCCTGAGTGTGACGGGAGGGTGAGAGAGAGAGAGAGAGAGAGAGAGAGAGAGAGAGAGAGAGAGAGAGAGAGAGAGAGAGAGAGAGAGAGAGAGAGAGACAGACACTGACTGATATATAAACAAACATATTCAAGTCCCTACAAAGTTGGGCGGTAGAACAACACCCACACACACACACACACACACACACACACACGTATGGAATTATGAATCTTGGTTCAAACGAATCTCAAAGTTCCGACAAACGCAGCGAGCGAGCGAGGGAGGAAGGGAGCGAGGGAGGGAGGAAAGGAAGGAGGGAGGGAGGGAGGGAGAGAGGGAAGGAGGGCGAGCTACCTGATTGCTACGGAAAGTACCATTATTAAGGACCCCGGGAAAACTTCAGGGCGTTGGAAGTTTGCAGATCACACAACACCAAAGTTGGTTTATAATGTTTCACTGTGACCACCGTAGCTCTCACGAGAAGTTTTCAAAGTAAACTTCATTAATGTGAGCCCCGGGGAGAATTCTGAGGACCCTCCTCCCGAACAATGAAAAGACAAGGCTAAAAAGTCTTCATATTAAGATCTTAGAAGTAAACTATTTGTTAGATTTTTTTCTTTTAAAATCTTAAACTTAATTTCTGAGATTTTTTTTAAAAGCTTAGAAGTAAACTAAATTTCTGAGATTCTCTCAAAATCTTAGAAATAAACTAAATTTGAGTTTTTTCTTTTAAAATTTTAGATATAAACTAAATTTCTGAGATTTTTCTGTTAGATTCTTTCTTTTAAAATCTTAAAGTAAACTTAATTTCTGAGATTTTTTAAAAGCTTAGAAGTAAACTAAAATTTCTGATATTCTTTCAAAATCTCAGAAGTAAACTAAATTTGAGCTTTCTCTTTTAAAATCTTAGATATAAACTAAATTTCTGAGATTTTTTTTCTTTGAAAATCTTTGGAGTAACTAATTTCTAAGATTTTTTCTTTTAGAATCTTACAAATAAACCAAATTCTTTATTTTTTCTTTTAAAATCTTAGAAGTAAACTAAATCTTTAAGATTCTTCTAAAGCCTCAGGAATAAACTAAATTTTTGAGATTTTTCCTTAAAAATCTTAGAAGTAAACTAAATTTCTGAGATTTTTTTTCCTTCTAAAATCGTAAACTAAACTGCGATTTTCTTTCCTCAAAATAACTGAATTGTTAAAAGAAAATAAATTTTTTTTTTTTTTTTTTTGGAACGAGCAACGCCACACTACAATAAGTAGGCCGGTTAACCCAACTCCTTTAGCGCTCTGTGCTACATACAACCTCTTTTAAACTCCCCCTCGACAGTGTGATCCAAGCGTTCACAAAATGGCCTGGGGCCTTTTTTTGAGCCGAGCCTTGAAAAAGGGGGTCGCGTGCAAAAGGTCGCGCCGTCATACCGAAGGGTCGTAGAGTCGTGCTCAAGGGGGTAGGGGGTAAAGGAAGAGTGGAGTAGGTGGATAGGGGGAGAGTGGGGTAGGATGATGGGTGGTGTGGGGTGTGTGTGTGGGGTGTTGGAAGGGTCTAAGTAACCAGCGTTTAAGGCGAGCGACATAGTCATGATAGGCACGACCGAGGAGAGAGAGAGAGAGAGAGAGAGAGAGAGAGAGAGAGAGAGAGAGAGAGAGAGAGAGAGAGAGAGAGAGAGAGAGAGAAACGAGCAATACGAAGTCTACAGAGTGTCGTACCCTGGCGCGGGTGGAGTGGAGGGGAGGGCGAGATGGAACAATCGTGGCTACAGCATAGCGCGAAATCTGGCTGGCGATCTTAACGAATAAGTGTCTGGCTGTCTCCTGCTGCACGCTGTGAGGCTGGCTGTCTGGCTGTCTCCTGCTGCACACTGTGTGGCTGGCTGTCTGGCTGTCTCCTGCTGCACACTGTGTGGCTGGCTGTCTGGCTGTCTCCTGCTGCACGCTGTGTGGCTGGCTGTCTGGCTGGGTCCTGCTGCACGCTGCGAGGCTGGCTGTCTGGCTGGGTCCTGCTGCACGCTGCGAGGCTGGCTGTCTGGCTGTCTCCTGCTGCACACTGTGTGGCTGGCTGTCTGGCTGGGTCCTGCTGCACACTGTGTGGCTGGCTGTCTGGCTGGCTCCTGCTGCACGCTGTATGGCTGGCTGTCTGGCTGGGTCCTGCTGCACACTGTGTGGCTGGCTGTCTGGCTGGGTCCTGCTGCACATTGTGTGGCTGGCTGTCTGGCTGGGTCCTTCTGCACACTGTGTGGCTTGCTGTCTGGCTGGCTCCTGCTGCACACTGTGTGGCTGGCTGGTTCCTACTGCACGTTGTGACGCTGCCTGGCTCGCTCCCACCAGCCCGTATGCCAAGCCACGCAATCATCCTTCCTTGCATCCCACTCGCCAGAAAAAAAAAAAAAAAAAAAATTCAGGATACGGTCACCTTTTTGCGAGGAATGCGTGCACAGTTGTAAGTAGTTAGGACACGGGCGTGTCCCATGGGGCCATTCTTCCCCCCCCAATCCCCATCCCGTATCTCCCAGATCCTTGAGAGAGAGAGAGAGAGAGAGAGAGAGAGAGAGAGAGAGAGAGAGAGAGAGAGAGAGAGAGAGAGAGATCAAAGGGAGGTGCGATATCTTCAGGACAAGTGGATGATGATGATGATTATGTTAACGCTCTGGGGCGGCCACTGCCAGCGCTGAGGGCTTTGTTACGTGCTCCGAGCGTGTCCCCCGGCCCCCTTCTCCTCCCCTGCTGTGTCACCAGGGGAGGGTGGGAGGGGTGGTGGGTTTGTCTGGCTGGTGTGAGGGTGAAGATGGTGGTGGTGGTGGTGGGGTGGGGGTGTTATGGGGGCTCCTGAGGTGCGTTGTGCCTGCCCCTGAGGAGGCTGGCGCATTGTGGCGAGAGAACAAACGTAGAAAACTGGGAACACTGAAAGAAGGCCATGTGTTGAGATTACCTCGTGTAACAAGGCCTCTTGTGGGGTGGTGTGGTGTGGTGTTGTGTGGTGTGGTGTGGAGTGGTGTGGTGTGGTGTGGTGTCTTGTGGTGTGGTGCGGTGCGATGCGGTGTAGTGTGGTGTGGTGTGGTGTGGTGTGGTGTGGAGTGGAGTGGAGTGGAGTGGAGTGGAGTGGTGTGATGTGATGTTTGGTCCTGGGGTACAACACAAAAAATATGACCAAGAAGCGCGTGTAACCCAGGTTTGGCCCTGACCATTCTGTTGTCTGCATGAGGCCAAGTGATGCTTGCGTTACTTGTTACAAGCGTTACTTGTATTGCGTGCGCGCGCACGTGTGTGTGTGTGTGTGTGTGTGTGTGTGTGTGTGTGTGTGTGTGTGTGTGTGTGTGACGAGTCGGGTGATGGCCGTTACCGAGCCGGAGCAGAGGTTGGAGAGGGGGGAGGGAGTATGTCACACGTCACTCCTATACCCTCTCTGTGTCACTGGCCTTCCTCCGTCATGATGATGATGATGATGATGATGATGTCATGGATCCGGAGCGCAGCTCAATGAGGGAGCGCAAAAAAAAAAAAAAAATGAGGATGATGAGACTCGCTTGAGCTCCGTTATGAATGGAGTGGCGTCCGTGATCTGGCCAGTGTGAATGAGTCGAGTTAGGTCTTCACCAGCCCCCTGTGAGGGAGGGAGGGAGAGGAGCGCGTTGTTCGCTGTCGCCGGGTAAGTAAGGCTGACTTAATTCCCCCCGAGGGAGGAGATGATGGAGAAATCTGTAAGCACCTAATACGCTCGGAGGAGGAGGAGGAGGAGAAGGAGGAGGAGGAGGAGGAGGAGACGCGAGCCAGTTCACGCCTGGTGCATGACTGGACAGGACGGACACCCAACCCTCCCTCACGACTCTGCCCTGTTGTTGTCAACTGGTGACAGGATTGCTGTTCGTCACCCCCTCGTATCACAGACGTGTGGCTGGTAACGTTGGTAACATCATCCACAGAGTAACGGCTGTGAACACACACACACACACACACACACACACACACACACACACACACACACACGACGATTGCAGCTTCGCTTACTGCGTTGCAATGATACGAGAGAATATTATTTTCAGATAAGTCCTAGAATTCCTACCTCGCACATGGCGAGTGCGGGAATGAACGGCGTGTGTGTGTGTGTGTGTGTGTGTGTGTGTGTGTGTGTGTGTGTGTGTGTGTGTGTGTGGACCCACTGCAGCGGAGTACGAGTTACGGAGCCGAACGTGGTGGCTGCAGGGTCAAGTCAGCTGGTCATGCCATCTCACCTCTGGCCCCTGCACCGGTCTTGCTCAAGCTGTTAAATCTTATTTGTTGTCCTATATTCTAAGAAATTCATAAATGTGAATGTACGTCCCCCGTAAATGGCTCATTATCATAAGGGAATAATGATTATTAACATTAATCTGATTACACTTTAATCACAACGTAAATTAATATGTAGATGAGTTGCTCCGACAGGAAATTGGCCATTACTCTCTCAGGGAGAATAATATATATATATATATATATATATATATATATATATCATCCCTGGGGATAGGAGAGAAAGAATACTTCCCACGTATTCCCTGCGTGTCGTAGAAGGCGACTAAAAGGGGAGGGAGCAGGGGGCTGGAAATCCTCCCCTCTCGTTTTTAATTTTCGAAAAGAAGGAACAGAGAAGGGGGCCCTGAAAGGCTCAGTCCTCTGTTCTTAACGATACCTCGCTAACGCGGGATGTGGCGAATGGCATGAAAGAAAAAATAAATATATATATATATATATATACATATATATATACAATCCAATCTCAGCATGCTTAGCACACAGTTCTGTGCAACGACAGTATCACAACCACCTCCTCCCATACCAACCCCAGCCATTACCTACCACAACACACCTAGCTGAAAATTGATAAGAATCTCGTCCTCTGCCTCACACCTCCACACCCTGTTGTCGCAGCCACCTCCCTCCTCCAACAGACACAACGTTAACCAAACACATTCACAATAAAACGACTCAGAGAAACACTGAACCACCACCTTCCTAACCCAATCTGAAACTCCAACTCCACATTTGAAACTACTCCCCCCACGGATGCAAGTGTTAGACTTTCTCCGTCTCCTTATGCCCAACATGCAACTTCCATACCGAAGACCAAGAACACATATCAATTGTCCTACACACACACACACACACACCATACCGCTCCTCACGCACTTTCACACACACCAATCCATTTCATGACACACATTCTAACTTCCTTTCGCACTCTTGCTTCTTAACCCTCGATTCTTCTGTGCGAAGGACTCTTGCATCTCTAGAATGAATCGACTCTCTGGGTTCAGCAGCATATTCTCACCACACACTGAACTCTCCACGATTTCACGCCTCCTCAGTGCCTTTATGGTACACAGCCCCCACACACACCCACCCCTGTCGTAAAACGGAATATAAATTGGACTGTCGTGGTTGGGTATTGTTTTATGTTTTTATTTTTATGTCAAGCATGTCGTCCCCTCATAGCTTAAAACCCCTTTAACACGAAGGTACGACCCCCTAGAGCAAGAGGACGCCGGTGCGACCCCTTGACTTCGACGGTACGACCCTTGAGCGCGAAGGTACGGTCCTTGAGCACGATGCGACGGTACGACCCTTGAGCACGTCGCGACGGTACGATCCCTTACCACGACGGTACGACCCTCGGGTCTGAGAGGCAGAGGTCGTGTCATCATACCCATGGGTCGTGCATGTCGTGTTTAAGGGTCAATATATATATATATATATATATATATATATATATATATATATATATATATATATATATATATATATATATCACTGTGCTCAAGGGAAGGCCTTAATAGTCGCGCTCAAGGGCAGTGCGCCCGTGTTCAAGGGCCTTACAGTCGCACACAATGGTCGTACCATCAAATAGGTTTACACACAACACACAACACACACACACACACACACACACACACACAGTACCGGCGTCACTTGCGACGTCAAGGAACCCTTGATTCCGTGCACGCCCGACGCCAAGCAGACGCACCATGCGTACCAACGCCAGAAATACGTTTGACGCACAAGTCGGCCACAAGTGCTGGAACACCAACTTATAAAAGTGTGAAGTACATAAGTGTGGGAATATGTGGCTTCACCCGCGCTAAGTGACTTACAAGAAACCTTAAGTCACAGCTGGCGACGTACGGTGCTAACTGACTTACAAGAAACCTTTAAGTCACAGCGGCGACGTACGGTGCTGACTGACTTACAAGAAACATTAAGTCACAGCGGCGACGTACGGTGCTAAAAGTGACTTACAGGAATCCTTAAGTCACGGCGGCGACGTACGGTGCTAACTGACTTACAAGAAACCTTCAAGTCACAGCGGCGACGTACAGAAACATCTCTTTGAGACATGAATCAGCCCAGTCTGTTATACGCGAACGTACCCAGTTAAGACAGAGCGAACACGACTCTAACGAGGTACGCGCGCCCGCTGACGAGACTGAGCGCAACAGCCAAAGGAAAAACACAACGAGCAAAACAAAAGACAATTACAAGAAAAACAAATGAGGAATAATACAGAGAATGATGATTATGGACGAGTGAATTTTCAGTACGGGGGAAGTTAATGGGATTTATTGTACGAGGCAAAGCCGAGTGAGGGGAAAAAAAAGCGAGATTAAAGTGAGGGAAAAGAGACTGCTGAAATGCTTTTACTCTAACGCTGAGTGCGAATGAATTAGATTATAATATTAATTGCTGAGATGGGAAAATGGAATTCCTTTTTAATGTGTGTGTGTGTGTGTGCACGAGTTTGTGAGTGTGTGTGTGTGTGTGTGTGTGTGTGTGTGTGTGTGTGTGTGTGTGTGTGTGTGTGTGTGTGAATGAGTGAGCGAGTGAGTGAGTGTCCGTTTGTGTATATATGTAAGAGAAAGTGTGTGTGTGTGTGTGTGTGTGTGTGTGTGTGTGTGTGTGTGTGTGTGTGTGTGTGTGTGATAGCTGAAAATGGCAATTACTGTGGACCTCTGATAATTCTATTCTACATTTCAGTTTATAGGGGATTACAGTAAGCTCCATGATGATTTATTCTAATCTGCTTACTATAAATGGTAATACAGCGGTACAGTGCTGTAATATGTGGAGTGTGTCATTTGGTCATTCTACTTATCATAACTGATATTACAGTGATACAGTGCTGTAATATGTAGAGTTATTTGGTCATTCTACTTATCATAACTGATATTACAGCGGTACAGGGCTGTAATATGTGGAGTGTGTTATTTGGGTCATTCTACTTATCATAACTGATATTACAGTGATACAGTGCTGTAATATGTAGAGTTATTTGGGTCATTCTACTTATCATAACTGATATTACAGCGATACAGTGCTGTAATATGTGGAGTGTGTTATTTGGGTCATTCTACTCATCATTACTGATAATACAGTGATTACAGTGCTGTAATATGTAGAGTTATTTGGTCATTCTACTTATCATAACTGATATTACAGCGATACAGTGCTGTAATATGTGGTGTGTTATTTGGTCCTTCTCATCATAACTGATAACACAGTGATTACAGTGATGTAATATGTGGTGTTATGTGGCCCATGTCGAGTGTGTACCGCCTTAATCCTCCAAACACGACCTTAGACCATCAAGACCATAGGAAAACGATTTGGAGGAAAACGTCGTGTGTGTGTGTGTCGAGTGTGTGTGTGTGTGTGTGTGTGTGTGTGTGTGTGTGTGTGTTTGTGTATGTCATCACCAAGACAGAGGCAGGTGGAGGGGGGGGTGGACAAGAATGTCATTAACAGAGAGGGGTTTGTGTGACACAGGGTAAATTATACCCCCACACCCCACCCCACCTTACCTTAATGGGGTAGGCGACAATGTCGTGAAATTTGACGCCTGCGGCATGTATGCGTCATGTATATAGTGGTAGGGGTGAGGGTGGGTCAGGGTGGGTGTGTGGGTCGGTTGGAAAGGGTAGGGTGAGGATGGGTGAGTGGGCAGGGAACTGTAGGGCTGGGTTGGAGGAGGGAGCTGGTGGTCGGGTTAGTAGCGTGTGTGTGTGTGTGTGTGTGTGTGTGTGTGTGTGTGTGTGTGTGTGTGTGTGTGTGTTGTAAACACCCATATCATCAACAAACGACCACGGAAAGCCATTCTAAAAAAAAAAATGAAATGTCAAAATACAAGGAAAAAAATATTTGAAAATTTAACATGGGTGACAATATTCCACGACCCTATATACAGCAACTACACGACCCTATATATAGCAACGACACGACCCTATATATAGCAACGACACGACCCTATATATAGCAACTACACGACCCTATATATAGCAACTACACGACCCTATATACAGCAACTACACGACCCTATATATAGCAACTACACGACCCTATGTATAGCAACTACACGACCCTATATATAGCAACTACACGACCCTATATACAGCAACTACACGACCCTATATATAGCAACTACACGACCCTATATACAGCAACTACACGACCCTATATATAGCAACTACACGACCCTATATATACAGCAGTGAGGTATTCACCTGAAGACATAGCCTCAAAAGGCACGTCAGCTGAGCGCGAAGACGCCACAACCTGATGAAGATAACGCAAGTTCCCTCACACACACACACACACACACACACACACACACACACACACACACACACACACACACACACTCACACAAAGCCAATCCCATCACAACACCCTCGACTGGTCTCCAAACCGCATCAAGTGACAAAGAGCAGTGGGATGTAGATGTTAAGATCCGTCCTACGCAGTGGAATGTAAATGCTAGGACCAGTAGTATTACACAGTGAAATGTAAATGCTAGGACCAGTGTCATCACGCAGTGAAATTTAAATGCAAGGACCAGTATTACGTAGTGGAATGTAAATGCTAGGACCAGTATTACGTAGTGGAATGTAAATGCTAGGACCAGTATTACGCAGTGGAATGTAAATGCTAGGACCAGTGTCATCACGCAGTGAAATTTAAATGCTAGGACCAGGAGTATAACGCAGTGGAATGTACATGCTAGGATCGGTGTCCACGGTGGAGCTAGACGATGAGGATGAGGATGAAGAAGGCGAAGTCATGCGTTGTGGCTCCCTTAATGTGGTGCCTGGCTGCCTGCCTACCTCCTACCCTGCTTGTTTGTTGATCTCCACCAGCTGAGGCAGCACCACCACCACCTGCCTACAACAGCAGCTACTACTGGCCCCGGGGAGACGACGATGGCTTCTGAGACGTAACCAGCGGTTGACCAGTGTTGGACGGAGGGCATTAAGAACACTGCAATGTCTCGGGGTCAGCCGAAGGTTGGCTTCGCGTTAGACGGTGTGTGTGTGTGTGTGTGTGTGTGTGTGTGTGTGTGTGTGTGTGTGTGTGTGTCAGCTGTTTTCTAGATCTAGCTGAATTCCAGTGAACGCCCTCCCTCTGGAACCAATCCTCAAATTGTCTCTTCCTATATCTCTTCTACTTCCTTTATTTCCCTCCCACCCCACAACAAACACCCCACTACCACCACCCCACACAGTTCCCTCCCTCCTCCCTCCTACCCACTTCCCTCGTATCGCCGTTATGACATCACGTTTTGCTGTTGAATTGACCTCCTCCGCGTTAAGAAGGATGGGCTGGGCTTGTGTATTCATGGCTACTTTAGAAAGTGGCAAGTACGGAGGCTGGGCACGTCCGCCTCCTTGCCGGGATGATGGTTGCCGGATGCTCGCGATGGCCCCCTCTTGTGGAGTGGGGCTGCAGTGGTTGGGGCAGGACTGATGAGGTGGGTCGTGGTGGGGAAGGGGGTCAGGACCCTGTGTGTGTGTGTGTGTGTGTGTGTGTGTGTGTGTGTGTGTGTGTGTGTGTGTGTGTGTGTTGTGTAGGAAGGGCGTGAGAGGCGACGAGACCAGTTTACGTGTGCTGTTGTGAGGGAAGGAGAGGAGGAGATAAGAGAATACACTGATAGTGCAGAAGGTACTGCTGGATGCCGAGGGTGTATCAGGTGTGGGTGTGTGATGGCAGGTGTAGGTGTACGATAGCAGGTGTATGATGGCAGGTGTAGCAGGTGTGGGTGTGTGATGACAGGTGTAGGTGTATGATAGCAGGTGTATGATGGCAGGTGTAGGAGTGTGTTAGCAGGTGTATGATGGTAGGTGTAGCAGGTGTATGATGGCAGGTGTAGTGAGCCGTTGGTAGGAAGGGCGTAGTACACACATGTCAACGTGAGATGCGACGCTGCTCAGGTATGCTAATGTGGACCCAGGAGGGAGTGTGGATATGGAGATAATGTAACCAATAATGGCGACAGTGAGGGGAAAGTGAGAGCGGGATGCCTCTCACCATCTCACCTCAGGCTATAGTGTTTCACCTCTCACCCTGTATAGGGTAATTCCTCTCACCCTCGACTGTGGGGTAGTTCCTCTCACCTCTCACCCTCGGCTATAGGGTAGTTCCTCTCACCCTCGGCTATAGGGTAGTTCCTCTCACCCTCGGCTATAGGGTAGTTCCTCTCACCTCTCACCCTCGGCTATGGAGTAGCTCCTCTCACCTCTCACCTTCGGCCTTAGGGTAGTTCCTCTCACCCTCGGCTATAGGGTAGTTCCTCTCACCCTCGGCTATAGGGTAGTTCCTCTCACCTCTCACCCTCGGCTATAGAGTAGCTCCTCTCACCTCTCACCTTCGGCCTTAGGGTAGTTCCTCTCACCCTCGGCTATAGGGTAGTTCCTCTCACCTCTCACCCTCGGCTATAGGGTAGTACCTCTCACCCTGGACTATAGAGCAGTGACTCTCGTCTCCCACCGTGGACGAGAGCGTTCTGGCCTGCAACACATCTGGCGGGGGCAGGTGCGCCTTCTTCCCCCCCTCCCCCTCCCCTCCGGGCCTCGGGGGGGGGGGGGGGGAGGCTATAAAACAAAAGCTAGCGAAGCTTCCCTCCCCCCCCCCACCTCCTCCTATCCATCATCCCCCACCCCCCCTCCAAACAAGGTCTTATAACCCCCCCTTTAAGAAAAAAATCTCGTACAAAAATTATCTTTAAATTGATACACGCCAGCCCAGGGGTAGATGCCTTACTTGAGTAGAAAAAAAAAGAAAAGTTTTATAGTAAATAAAATGGCAGCGTGTATATGTATAAATTGATGCATAAGACGGATATATATAGAGAGAGAGGCTATGAATATATTAAATGTCAGAAGTGACTGAATATTATATTGATAACAGACGACCATGAATATTCAAAAGCACTTTTCTTTCTTGATGCAGAAGACCATGAATATTCAAAAGCACTTTTACTTCGCGAAGGGAAGTAATAACGGGCACTATTGCCCACATTTAGTGAGTGCCCCCCTGAACTGTCCCACTCCACAGTTTTCTTCTTCAATATATATATATATATATATATATATATATATATATATATATATATATCTCATACTACTATTCGCTATTTCCCGCGTTAGCGAGGTAGCATTATGAACAGAGGACTGAGCCTTTAAGGAAATATCCTCACTTGGCCCCCTTCTCTGTTCCTTTCTTTTGGAAAATTAAAAATGAGAGGGGAGGATTTCCAGCCCCCCGCTCCCTACCCTTTTAGTCGCCGTCTATGACATGCAGGGATATATATATATATATATATATATATATATGACAGATCTACTTCGGAAAGGACACCGTAGAAAACGAGAAAAAGTAAATAAAGAAAATGGGGGTTAAGAAAAAATATTTTAAGGAGGGTTTAAGATTTCCAAAGTTTAGGCGTGGAGGAAAGGAAGCAGACGTCGGGGGGGGGGGGGGTTGTCAGTCAATATGCCGTGAGTTGCCGAAGCGTTCGCTCAGGAGGGCGCAGTGGTGGCCCGCCTGCCTGGGCGCCGCGGGGGCCCTAGTTCGGGCAGGAGCCACGGAAACAAAACTAGCAAGTCTCTCGAGAACAGAAACCCGAGTAATGTGTATGTGTGTGTGTGTGTGTGTGTGTGTGAGAGAGAGAGAGAGAGAGAGAGAGAGAGAGAGAGAGAGAGAGAGAGAGAGAGAGAGAGAGAGAGAGAGAGGGGAGGTGCTGGACCTACCATGATAGGGCATATATAACGAACATATATCAGAATACTGCTATACCCGCGCGCGCGCGCGTGTGTGTGTGTGTCTGTGTTCACTAGGGGATGAAGGAAAGGAAAGGGGGGGAGGGGGGGGAAGAGGATCTGAACCGATGGTTAAGCCCACTTGTAAGCGGCCCAGGACTGGAAAAAAAAAGAAGGGGGGGGAGGGGAAGAAAACCCTCAGGTGGAAACTGAGCGTCTGCCGGTATTGGACTCTGAGCTGGGATAATATGGGAACCGAGAACCTGTTGGTGTATCGCTATTTACTCTTAAAAAAGGACGGGGAAGACCTTGGAGGGAGGAGGTAAGGTTCTCTGGGCCTAATCCCATCCTTCCCCCCACCCCCACACACACAGACACACAAATCCCCCTTGCCCACCCAACTCGGGATCAATCATATCTATGAATACCAAAAGGGAGGGAGGTAGGGAGGGGTGGCATACCCTCGGCACGGGAACTCGACAAAACAAAATCTATATTTCCAGAAAAAAAGAATATATATATATATTCCTGAGTCCACGGGGAAAATGAAACACGATAAGTTCCCAAGTGCACTTTCGTGTAATAATCACATTTATAGCAGCTTAGCTTCCCCCTTCATATTCATCTCTGGTGCCAGACATTATCCCAACACAGGCGTTGTTTCATCCCCGTATGACCTCCCAAATACAGCTAGCCATTCTCCTGTGGCCATAGAAGGCAGTAAACCCCTTTGTGTATACGTCTCATCTTACGTATCTCGGTGTATGTGTCCTCACACGTCGCTACCTACTACGTCACGTCAGCACAAGATTTGTCGACGTTAAGGATCAAATTTCCCCGAGCGGTCTAACCTTGTGGTCAATGGACGAGCCCCCCTCCCTGCTGTACGCGGTGTGCGCGTGTCGCTTCGTCAGGAGTAAAAATATTCCCCTTGCATTAGATGTTTTTGCCAAGTCGTCCCCCCTTTCCTCGCGCACGGGGCTTGTAAAATACGTCTCTCCTGTCTGCAATAGTTGAAGGAGAAATGAATGAACATTTCTCGTGTATAAGAAAAAAGTTTTCCTTCAGTATATGACACTTGAATCAAGGAAGTACCTGATTTTCCACACATCTACTAGATCAGGACTTATCATTTTCTCACGTATTTTACGCATTCTACCTCCCCCAACAGGAGGGTGAGGCCCGTGGTAAACGACGGAGTAACAAGTGTTGGTCACGTAATATTTCCAGCCCACTTCTCCCTCCTTCCTCCTCCTCGTCTCGTAACTTGCCGTGCCTCGTCGGAGGGGATTTCGTATCATTAAACTTTTCCAGGTGAGCGCACCAGCGCCTGCCTGTGAAGTTTGATGGCCAAGTTTGCGTCAAGTGTTTGTCAAACCCCCCCAGGGAGAGATTGCGATGGCGCAGGGGAGAAGCGAAGCCCAGGAGAAGTGTCATGGGCACGGTGCATTATTGCAAGCCCTTCCTTGCTGCTGGCCGAGTCTGTCGTACACATCGGTGGGAAAAAGATCTATATATAAAACAGGTATTCTCTCTCTCTCTCTCTCTCTCTCTCTCTCTCTCTCTCTCTCTCTGTCTCTCTCTCTCTCTCTCTCTCTCTCTCTCTCTCTCTCTCTCTCTCTCTCTCTCTCTCTCTTTAAGAAACACGCAGTACGTTCTCTGAGGTGCTACGGAAGCGCACGGGGAACAGAGCGGCGGGCTTGGGCCCGTGTGTGAAGTGCTGCTGGTTCTTCACAAGCGAACGCCTCCAGATCGAGCGGTGCCGCGTGCATGAGTTAGCAGCTGCTGTACAAGCCACTGTATGAACCACCTTCCTGGCGGCATGTAATGGTCCATAGCTGTGTGTGTATATGTATATCCGATTGTTGCTCACGATTATAATCGTCTGTGTTAATCATAATCAGACCCTGTTACAATCATCAGTGGATTAACATGGAACTATTTGACCTCCAGTGTTCATACTGAAGTCGTGGATGCTCAATCATCGTGGCCATTAATGGAATTTCTCTCAACGATTATCATGTATTGAACATGAATACACTTCCTAGCGCTGTACTCTCAACCAACGATCAAAATATAAGCTTCTTCGTTAACTATCCTGTAACTGTGAATGACTGTAACTGTACTCTCTTCTCAGGCCAGTTCCATCCACACCGTACGCAATCATCGCCTTTTCTCGTTAAGGTCTTAAAGTTGTAAAGGGAAATCCACAATCTGGTAACCGTGCTGAATACCACACTTTTTTTTCGTGGTAACTATTCTGAGGTTAAAGCTGTCTTAAGTTGGACCACTCTGACCTGATGAGAGGAGTTAAGAAACACTGAGAGCTGGCTGTAAACTCTCTGGAAATGTGTGTTTCCAGAGTCTTGGAAATGTGTTTCCAGAGTCCTGGAAATGCGTGTTTCCAGTGTCCTGGAAATGCGTCTTTCCAGTGTCCTGGAAATGTGTGTTTCCAGAGTCTTGGAAATGTGTTTCCAGAGTCCTGGAACTTTGTGCTTCCAGTGTCTTGGAAATGTGTTCCCAGTGTCCTGGAAATGTGTGTTCCAGAGTCCTAGGAAATGTGTTTCCAGAGTCCTGGAACTTCGTGCTTCCAGTGTCTTGAAAATGTGTTCCCAGTGTCCTGGAAATGTGTCCCCAGTGGAAATGTGTGTTTCCAGAGTCGTGGAAATGTGTGTTTCCAGAGTCGTGGAAATGTGTGCTTCCAGAGTCCTGGAAACGTGTGTTTCTAGAGTCCTGGAAATGTGTTTTTCCAGAGTCCTGGAAAGAGTGTGTTTCCCAAGTGCAATTTCCTGTGGGAGACCTTTTAACGTGCTGTGTCTAAGGTAGACATCGACCAGGGAATATCTGCCTCTGTTCAGACGTCACCGTGTGTCGTATCTGGAACAAGCAACGACTGTTTGGAATGCATGCTCTCTCTCTCTCTCTCTCTCTCTCTCTCTCTCTCTCTCTCTCTCTCTCTCTCTCTCTCTCTCTCTCTCTCTCTCACTCTCTCTCTGAGGCAGCTACGGTACTTAACAGGTAGTAAGGCAGCAAGTACAATTCCTGCCTTGACTCACGTGAAGTCATGTAGAACGATAAGTTATTAGAACGCCGAGCAATGCGACTCAAGTACATTATTCCAAGAGAGAACTCACTCCGTTACTCTCTCTCTTTTTTTTTTTCCATTTGACGGAACGTCTCGCTGCTTCGTTACTCGCTGATGGAAGGAGAGGGAGAGAGAGAGAGAGAGAGAGAGAGAGAGAGAGAGAGAGAGAGAGAGAGAGAGAGAGAGAGGATTGTCTTACCCCCAAGGTCCTCCCGGAGCTGAGACGTAACTCAGTCAGAACGTCTCGCAAATAAATAAATAAATGAAAAATAAGTAACCACATACACATATATTTTCTCCCACCTCAAAAGTAGTGGATGAAAGTAGTGACAGGCATAGTTCGAAAAACGCCACAGCACAAGGAGAGTCGAAATTGTTACCTTTTTAAGTAAGGAGGAATATGTTCCATGGTGAGTCAGAACCGACATCCACCCACCCACCCGGACATAACACTAAGAACAAGGAGAGCTTATCGCATCTCATAGTTCAGAACAATGGAGCTGTTTTCCTTTTCCTATCTTTTTTTCATAGTGTTTCTCATTCGTCCTTTCCAGGTGATGTTATGGGATCAATGAAATAAAAAAAAGAAAATAAAACTCAAGAGCTGTTTATATTGGTATAAAGAGAATACCAAATGCCTTGAGCATACAAGACTTCGAGACCAATTTGTGTGCTTTTGTGTGTAATGAAATCAACTGTTTGACAAGGAGGTGGAGAATGAGCGGAGTCGGTGTTCAGAGTCGCTGGATAATGAGTAATAAATGAAGCTGTCTTTGGAAAGTCCTGGGCCAAGAGAGATTGCACCGTCTGGGTAAAAGGAATGAGAAATGGAGAAGAGGTTTTCATGCTCTCAGTTTGGTAAGAAAATGTAAGGAATTCTGTTTCAAGAGTTAATCGGATATATATATATTTTTCTTTTCTTCTTTTAAACTATTCGCCATTTCCCGCGTTAGCGAGGTAGCGTTAGGAATATATATATATATATATATATATATATATATATATATATATATATATATATATATATATACCTGCCCCTCCCTGGGGATAGGGGAGAAAGAGTACTTCTCACGTATTCCCTGCGTGTCGTAGAAGGCGACTAAAAGGGAAGGGAGCGGGGGGGCTGGAAATCCTCCCCTCTCGTTTTTTAATTTTCCAAAAGAAGGAACAGAGAAGGGAGCCAAGTGAGGATATTCCCTCAAAGGCTCAGTCTTCTGTTCTTAACGCTACCTCGCCAACGCGGGAAATGGCGAATAGTATGAAAAAAAAAAATATATATATATACCTGCCATCTCCCGCGTTAGCGAGGGAGCGTCAAGAACACATGACAGCCTCAGAGGGAGAAATCCTCACTCGGCCCCCTTCTCTGTTCCTTCTTTCGGAAAAGTAAAACAGGAGGGGAGGATTTCCAGCCTCCCCCCAGGCTCCCATCACTTTTAAGTCGCCCTCTACGACACGCAGGGAATACGTGGGCAATATTTTTTCTCCCTTATCCCTAGGGATATATATATATATATATATATAGTTTTTTTTTTTTTAAACTATTCGCCATTTCCCGCGTTAGCGAGGTAGCGTTAAGAACAGAGAACTGGGCCACTGAGGGAATATCCTCACCTGGCCCCCTTCTCTGCTCCTTCTTTTGGAAAATTAAAAAAAATTGAGAGGGGAGGATTTCCAGCCCCCCGCTCCCTCCCCTTTTAGTCGCCTTCTACGACACGCAGGGAATACGTGGGAAGTATTCTTTCTCCCCTATCCCCAGGGATAATATATATATATATATATATATATATATATATATATATATATATATATATATATATATATATATATATATATATATATCAGATTCTTATAGTATCTGGGGGTGGGGTGGGATGTGGTTAGAAAATGGGAGATCACCCCACCTTGTTAGGGAGAAAGAGCCATCAAGTCGAGATTATCTCTCCAAGTCTGCTCCATCAAGGGGAGGAAACGATGTCAGTGTGTCTCCAAAGGGGAGGGAAGGAGGGACTGTGGCCGAGGTCCTTGGTGATTTCTGAGGCTCAACGTGGCCTCAACTTCCCCCCCCCCCCAAAAAAAAAAATCCAATCAGACTCTCTCTCTCTCTCTCTCTCTCTCTCTCTCTCTCTCTCTCTCTCTCTCTCTCTCTCTCTCTCTCTCTCTCATACACTGACTCTCCACGACATTTTCTTCAAGTCTGTTTTCGCCGGGCATATATATACTACACGTGTTGTATATGTATGTATGTATGTATGTATGTATGTATGTATGTATGTATGTATGTATGTGTGTGTGTGTGTGTGTGTGTGTGTGTGTGTGTGTGTGTGTGTGTTCACACTGTGGTTCCATGCCTCCCCCCCTCTTTCCTATGCTGTTGCCAGCATATGCTGGGCCAGGGGTTACCGATGCTGCTGGCATTCACTGGGTCTGGGAACTGATGCCTCTCCCCCATCCCTCCATTACTGGTGCTGGAGCGATGCTGTTTCTTGCGCTGTCGCCTGCATACACACGTGTGTGTGTGTGTGTGTGTGTGTGTGTGTGTGTGTGTGTGTGTGTGTGTGTAAAGGTTCATCAGGGGTCATGGAAGGCTGTCTTGTTCCGTGGATGTGTCCCTCGCATTCCCTAATAACGCATTCCGATCCTTCCAGCAGGACCCAATGTCCTACGTCGAAGACTCGGTACACTGAACGTTTCTTTTCGTTAGTCGGTTCGAAAATCTGGATCCTTCGGCGATTGTACTGTGGGGGCAAGCGTCCTGTTGGGGGGGGGGCGACGACGGCGAGTGTCCTACACTCAGTAAGACTACACCTTATACTTGTTAAAGGGTCAGTAATACCACGCCTTATACCTGTTCAATTGCACAGGACCTTTTTGTTTATAATACTTTGGGGATACAAAGTCTTGAACAGCTTCGAGTGGGCCACCTGTTGGCTACTCGTCTGCTAGTGTGCTCGCGACGGGAGACGAGCAGCCACTTGACCTGTATACGGTCCAGCGATCGACCTGGCGGGTCGTTACGGACGCGTCATGAACGATGTGTATCAACAGGAAATTACAGTCTTCAGCAGAGAGGGAGGTCATCGCTGTGAGAGGGGGCCATGAGGGGGGCGGCGGGCGGCGGGAGGCGGGGCTTTACTGTAGCCGCGAAGGTGAGGGGGCGCCGTCGCTGATCGGGGACCATGGACGTGGTCGCTCCCGACGATGGGGGTGTCTTCACAGCTGCGCGGTTCGTGGTGAAGTCGAGGGTCGGTGTGGCTGCCTACCCACCTGCCACAGAGAGAGAGAGAGAGAGAGAGAGAGAGAGAGAGAGAGAGAGAGAGAGAGAGAGAGAGAGAGAGAGAGAGCACGGGAGTGTCCGATCCACGAGCACGGCGGAGCTACCGACGGAGAGGACGGCCTGACCTTTGGACCTGACCCCTTGCTGGGCACTGGTCAAAGGTCGGGGGCCACCGTTCCCAAGGGTCGCATTCTCGTGCTCCGGGGGGAGGTCGTACTGTCGTCCTTGAGGGATCGTACCGTCGCACTCAAAGCGTCGTACCGTCGGACTCAAAGGGTCGTACCGTCGCGCTCAAAGGGTCGTACTGTCATGTTCATGTACCGTAGTGTTCCAGTGGGGGAGGGGTCGTACCTTCGTGCTCATAGTGTCGCACTCTCGCGTTTTAGGGACTGTACCGTCGTGTTCATAGTCGTACCGTCGAGCTCAAAGGGTCGCATCGTCCTTTTCAAGCACCGTCGTGTTCCATAAGGATGGGGGGAAGGGGTCGTACCGTCGTCCTTAAAGGGTTCCAATCAGCGGCGGGTAATGGGAGGTTTCATGGTGGGGCTCCAGTTAATGACAGCCATTCAGTGTGTGATTGGATCGTTAACCTATTACCTCTTGACCTTTCTGGCTCTTCCTGCCTCCTACCAGTCATTGACCTGTCGTGTATGGCCCAGGTGAATAGCTGTTAGGGGGACCTGGTTGGACGTATAGCGGCTAAGGCGTACGGTGTACAAGGAATGGGGAGGGTGTATGGCGTTAAGAACACGGATTGGGTACATGGATTGGGTGCTAGATGTTAAGGCAGTAGATTGGGTGTATCGCGTGTCAGGGGTACAGGGTTTGTGTATGGCTGGTATATGCTGGAGGGGTTATGGACGAGGTATGCTAATTAAAGTGTAAGGGTACGCGGGCGTAAAAGGAGGAGGGCGTATACCTGAGGCATGCTATGGGGAGGTGTATAATTGTATATCGTACGGTCGAGGTGTATACAAGTAGGGCTATTTCATAGGGTGTATAGGCGAGAGAGGTGTATGTTTCGGGGTTCATCTTTATTAGTGTATAATATGTTTCCCAGTGACAGCTGTATATCGCTGTATCCTTTACGTGTGTCTCCTAAACGTGTACTACGTAAACTCTCTACGATTTACACTCGTTCAATATTATTACGTAAATGAATCTGTATCGCGCGTAACAGCTGGTTAATTACTTTAGCTTCCCTTCAGTGTCTTTTCGTATCACTATCATCAGTTCTTGATAAGAATAGCGTAAAGTGATGTCTTAACTTTATGGTAAAATTTGATGTTAATTTCGATCGTATTTACCAATACAGTGACCACCTTGCACTGACTCCTTGCCTGCTTTTTCGACCCAACCCTAAGGCACAAGGTCAAAGGTCAAAGGTCGGGGAGGGAGGGCATCTTACCCAACGGGTAGTACCGTCATTAACTCGGGAGTTAACTTACGGTCCGGAATGCTTTGTGTGAAGTTAATGGCGAGGAGATGTGACAGTGATGCGTACGTATGTGTGCAACTCTCCACTTCATATTTCTGAATGGGTCTTTCGTGTCGCATACACACCTGTAACTCCTACGAGCACAGCGGACGCGCAATCAACGTCAAGAAATGCAGTTATCTCCCCCCCTTTTATGTTCCCTTTGTAGTACCTAGTACTTACATGCATACGAGTAAGGCACTTACAATGTACAAGTGCATCAAGTGGCGTTGGCCCCCCTGCTATTGTCATGCCACTTTTTCCTGTCCTTGCAACTGTGTGGCCAACATGGGGAGGGGTCGCAGGCGGGATGTCGGGGTGAACCAATAATACGGTCGCGCCCCCCCTTTTGACGGACCCACTTTTGTGTTTGCCCCGGGAGAAGCGTAAGGGAGAAGAGGGTGGGAACATGGCACGTCGAGGGAATGGGAAAGGACGTGGCAGGACGAGGGAATAGGAGAGGACATGGCAAGACGAGGGAATAGGGGAGACATGGCAAGACGAGGGAACAGGAGAGGACATGGCAAGACGAGGGAATAGGGGGGACATGGCAAGACGAGGGAATAGGAGAGAACATGGCAAGACGAGGGAATAGGAGAGGACATGGCAAGACGAGGGAATAAGGGGGGGGACATGGCAAGACGAGGGAATAGGGGGGACATGGCAAGACGAGGGAATAGGGGGGGACATGGCAAGACGAGGGAATGGGAGGGAACATGGCAGGACGAGGGAGTATGAGGGGACATGGCGGGAGGATGGGCTGTAAACATGAGAGGATCAAGTTATCTGTGGACCCATCTCCCTCTCTCGACCCGTTCGGAATATTCTGTGCACCTTCCCTCCCGTGTTCAACTCGAGCCTACACCTCTCTCTCTCTCTCTCTCTCTCTCTCTCTCTCTCTCTCTCTCTCTCTCTCTCTCTCTCTCTCTCTCTCTCCCCTATCCTCCTGCCTTCCTTCATACAAGGGCTCCTCCCTCACCCTGCTCCTGCCTCCCTCCACACACAACGTCCTGGTTTACATCCCGCCCCCATCCCAGTTCATGACTTCTCATCTCCCCTTCCAACTGCCCTCTCCCCTTAAATAACACCCGGAACATTTCCCTCCTACACAGCCTCCTCTTCCTCCTCCTCCCACTCTTCCCCTTCCTCTACCCTTATTCACAGCTCTCTCTCTCTCTCTCTCTCTCTCTCTCTCTCTCTCTCTCTCTCTCTCTCTCTCTCTCTCTCTTCTCTCCCCATCACCCCTAACCCAAGCGCCCCACCATTCCACACACCCAACACTCCTTCCCCTCCCCTTTGCAGAAGTTCCCGGGAGACCCATGTCATCGCGTAGGAGCAAGCTACTCGGTACACGGGGGCCGTGAGGAAGGTACACGTTGAGAACCGTGTTGGGGGGGTCGTCTTAGGTGGCGAGGGTCAGCTGTCCTGCTCCCCCTCCACACGCAGGAGGGAAGGCAGGGAATCAGGAGGAAGAGGAGGAGGAGGGAGAGGGATCGGTCGGTCGGTCCCTCGGCAGAGAGAGACAAGGGGATGGGGGAGGGGAAGAGAGGGCAGTAAGGGGATCCTGTAAGACTATGGATGGTGGCCGGGGGGAGTGCGTGTGTGTGTGTGAGGGATCCTCGACCCTCCGCCACACACACACTGGAGGACAGGGCCTGGCTGATGGTATCCCTAACCCAGACGCCGTCCCATTTAAGGATTTCCACACCGGCTTTATGGGGTCCCCCATCCCCCCCTCCCCTAGACCCACACGTCTTTTAACGCCCTCCGACAGTGGATCACCCGGATAAAACCCTACGTTCCAGTCCCAATCACGGGAGATCCCAGTCCCAATCACGGGAGATCCCAATCACAGGAGATCCCAATCACAGGAGATCCCAATCACAGGAGATCCCAATCACAGGAGATCCCAATCACAGATCCCAATCACAGGAGATCCCAATCACAGGAGATCCCAGTCCCAATCACAGGAGATCCCAATCACAGGAGATCCCAGTCCCAATCACGGGAGATCCCAATCACAGGAGATCCCAATCACAGGAGATCCCGGTCCCAATCACAGGAGATCCCAGTCCCAATCACAGGAGATCCCAGTCCCAATCACAGGAGATCCCAGTCCCAATCACAGGAGATCGCAGTCCCAGGAGATCCCAATCACAGGAGTCTCCAGTCCCAGTCACAGGGGACTCCATCCGGGCACATAGGTTCGAGACATCGCTAGGGAGATGACAGGAGAGCCATTACCTGAACACGATCCCCTCACCTCCCACATCTCAGGTCTCGCGGAACGTGTGGCCTGCCTTCACGCTCACACTGCTGGGAACGATCATACTATCGTCCCATTTTCTACGACACCAAACCTGATTGTTTTTGTACTACGTGGTTCTTGGCGTTTTTAAACCCCAGTGAATAATAATAATAATAATAACAACAACAACAATAATGATAATAATGATAATAATAATAATAATAATGATAATAATAATAATGATAACAACAACAACAATAATAATAATAATAATAATAATAATAATAATAATAATAATAATGATAATAATAATAACAATAATAATAATAATAATAATAAGAAGAAGAAGAAGAAGAAGAAGAAAGAGAAGAAGAAGGATATAACTAATAATAAGACACAGTTCAGTGAATTCAGTACAGCTAAACACTGTCAAATGTAAAGACGAAAATACACACAATGTAAACAGTGACTCTGTGAAGAAAAAAAAAAGAGAGGGGGGGTGAGGGGAAGAAGAGAGGGGGAGGGGCGGGGGGAGAAGAGAGGGGGAGGGGCGGGGGGAGAAGACAGGGAAGTGTTTAAACTGCCAGTTGGAACAACAGGCCATGGAGGGGATCGCCCTCCCTCCCTCCCTCCTTATTGTAGGTAAGGGGATGGATGGGGAGAGAGAGAGAGGGAGGGAGGGGGAGGGAGAGAGGGGAGGGGGGAGAGGAGATTGGCTCCCCTCTCCCCCCCCCCTCAGTTTGTTTGCTTAACTCGCTACAATAACAGCCCCTCTCTCGTCCGTTCTCCAGGCCCAGAAGATTTTGCGTGTCAGGTTGTGATTCACCTGATGCGAACAGATCGGCCCTCCAGGGCACACCAGGAGGAGAGGAGAGGAGAGGAGAGGAGTGGGTACACCAGGAGGAGCGGAGAGAAGTGGGCACACCAGGAGGGAGGAGAAGAGTGGGCACACCAGGAGGGAGGAGCGGAGAGGAGTGGGTACACCAGGAGGGAGGAGCGGAGAGGAGTGGGCACACCAGGAGGGAGGAGAAGAGTGGGTACACCAGGAGGGAGGAGCGGAGAGAAGTGGGCACACCAGGAGGGAGGAGAAGAGTGGGCACACCAGGAGGGAGGAGGAAGAGTGGGCACACCAGGAGGGAGGAGAAGAGTGGGCACACCAGGAGGGAGGAGAGGAGATGATTGGGGTGGGCACACCAGGAGAGAGAAGAGGAGTGGGCACACCAGGAGGGAGGAGAGGAGAGGGCACACTAGGAGGGAGGAGAGGAGTGGACACACCAATGGAGGATTGAGGGAATGGAGGGAGGAGAGGAGAGGAGGGGAGGCACACCAGTGAGGGAGGGAGGGAGGCACTCTGAGCAACGCAGAAGCGCTGGTGCCACACCTGCGTCATGATCCGGCACGCATGTCTGTAGAAGTGGACGTTCACGGTAGAAGACGAGAGGCGTAGTGAAGATGCGCCAGGGGAAAACCTGCCTTCCCTGCCTCCTTGAAGTATCATCACTGGGCGCTTTTAGGATGGTGTCTGTGTGTGGGTGTGGGAGGAGGCAGGCTGAGTTATGGTGCTAAGGGAGGGAGGGAGGAGGGAGGGAGGGAGGGAGGGAGAGAGAGAGAGAGAGAGAGAGAGAGAGAGAGAGAGAGAGAGAGAGAGAGAGAGAGAGAGAGAGAGAGAATGACTCGGAGCCGGGGCACGAGCTGTGATGATGATGCACACACCCAGGCTCTGTGTGTGTGTGTGTGTGTGTGTGTGTGTGTGTGTGTGTGTGTGTGTGTGTGTGTGTGTGTGTGTGTGGCAAAGAGGTCGCACAGAAGGTATGAGGAAGGGGGAGGGGCGGATGGAAGATATGTGCCCCCCACCCCTAAAGAAAAAAAAAACTGCACTTTGACGTATGGTGTAATTAAGGGTCGCAGTTTGTTGCACTAATTGCGTGCCAGGCAGGACGCACGAGTGATTGCAGCGCATGACGCATGTGTCCCGCAAGCTGCCACCGGCGTATGGTGCATTGAGGATATACGCCAAGAGCCTCGGGCAATTGGTTTGGCTTGGGTGTGAGGGGTTGGCTTGGATGTGAGGGGGTTGGCTTGGGTGTGAGGGGTTGGCTTGGATGTGAGGGGGTTGGCTTGGGTGTGAGGGGTTGGCTTGGATGTGAGGGGGTTGGCTTGGGTGGGAGGGGATGGCTTGGATGTGAGGGGGTTGGCTTGGGTGGGAGGGGATGGCTTGGGTGTGAGGGGATGGCTTGGATGTGAGGGGGTTGGCTTGGGTGTGAGGGGATGGCTTGGATGCGAGGGGTTGGCTTCGGTGGAGGGCATGAGGCGGGTATGAGAAAGTGTCTGGCACATTAGCTGGAGGTACTGTAACACGACCCACCCCAGGAGGTCTTCCAACGACCATCTCTCTCTCTCTCTCTCTCTCTCTCTCTCTCTCTCTCTCTCTCTCTCTCTCTCTCTCTCTCTCTCTATCTCTCTCTCTCTCTCTCTCTCTCTCTCACACACACACACACACACACACACACGCACGCACGCACACAAAGGTAAGACTGGGGGATGGGAGGTCATCATAACTCACACTGTATAATGCAGGAGCCACCTAATGCACTGCTGCTGCTGCTCCGCCCTCGCCCTTCCAACCCGAGCCCCCAAACCCCACCACCATCAACCCCCCCCCCCCCTCACTCTCACCACCTCCTTGCCTCTCATGCGCGTCTGCCGTCATGGGCCTGCACGAAGAACAGCACAAGACGGCCAGGCAAGCTGCTGGTGCTGCTGCTGCTGTTGCTGGTGGTGGCTCCTGGTGCTGGTGCTGCCACTGACTGCTGCTACTGTTGCTGCCTCTCCTGTCCTGTCATTGTTCCTGTTGCGTCTGACGCCAACGTCACTGTTGCGTCTGATGCTCGCGATACTGTTGTTCTCCGTTGCGCCTGATGCTTCCAATACTCTCTGTTGCGTCTGACGCCAACGTCACTGTTGCGTCTGATGCTTCCAATACTCTCTGTTGCGTCTGACGCCAACGTCACTGTTGCGTCTGATGCTTCCAATACTCTCTGTTGCGTCTGGTGCCAACGTCAATGTAGCGTCTGACGCCAAAGCCACCGTCTTGTTCCCACTGTCCCGCCAGACGCTCGGGTCACCGTTGCTGTCAGTGGTCTTATATATATATATATATATATAAACAGGGAGGGGGTCGTATTGGCCATATGTAGGAGTGTGAGACAGAGAGAGCAGGTAAGGTTAAGGTCATAGGGCAATTCCATGACCTTACCATCACTGAAATATTCACAACAGGAACCCCCAGGCACAGGCAAGCGTTCCCAGAAAAAAAAAAGAGATGAAACTCTGATTTATAGATTCTGTTTCATCATATTCAGAACCTCTCCAAGAGTGGGATTGGAATACGCCGGTAGGTAACATGGCATAAGGCTAAGAGATCAAGCATTCTCGGGCGTTCCCAGAAACCCCTGAGAAACATGCCAGTTATCAGATTCGACGAGAATTTCGTCGAAGACTTTTTACTGTTATCATTTTTCACAGATAAGCCGTAAATTAAAAGTTAAGACGGCGTGTGTTCATTGTTATATGTGGTAGATTCGATGACTGCATTCTCCATAAAGGTGTTTGTATTACTGGATTTATATTCCCCATCCCTTGAGTACTCTCGGAACGCTACAGTATTTGTAGAAGGAACAAGGGCTTTCCTTTTTAATAGAAGAAAAAAGGAGCAGAAGAACAAATAACAACCACAGAACACCAGGGGAACACTAAGTGCGAGTGGTGAATCACTGCCATCCTGTGGAGTTGAGATAAGATCACTGTGTAAAGAGGAAACACACTGATGTTGTGTGGCATCTAGGTAAAGATAGCTTTTTCTAACACCACTGGGAAAAAGACAGCTTCATTTTAACACCACTGGAGGCTCCAGTCACGGACATAGCTTTTTTTTAACACCACTGGGGAAAGATAGCTTTTTTTTTTAAACCACTGGAGGCTCCAGTCACTGACAGAAGTCCATATCAAGTCCGCGTCTTAACTGAAATATAGAGATTAATGAAAGGAAAAAATAAAGATTCAAGGAAAAGTATGTACGAATTCTGGATGTGAAAAAAGTGACTTAAAAAAAAAAGTGCCAGGTCATAGTTATTGGAAAAGACACGAGAGGGCAGAAGAGAATTCCAAAGCTTCGAGGTGTAGGGAAAGAAAGAGTTATCAAAACGGCCCACCCTTGAGTCGCCGACGGCCACACAGAAATCGTGTGACGCAGCCGCTCGCCTAGCACTGCGTGGTCTAGCGAGTGATGGGGGAGTAGACACCTCTCGGGAAGCAAAAACTAAACAATACCTGTAGAAGAGAGAAAGTGAACCAACACTGCGGTGTAGGGCAAGATGGTCAAGTTTGGAAGTTTGGCCTGGGAGAGTCAATCAGTAGGGCCGCTTTCGACTCGACTCCATCTTCCAGAACCACCCCTGTGGTGTAGCCTGGAGCCAGGGCGTAGCCTGGCTCTCTGGAAAGGATCTTCCGGGACTACACTGATGATGGCGTGGCCGAGAGCCAGCGTATAACCAAGCCACTTACCCAGGGCAGGAACCACCCCCCCACACCCCTGGTCCGATAACCATGAATAGTGTTGACTGGAGAAGCTGTTGTCTGGGGGCTTCACCTTTACCTCGCCTCCATACCGTCCCCGTGTCGGCCCTGCATCTTCATCCAACGTGTCCCGCCTTAACCCCTCCCTCACTCACCCTCCGCACACACACACACACACACACACACTTCTGCGCAGTAACTGCAAGAACACAGTGCCCTGTTCCACTGCCCCAAGTGCCCTGTAGGTACGCGAGTAAGAACCGGTGGCCAGGTACCCCGAGACAGATGATGTTATATTGAGGAGGATCCATGCACCTTTGAATATAAGGTGGCAGATAATGAATATAAGGTGGCAGATAATGAATATAAGGTGGCAGATAATGAATATAAGGTGGCAGATAATGAATATAAGGTGGCAGGTGATGAATATAAGGTGGCAGATGATGAGAGACGGACGAATGCAGGATTCACCAAGGTGGCACCTGTCTCACGCATTGATATTGATGACGCTCCCTTGGGACCTCTAAATCTAATTCTAAGACAGGTTTATTACTTTACCTCGGCCTCCTGGTTTTTGGGAGATTCTTGTTCTTTTTTATCTATTTCTTTCGCTTCCTTGCGTTCGAGTGTTAAAAGTCGGTGTTGCCCCGTCTGTTTAACCTTGTGCATATGCAGGTATCATACCTTCACACACACATACACACACACACACACACACACACATGATCCTTGAGCTCCTCTCTCTCTCTCTCTCTCTCTCTCTCTCTCTCTCTCTCTCTCTCTCTCTCTCTCTCTCTCTCTCTTACCCTGTGCATGTGCCAATCTCCCCCTTCCCCTCTCCCCCTCCCACTGGGTTGCAGGTTGAGGAGGGGGGAGAGAGAGAGAGAGAGAGAGAGAGAGAGAGAGAGAGAGAGAGAGAGAGAGAGAGAGAGAGAGAGAGAGAGAGGAGGAGTCTCAAGCCCCCCCCCCCCTCTCCTCCCCTGAGTGGTTAGTCGTACCTCCTGGGGGTTATGACGACTTGACATTTCCTTTACAATCCTCTTAGCCCTTTGAGCCCCACGGGACGACCTCCCCCCCAACTCTACCTCCCGCCTCCATGAACATCTTGTGCCTGCCTGGCCCTTCAACCTCATCCTTCATCGCTCACGTCTAAAAGCTCAGGCTACCCTTACTCCAAGGGTCGTACCGCCGTGGTCAAGGGTCTTACCGCCGTGGTCTAGGGTCGTACCGCCGTGGTCAAGGGTCGTACCGCCGTGCCAAAAAAGTCATTGCCGTTGTGCTCATGGGTCGTACTCAAGGTCATACCGTCGTACTCTGGGTCGTGCTCAAGGTCATACCGTCGTGCTCCGGGTCGCACCCAAGGCCATGCGGTCGCCCACCAGAGATGAAGACAAGCGGGCCACAATCACGTGTCTGGGGTTGTTGACACAGCTGGCCTGTACAACTGAGGCAGGTCGATCTATAGTCCTCCTCCCTCCTCCCTCCTCCTGTAGGCTCTTCCTCAGAACCCTGACGGTGAAGAAGTTCGCCAGTGTTGTCATGTGTCAGCCGCGTGGCTCACGCGAATAATATCGTCCAGGCGAGGTCGCGGGCCAAGGCCAAGTGAGCACGCTCCGTGCATACATCTGGAGGTCAAGTTTATACACATTCTTCAGCGAGCCGGGGTTTTCTTAAGGTGGGGGAAAGGTCAATACGTACATAAGAAATCTTATTCTCCGGGGGCCCCCTTTCCTCACTCCAGTCCTCATGAAGGGCCAGAGGACGCGTAGGGTGAGGCGAGGGAGTGGAGGGAGAATATAGGGAGTGTGCTGAGGAGGTTGGGTTGATTTAAGGGTGCAAGGAGGGCGTTTGGGAAAATACGAATGTATAAGCGACTTCACCTAAATTTAGGGATCTTACTGATCCACTAGACGAAGAAGAGACTACAGTGTCTGACTACACTGCCGGCAGCAACAGCAGAAAGAAAAATAAGTCAGTGAAGGGCGATTAGAATGTCATAAGGGACTGGAGTAAAGAGATGTGGGGAGAGTTCAGGGAGGCGTGAGGGAGTGAGGAAAGCCCACAAAGAGGCCAGGTATTTGGGGACTATGGCTCAGGTGGCTGTAGCTGTGAGGCAAGTGGTGGTCATGTAGGCGTGCGTCCACACACACTAATAGCCCACACTGTAAGCACCCAGCTGTCAGGGGGAGTGGCCAGCCACCCATGCGCCGCGCCTCCCTTTCTTAACCGCACGCCATCCTCCCTGCCCACGTGCCTCTCCGTGCACCGCGCCTCCCGTCGTCAGCGCCACCAGCAGCGTCTCGTGTTCCTCGTGAGGCGGGAGTTCATCATGTCGGACGCAGCCACTGTCTCCACACGGTTCGTTCTTACTCCTGCAGCTCCACACTCCAGGGAAATCCATCTAGTTGCCTCTCACTCCTTCCTTCTACGTGTCTTCATCCCTTCCTTCTACATGCCTCACTCCCTCCTTCCTAAATGGCTCACTCCCTCCTTCCTAACATGACCCACTCCTTCCTTCTACATGCCCTCTCCCCATCCCTCGACATGATTTTACCCCTTACCTCTAAATTTCTCACTCCATCTTCTACAAGCTCCTTATTCATCCATCTACATATCTCAATGTATCCTTTTCCATACCTCCACTCCATCTCTCTACATACCTCACTTTGTGCTTACGCCTGTCTCACGTTCCCTCGTTCACACGATCCTCTCCATCTTTGTATTGCCCCACAACCCTCCATCATGTATTTCCTCACAACCCTCCATCACGTATTGCTCCACAACCCTCCATCATGTATTGCCCCACAACCATCCATCATGTATTGCCCCACGACCCTCCATCACGTATTGCCCCACAACCCTCCTCCATCACGTATTGCCCCACATCCCTCCATCATGTATTGCCCCACAACCCTCCATCATGTATTGCCCCACAACCCTCCATCACGTATTGCTCCACAACCCTCCATCATGTATTGCCCCACAACCCTCCATCACGTATTGCTCCACAACCCTCCATCATGTATTGCCCCACAACCCTCCATCATGTATTGCCCCACAACCCTCCATCATGTATTGCCCCACAACCCTCCATCATGTATTGCCCCACGACCCTCCATCACGTATTGCTCCACAACCCTCCATCATGTATTGCCCCACAACCCTCCATCATGTATTGCCCCACAACCCTCCATCATGTATTGCCCCACAACCCTCCATCATGTATTGCCCCACAACCCTCCATCATGTATTGCCCCACAACCCTCCATCATGTATTGCCCCACAACCCTCCATCATGTATTGCCCCACAACCCTCCATCATGTATTGCCCCACAACCCTCCATCATGTATTGCCCCACAACCCTCCATCATGTATTGCCCCACAACCCTCCATCATGTATTGCCCCACAACCCTCCATCATGTATTGCCCCACAACCCTCCATCATGTATTGCCCCACAACCCTCCATCATGTATTGCCCCACAACCCTCCATCATGTATTGCCCCACAACCCTCCATCATGTATTGCCCCACAACCCTCCATCATGTATTGCCCCACAACCCTCCATCATGTATTGCCCCACAACCCTCCATCATGTATTGCCCCACAACCCTCCATCATGTATTGCCCCACAACCCTCCATCATGTATTGCCCCACAACCCTCCATCATGTATTGCCCCACAACCCTCCATCATGTATTGCCCCACAACCCTCCATCATGTATTGCCCCACAACCCTCCATCATGTATTGCCCCACAACCCTCCATCATGTATTGCCCCACAACCCTCCATCATGTATTGCCCCACAACCCTCCATCATGTATTGCCCCACAACCCTCCATCATGTATTGCCCCACAACCCTCCATCATGTATTGCCCCACAACCCTCCATCATGTATTGCCCCACAACCCTCCATCATGTATTGCCCCACAACCCTCCATCATGTATTGCCCCACAACCCTCCTCCATCACGTATTGCTCCACAACCCTCCATCATGTATTGCCCCACAACCCTCCATCATGTATTGCCCCACAACCCTCCATCATGTATTGCCCCACAACCCTCCTCCATCACGTATTGCTCCACAACCCTCCATCATGTATTGCCCCACAACCCTCCTCCATCACGTATTGCTCCACAACCCTCCATCATGTATTGCCCCACAACCCTCCATCATGTATTGCCCCACAACCCTCCATCATGTATTGCCCCACAACCCTCCATCATGTATTGCCCCACAACCCTCCATCATGTATTGCCCCACAACCCTCCATCACGTATTGCTCCACAACCCTCCATCATGTATTGCCCCACAACCCTCCATCATGTATTGCCCCACAACCCTCCATCATGTATTGCCCCACAACCCTCCATCATGTATTGCCCCACAACCCTCCTCCATCACGTATTGCTCCACAACCCTCCATCACGTATTGCTCCACAACCCTCCATCATGTATTGCCCCACAACCCTCCATCATGTATTGCCCCACAACCCTCCATCACGTATTGCTCCACAACCCTCCATCATGTATTGCCCCACAACCCTCCATCACGTATTGCTCCACAACCCTCCATCATGTATTGCCCCACAACCCTCCATCATGTATTGCCCCACAACCCTCCATCATGTATTGCCCCACAACCCTCCATCATGTATTGCCCCACAACCCTCCATCATGTATTGCCCCACAACCCTCCATCATGTATTGCCCCACAACCCTCCATCACGTATTGCTCCACAACCCTCCATCATGTATTGCCCCACAACCCTCCATCACGTATTGCTCCACAACCCTCCATCATGTATTGCCCCACAACCCTCCATCATGTATTGCCCCACAACCCTCCATCATGTATTGCCCCACAACCCTCCATCATGTATTGCCCCACAACCCTCCATCATGTATTGCCCCACAACCCTCCATCATGTATTGCCCCACAACCCTCCATCATGTATTGCCCCACAACCCTCCATCATGTATTGCCCCACAACCCTCCATCATGTATTGCCCCACAACCCTCCATCATGTATTGCCCCACAACCCTCCATCATGTATTGCCCCACAACCCTCCTCCATCACGTATTGCTCCACAACCCTCCATCATGTATTGCCCCACAACCCTCCATCATGTATTGCCCCACAACCCTCCATCATGTATTGCCCCACAACCCTCCATCATGTATTGCCCCACAACCCTCCATCATGTATTGCCCCACAACCCTCCATCATGTATTGCCCCACAACCCTCCATCATGTATTGCCCCACAACCCTCCATCATGTATTGCCCCACAACCCTCCATCATGTATTGCCCCACAACCCTCCATCATGTATTGCCCCACAACCCTCCATCATGTATTGCCCCACAACCCTCCATCATGTATTGCCCCACAACCCTCCATCATGTATTGCCCCACAACCCTCCATCATGTATTGCCCCACAACCCTCCATCATGTATTGCCCCACAACCCTCCATCATGTATTGCCCCACAACCCTCCATCATGTATTGCCCCACAACCCTCCATCACGTATTGCTCCACAACCCTCCATCATGTATTGCCCCACAACCCTCCATCATGTATTGCCCCACAACCCTCCATCATGTATTGCCCCACAACCCTCCATCATGTATTGCCCCACAACCCTCCATCATGTATTGCCCCACAACCCTCCATCATGTATTGCCCCACAACCCTCCATCATGTATTGCCCCACAACCCTCCATCACGTATTGCTCCACAACCCTCCATCATGTATTGCCCCACAACCCTCCATCATGTATTGCCCCACAACCATCCATCATGTATTGCCCCACAACCCTCCATCATGTATTGCCCCACAACCCTCCATCATGTATTGCCCCACAACCCTCCATCATGTATTGCCCCACAACCCTCCATCATGTATTGCCCCACAACCCTCCATCATGTATTGCCCCACAACCCTCCATCATGTATTGCCCCACAACCCTCCATCATGTATTGCCCCACAACCCTCCATCATGTATTGCCCCACAACCCTCCATCATGTATTGCCCCACAACCCTCCATCATGTATTGCCCCACGACCCTCCATCACGTATTGCTCCACAACCCTCCATCACGTATTGCTCCACAACCCTCCATCATGTATTGCCCCACAACCCTCCATCACGTATTGCTCCACAACCCTCCATCATGTATTGCCCCACAACCCTCCATCATGTATTGCCCCACAACCCTCCATCACGTATTGCTCCACAACCCTCCATCATGTATTGCCCCACAACCCTCCATCATGTATTGCCCCACAACCCTCCATCACGTATTGCTCCACAACCCTCCATCACGTATTGCTCCACAACCCTCCATCATGTATTGCCCCACAACCCTCCATCATGTATTGCCCCACAACCCTCCATCATGTATTGCCCCACAACCCTCCATCATGTATTGCCCCACAACCCTCCATCATGTATTGCCCCACAACCCTCCATCATGTATTGCCCCACAACCCTCCATCACGTATTGCTCCACAACCCTCCATCATGTATTGCCCCACAACCCTCCATCATGTATTGCCCCACAACCCTCCATCATGTATTGCCCCACAACCCTCCATCATGTATTGCCCCACAACCCTCCATCATGTATTGCCCCACAACCCTCCATCATGTATTGCCCCACAACCCTCCATCATGTATTGCCCCACAACCCTCCATCATGTATTGCCCCACAACCCTCCATCATGTATTGCCCCACAACCCTCCATCATGTATTGCCCCACAACCCTCCATCATGTATTGCCCCACAACCCTCCATCATGTATTGCCCCACAACCCTCCATCATGTATTGCCCCACAACCCTCCATCATGTATTGCCCCACAACCCTCCTCCATCACGTATTGCTCCACAACCCTCCATCACGTATTGCTCCACAACCCTCCATCATGTATTGCCCCACAACCCTCCATCATGTATTGCCCCACAACCCTCCATCATGTATTGCCCCACAACCCTCCATCATGTATTGCCCCACAACCCTCCATCATGTATTGCCCCACAACCCTCCATCATGTATTGCCCCACAACCCTCCATCATGTATTGCCCCACAACCCTCCATCATGTATTGCCCCACAACCCTCCATCATGTATTGCCCCACAACCCTCCATCATGTATTGCCCCACAACCCTCCATCATGTATTGCCCCACAACCCTCCATCACGTATTGCTCCACAACCCTCCATCATGTATTGCCCCACAACCCTCCATCATGTATTGCCCCACAACCCTCCATCATGTATTGCCCCACAACCCTCCATCACGTATTGCTCCACAACCCTCCATCATGTATTGCCCCACAACCCTCCATCATGTATTGCCCCACAACCCTCCATCATGTATATCAACTGACTGTTATATTTCTTTCTTGTGTCTCCCCTGATGATGTGATTATTACACGAAAGTGCACTTGGGAACTTGCCGAGTTTCATTTCCCCATGGATATATATACAAATGACTTGTTCTACGAGTGGGTAGGATAACTGCAGAAGAAATTCTCTATTTCTGTGGTCGGTGAACACTCTGCTCTCGTGTGTGGCTCAAGCAAATACCAACAACCAAGTGACGGCGTTACACGAGCGTCACTCACGTGGGGGCCCGTAACATGACCTCTGGCGTTGTAACGTTACTCGACGTAACGTGTGTGTGTGTGTGTGTGTGTGTGTGTGTGTGTGTGTTGGTGACGAGAAGGTAAAGATGGTGTTCCTCTCTCAAGGGAACTGATAGACATGTTTTCGATGCCGAAGTCTGCAGTAAAGACGCACCGGTAGACTCAGGAGTTGATGTAGAGTCAGTCCTTCAGAGCTGGGAATGTGAATCTTTACGACCCTTGAGCACGACGGTACGACCCCTTGAGCACGACGGCGCGACCCCTTGAGCACGACGGTACGACCCTTTGAGCATGACGGTACGATCCTTTGAGCATGACGGTACGATCCTTTGAGCACGACGGTACGACCCTTGAGCACGACGGTGCGACCCCCTGAGCACGACGGTGCGACCCTTTGAGAACGACGGTGCGACACTGGGGTACGACTGTATAACACTTGACGACTCTCAATGCGACGGGACAGCAACTGATCACGATGGTACGACCCTTGGGAACGACAGGTCGCGGAGCTTTTGACCTGCTCCTCAAGGGCCGCTCATGTCAGAGGCCAGACAATCACAGCCTGGAGGTCTTACCGTCGGCCTCTCAAGGATCGTACCGTCGTGCTGAAGGGTCGTACCGTCGGCCTCTCAAGGATCGTACCGTCGTGCTGAAGGGTCGTACCGTCGTGCCGAAGGGTCGTACCGTCGTGCCGAAGGAAGGAGTTAAAGTCGCGTGTGGCTCCTGTTAAAGCTGGGTGGATGTGCCTTTTAAAGGTTATGCATCTCTTGAAGCTGAATTTGTGGCCCCTCGCAGGGAAATCCCTTAAAGTTGGACTCGCGTTTAACTTCGATGCCCTTAAAGACGCACTTAAAAAAAAAAAAAAAACACATCCACACCGACTCCCCCTTTAAAGTTGAGGGAAATAACAACTGGCCCCGGGAACCACACCGAGAGAATTCATGTTGTGTGGATTGTATCGTTTGTAACATATTCATGTGGGTCGAGACGTGGACGAGTCAAAGACGTGGGGTTTACCTCCCACCATTGCCCGTACAATTGAGGAACATTAAAACTGCAGTAGCTGAATATGGATGTTCCTTACCTCTCTTCTGTCTGACTCTTTTGTCTGTTTCTGAATTGGTTACAGCTTAATGGGAAGGGTTGAAGGGGTTTCTCTGGGGGAGATGTCTTAAAAGGTGAAAGATGGAGTTTCCTTTACTTATGAATTGGTTGTAGTGTAAAGAGAGCTCTTTTGGGGAGGGGTTCTGAAAAGGTTAAAGATGGAGTTTCCTTTTCAAGTCTTGTACTTACAGAATGCGGTGACGCATGTGTGTGTGTGTGTGTGTGTGTGTGTGTGTGTGTGTGTGTGTGTTGCCAGGGGGCGAGGCAGCGGCAGCAGCGAGGCCTTCCAAGCTACGAAGTGGCTGGGCACGAGGCTGGGGGGCGGGGAGAGTCTACGGCCATTACACAGTTGTGGCAGTTAACGTGATCTCCCGCTTTTATGAGGATTTACATCTCCCTCCGTCTGTGGCTCAGGCGGCCATGAATGAACAAGTGGCTGCATCCCCCCCCCCCCCCCCACACACACACACAAACCATGAAATGTGGCTATGGGTATAGCTTCTCGCGGCGGGAGTCGCCCCCTCCCGCCCCCCACGTCTCTAGCAACGGTTCTCCAACCCCCCCTTTACCGTCTCTCTCTCTCTCTCTCTCTCTCTCTCTCTCTCTCTCTCTCTCTCTCTCTCTCTCTCTCTCTCTGTCCACAAGGCCCACGACAATGGTTCATTCCTGCAGTAAAGCTTTTAAAGTGGACGCCAGATCAGAGAGACACACAGGGCTTTTGGGTGGGTTGGTGCGTGCTCACCCCCCACACACAGAAAGTCACCCCCACCCCACCCACTTTAGACGAAAACCTCTCTCTCTCTCTCTCTCTCTCTCTCTCTCTCTCTCTCTCTCTCTCTCTCTCTCTCTCTCTCTCTCTCTCTCTCTCTCTCTCAAGTCTTTGTTGTGCCGAGCTGCAAAACGACCAACAAACGCAGCGCTAAATGTCGAGACGCACGGCGTAAATTGGGTTTGGAATATTGAAGCAACTAGCGTAGACTGAAGACCCCCCCCCGTCCACCCCCCCGCTTTTTTGTTTTTATTACCCCCGACGTGAAAGAGACGAGAGGACGACCACGCCCATGGGCGTGTCGGCGTGGGCGCGCGCGTTATATATACACGACAGTGCATCATGGGGGGTGGAGGGGGGGGGGACTCTTGTGTAGTTCCACTCTATTGTTGTTGTGGGAGACGATAACATCTCCCTCCCCTCCCTATCAAGCCAAAGAAGACACACACACACACACACACACACACACACACACACACACACGGACAGACAGACAGACAGACAGACACGTGTGAGATCGACCCCCACCACCGACACGTTTCTGAACCACATTATCGATGGAGATCTTCGATGACAATCATACACAGTAAACAAACCTCTCCCCTCCACCCCCTCCCCCTCTCCGTAAATAATAATAATAAAATATCGTAACGTAACATCTGGTTAGCGTGGAGGAGGGGAAGGGAAGGACGGGACACGGAGTTTACTTCGTTTATGTAAGGGATGAAAAAATAGAATGATAACAAAAATGTTTGAAGTGAGAGTTTGCGAGCGTGAACACAGGCCATCTTAAATGCCTTTTATCCCCAGGGCGAGACGAGGAAGGATCGGTGTAATTATGGGAGCGTAATGGACCGTGGTGGGAATGCCTCTCCTACTCTCTCTCTCTCTCTCTCTCTCTCTCTCTCTCTCTCTCTCTCTCTCTCTCTCTCACCACAACCCCTTCTACCCTAGACCCAAGGGGGGCTCTTCCCTCCCTCCCTCCCTCCCGGGGTCATCGACGATGAAGACCAGGAGGGAGGGAGGAAGGAGGAGGGAGACGACCCCCTCCTCCCTCCCTCATCTCCTCAGACCACCACCACCATCACTGCCACACCCTCGACCCCTCCAACCCAACCCAGACCCCTCAGGCCACTTAGCCGTACTGCTAATCCGCTCCACACACACACACACACACACACACACACACACACACACACACACACACACACACACACACAGACGACTGGTTCGTTACGCGTAATGACGACCTACGCCGACCGAATGACGTAAGACTTGTGTATATTCCTATGTCTTTCCCCCTGCGTCAAGCGTTCGCAGAAGCGTACGCTTCCGTCCTTCCACGAACATGAACGTAACTGGAAGAGGTAGCGGTAAATAATAGTGAGTATTGCATGACGGAAGCGCTCCTGAGCGCATGGCGTCTGACTGACCATTCGTATCGCCTGGGGGGTCAACAGTCATTTCCTAGTTCGTCGTGTGCTCCCCCCCCCCCTAATCATGACTGTCATGCAGGACCGGTAGCGTCCAGAAGGTGGTCACGTGTGAGACGGGGTTGGCATGTAGTTAGGGGTGGGCGGGTGGAAGAAGAGGGGGGGTTGGGGGTGGTAGGAGTGTGGCTGGAATGTTGGGGTAGAGATGGGAGGTGTGTGTGGTGGTGTGGGGGGGAGAGGAGGAGCTCGGATGTAGCAGTCGGGAGCGATCTTAAAAGGTCAGGTCAGAGGTCACTCCTTCGTGCACTAAGGGTCGAATTGTCGTTGCTCGAGGTCTGTACCACCGTCATCGGAAAGGGTCGTGCTGTCGCGTCGTGGTCACATCGTTGCGTTCACGGGTCGTCCCGTCGTGCACGGTGGTGGCTCAGCGGCGGTTTCACACGTGTCTAACTTCTGCCGTAAGTGTGAGAAATGAGCGACAGAAACGCAGGCAGCATCGCACTGCCTCACTGGGTTGAGCGCGTGGGGTGACGAAGCTTAGGGCGAGCTGACAAGAGTGGTGTGCGTGATGGCGCAGGGAAGGCGCGGCAGGGGTATCCCTTGGCGCTGGTGCACCGTCGTAGTGGCGTCCGTCACGAAGCAGAGGCTTGTCCTTGCCCCCTCTCAGGATAGGTAGATCGCAAAGGCCCCAAAGGTTCATGCCGAATGGAGAGGGGCGCTGAAGAGATCCCTGGGGGGGAACTGCGGTAGAAGAAGGCTCTGACCATGACGAGGACCCCGTTGGTAAAGGGGAAAAGAGTTGCAATCACCTGAGGGAGCCGCTGTCGACTATGGAGAAGCCCCACAGGCTCCTGGAGGGGAGGTAGAGCCAGGAGTCACGCAGGACAAGATAGGCTCAGGCGCCAGAGGGGCGCGCACGCGGCCTGAGGCAAGCCGGGTGCCCCAGTTACCGAGCGATTGCAATGATTTCCCCAAGTATGTAGGGAGTTGGTTCAGCCGCTGCGGAGGGACCGGGGGAGAATTATGGAGGACCGTTGATTGCAGTGCGTCTGAAGTGGGTGGAACCTTCCGTTGTGAATGGGTCAAGCGTCGTTCACCCTTCTCTCGGTACCTCTACGACCTACGAGGGTCACACAGGGGGGGTCAAACGAGGTTAATGTCTGATACTCCTTTCCGTGAAGTTAGGCGAGGTTGTCTACAACTGCTGGCCGTGAGGTCGATTACACAACTTCAGGACGCCGTCAGAGAGGCAAGGCTGTGTGGAGCGACGCTGGGGGCGGCGGGTGGGAAAATATGTCGTTGCAGTCATACCCTCGTGCTCAAGGGTCGTAACGTCCTACTCGAGGGGTTAATTACACTCGCGCAGGAAAGTTTGTGTGACGCTGACGTGACGGAGTTCTTCAGGGGAGGGAGGGGTGTACATAGGGCAGCGCACGAGTGGATAATTACATGTAATTCCACCCCTTGGATCGAGTAATGTGGATGGCGTGGCGAATCATTTTCGTCTCACGGGGCATAAACAAACGTTCTGGAATTATCTCGACAAAGGGTGTGTGTGTGTGTTTGTCTGTGTGTGTGTTTATCTGTGTGTGTGTGTGTGTGTGTGTGTGTGTGTGTGTGTGTGTGTGTGTGTGTATGTGTTTACATCTTTTGAAGACTCGTAATTGCACACTACTTTAACCGACACGCAAATGCTAGTCATTTGCATAATGCACCACTTATCCATAAGAGAGGTACACCTAGTGCTATATGCATATAATCCAGTCAAGTATACACACAAAAAATACATTAAAAATACGACGGCGAACAATAAGACTGGGAATGTTTCTTTATACCGTGGGAGGGAAGGAGGAGGGGGAAGACCATAAGCTTCAGGAGGAATGCAAGGTGCCGGCGCACTGAGGACACTGCCGGAATTCCACGAGCAGGTGAAGACACAGGGCGTGTTTACCTTGGCGTGGCTCACGGCAGCCGCTGGTGTTCGGGGTTGGGGGCGGGGCAGCTCAGCACCACCGCTGCGAGTCCGGCAAGCTTACGGGGAACTGTGATCTACTTCGATGCTCTTCTTCTCTTCTTCTTCTTTCCCTACGCCCAAGCGAACTATCGGTCCAAGCCACTGGGGCTACGAGAGAGAGAGAGAGAGAGAGAGAGAGAGAGAGGAGAGAGAGAGAGAGAGAGAGAGAGAGAGAGAGAGAGAGAGAGATGATAGGGAGGTATAGCCACGTTTAGCCCAGGGCCCCGGTGTGTCAGGACGCCAGGCCTGGCCGAGTCTCCTTCCTGTCGTGTTACTTCTGTCACCACGCGTCACTGAGGTGGGGTTCTCACGGTCCCTGTCCCCCCGTGGGTGACGCCTCTTTGGCCCCATCTGGCCTTCGCTACCTCAATCCAAAGGATGAGCGAGAGAGAGAGAGAGAGAGAGAGAGAGAGAGAGAGAGAGAGAGAGAGAGAGAGAGAGAGAGAGAGATGGTTAGGGGGAGGCTATAGAATTTAGCCCAGGGCCCCCGGTGTGTCAGGACGCCAGGCCTGGCCGAGTCTCCTCCACCAACATTTAACTTGCTGGTCGATCCACTGCGCGTAGCATTACCGGTGGTCGAGTCCCTATCTCGGGCCGCGCGCTTATGATCGTTCCTTTGGCTTATTCCTCGTAATTGATCCAATCTTCTCCCCCGGCGGTCTTTTTCATCAGCGTTTAATTCCCGCTAAAATCGTCCCAGATATTGTCTTTTGAAACGGTTAATTCGCCGTTCCGTCCTTGAGGAGGAGGTGGAGGAGGCGCGGCTTTGATCTGCGATTATAGAGATGAAGGCAAGTCATCTTTGACCTGGCATTTCAGCCGTTGCTCCTCTAAATATAGCATTTTTCGCCGTCGCCTTCATCAGGAACCGTTCTCAATACGTCAAAGAGAATTTAATAGATGTAATTATTAAAAAAAACCAAAGATAATTTTACTACTGTCCTTCAAACTGGAAATTACATTCGACTTCTCTTCTGAATGTGGAGGAATTACCTTTTCCTCAACACTGACTTTAGGGGCAGGTCTCTGGTCTCTCCCCGAGCTCTGGGTGGGGCCAGGGTGCTGCTGCTGCCCTCCGTTGCGCCTGCGAAGGATCAAGGGGGGGCCGTCGGAGGCCACAGTCTAAGGCGGTGGGCTGGGCCCTACGTTGTAGGGAATTCGTACGTATGTTTTTCGAAGGCGTTGAATCGGCTGGACCATCACGCTTCTCAGGGCAGTACGTGGTACGTTGCTGCCCTTCGTCAGCACGACGGTACGGCTCTTGTAGACTACGGTACGACCCTCCGTCAGCACGACTGTAAGACTGTCGTAGACTACGGTTCCTTCAAAAGGGCGGCACGACGACCCCCAGGAGCACGACGGTACGACGTCTGAACATGAAGTCCGGAGCCTCAGATATGACGACCTGGACCGAAGACCTGGCAGGTTAAAGGTCACGTCTTCACACACCCAAAGGTCGTACCGTCGTTGCTCAAGGGTTTGAAAAAAATTCTAGGAGACCCAGGGATTTAAAAAAATTAGGAACCCCAGGGGTTTAAAAAAACTTTAGGAACCCCAGGGGTTTCAAAAACCTTTAGGAACCCCAGGGGTTTGGAAAACCTTCAAGATCCCCAGGGCTGTTTAAAAAAAAAACCCATTTGGATCTCCAATATTGGTTAATGTAATCTCGCCGATTTCATTGAGTCACTCTTCATCACCCGGATTACTTCGCACAGGCCACCACACGTCCCATACCACAGTATCAGAGTAATTCTCAGCGTCCTCCTCCTCCTTATGGGTGTTGGGAACCAACTTCCTTGTGCCTATATGAATGCCTCACAAGTCACGTCAGCACAAGTCACGTCAGGGCCCGTAGTGTCGAACTGGGCCATCGCTGATGCCGAGAACGCCCAGTAAACTAACGATGTTCGGGTCATTACGACCGGCAAAACGATCGTTCGTGTGCTAATTACCGTTTGTAATGGATACGTGATGTAAGGTATCCGAACGAGGGAGGGGGTGGAACATGTGAGAAATGGTGAGACGTGGCCAAGGATGGTGGTGTGTTCCGTTCCCTTCCAGTCCCCCATACACATCATGACATCACAGGCAAGGTTGATTAATGTCCTCGTTCCCTATTCCCCTGGTTTATCATTCCCCTCTGTTCATTGTCCGCTAATCTCCCGTTTTCTTTTTCCCCCCTTATCCTCCTCCTCCTCCTCCCTCGATCTTCCCTCTCATGGCATCTTCCGCTGCTATCCTTTGTTTCCACATCTCTTGTTCATGTGTTTTTCTTTATTTCCCCTTTGTACACTTATTTATTGCCCTTATTTACAGCACGTATCATCACTGTTTCCCCCTGGATTAGCATTGTTGTCATTTCCTTCATTTTCTTTTGTATTTCTCTCCCCATTTTCTTTTATTGGTCCCCCAACGGCACTAGTTCCTGTCTTCCCGTTTTTCTCCTTCCGTAATCATCGCAATTACTTTTGTTATCCCTACAGACCGTCGTCGCTACATTTTCCTCGCGTCCGTTTTTCTTTTTATTCTTCGCTCTGACCAACCCACATTTTCTCAATGTATCATTCCTTACCACCCTCTTTATGTCCCGGTTGCCTCTCATACCATCTTCCATGTCTTTCTCTATCCTTTCATTCGGTATATTACTGTCTCTCTCTTTCTTTCATCACCTACATAAGCCATTTTCTTAATTCCTCATTCACCTTGGGATCACACTTGCCTTGATCATCTTAAATTTTTCCCTATAGTTCTGATTCCCATTCTCTTACCATCACTCCCATTTTCTTCCCATCACTCCCGTTCTCTTTATCCTAACCCATATTTGTCTTGCCTTTCGCACCATACCTAATACTGCTCCTAGATTATCCAATCACTTCCCTGTTATGTTCGTATAATCGTCATTATTCGTGTTTGTTTGCACACCAATTTGCAGGTTACCTCCACTACTCTCTCTCTCTCTCTCTCTCTCTCTCTCTCTCTCTCTCTCTCTCTCCTCCCATTTATTATTTGGCTTATCATTCCTATTATCCCCATGTCGTTATCATCTTCCTCTCCTCCCCTCCTTTGGTCCAATTCTACTTAATCCTCCTCCTCCCGCTCACTATCTGCCTCTCTCGCATTTCTTTCATCCCCTCCACTGTGGCCTCATTCATGTGTTTTTCTCAGTTTCTGGTAATTCCCCCGTTTCCAATTCTTTTATCTCACGGTAATCATCGCCCCAGTTAGGTGTGTTTGTGATGGCTCGCCATAATCACCATACGACCTCGTTGTGGCAATTATCCACATCGCTCTCGGTCATTATGTCGTGTTTGATATTTCCAACGTCCCCCTTCCCCCTTTTCTTTCCTTCTTCCGCCGTCTTGTTCCTTGCTCCTTATCATCTTCATCCTCTCGTTCCTTGTTCCTTATCACCCTCATCATCTCTAATTCGTCCCTGTTCTTCAACCCTCTCATCCCGCCTCCTTGTTCAATTCCTGGGCCCAACCCGTCTTGTTCTCTCTCCTCGTGTTCATCGTCTAGCTGTTCTTTCGCAACCTCTTGTTCTCCCCTGTTCATCAGGATCCTGCCTGGCCAGTGAAAGTCATTCCCATAGTTCATTCTTCATATATATATATATATATATATATATATATATATATATATATATATTCCCTGGGGATAGGGGAGAAAGAATACTTCCCACGTATTCCCTGCGTGTCGTAGAAGGCGACTAAAAGGGAAGGGAGCGGGGGGCTGGAAATCTTCCCCTCTCGTTTTTTTTTTTAATTTTCCAAAAGAAGGAACAGAGAAGAGGGCCAGGTGAGGATATTCCCTCAAAGGCCCAGTCCTCTGTTCTTAACGCTACCTCGCTATCGCGGGAAATGGCGAATAGTATGAAAAAAAAAAAAAAAATATATATATAATATTCACTTCATGGTTACCATATCTATTATCAACCCCTCCCTAAAAAGGGAAGAGCATAATTTTTAAGGGTATCCCTTACCCCTTTGCACCACCCTTACGTAATAGGTGTGCATTCTCGCACCACGCCCAACTTCTGCCAATACCATCCCGCCACCCTCTTCACATCCCAGGTAACCCACATGCCCTTATGGCCCTTACGTGTCCCATACCCCCCCCCCTCCCCCGCAGGATTAGTTATCTCCCCCCCCTAAGTCGTGTACTATAACCCCCTACCCCCCCCCCCACTCTGTTTCTGGGAAGGGTCTGTTTGTATTGCTAACCCCTCCCCCACCCCCACGACACACACACACACACACGTGACACCCCATTTGTACCCCCCCCCCCCCCAATTCTCCAGCATGGCCCTGTTACACTGAGTCATCTTCATCCTTTAACTATTCTTTTTCTTTATATATTTCGTATACATAAAGATATTTTCTTCCTCCATTTTCTTTTTTTTTTTTTTCCTTTCTCGTATAATTTACGTTCACTGTTTTCATATGCAAATGTTTTTCTTTTGTTCTCACGGCGGATAATTTGTTTGTTTTAGTTTCCAGCGTCGCTCGTTCCCATAATGTTTTTGCTTCCTGTTTGCTGATGACTGTTTTCTTTACAGTGCCAGGCGTTATGTGTGTGTGTGTGTGTGTGTGTGTGTGTGTGTGTGTGTGTGTGTGTGTGTGTGTGTGTGTGTGTGTGTGTCAGGACTTCACACGGGATGTCAGTCGATTTCAAACCTGGATAACCAGATGACGGTCTTGAACTTTCCTCTTTCGTTAACTTCACTGTAGATGAAGTCACAGACATCACCCCACTTGGACAACCTGATGGTGCCTAGGTCACAAAGCTTGAGTCAGGTCAGCGCTCCGGTGGAAGAAGTTCACAAAAAGCTTTAGCCTTTTCGATCGTGGACGAAAGTCAGAAAAAAAAGTTCAACCCTGTTGGCTAATCATTTTTTGGGGGGAGAACTGGGCAAGAAGAAGTGTGCACGGGATAAAAAAAGAATTGGAGCGACGTGGTATATGGGGGGCGGTGATATGCTTGTATTGTTGGGTATTTTGCCTCAGGAACAGAAAGCAAAGAATATATTCCTGAGGCGCTGTTGTGTGTTGGTTCTTGATGTGGTGCAGTGCGTAGAGTAGAGGCACACAGCTGAACAGAAGATAGATAGATAGATAATAGATAGATAGATAGATAGATAGCCAAAGATTACGGGACCAAATATGAGTCCCACAGATCCTGTGTGTGTGTGTGTGTGTGTGTGTGTGTGTGGAATGGGGAGTTGGTACATGGGAAGGCAGGGGTACGCACACACGTCTCGTGGGCGCCCCCATACACACCCCTAACCTCCCCCCCGTGTTCCACACAGGCATGCCCGACCCCACCAACTTCCCCCAGTTCACCACGTTGCTGCTACACCACCGCTCATTGCTCCTCGTCTCCCTCCTACTGCCTCGTTAAGTTAAACATTTGTTAATTAGCCAGCGTGGTTAATAGCTCAACGAACTTGTTTCCCCTCGTTAAGCTTTTTAGGAAAAATTAATCCAATTAACCGGGTGGAGACGAGAATGAGCATTTTTTTTCTTAAAAGTAAAATTTACGTGGCATTTAATTTCTAATTTTTTTTTTTCAAAAGGGTCCGAGGAAGAAGAAGAGAAAAAAAATGCCGGGCATTCTTAAACTCACTTGATTGCATTGAATCTCAGGCAAGGTATACGCATTTTAATCTCGGGGTCCAGGATGAGGTACGCATCTGGGGACCTCCACTCAGGACTGGGTGAGTGGTGAGGTCTGCCTTCCTGTCAGTTCTCATCACGGTCACACACCCCCTCACACATACCGTGACAAACGTGTCCTTTAGTTATATATATATATATATATATATATATATATATATATATATATATATATATATATATATATATACACGAAGAATTGAATACGACAGCATATTCAGAGCTATTAACCTTCTTTTTTGTATGTTAATAACTCTTAAACATGTTGTCGTATTCAATTCTGTGTGCATTAGAGAAAATCTGCTCCCAGCTTGCACTAATGTGTGTATATATATATATGTGTGTGTGTGTGTGTGTGTGTGTGTGTGTGTGTGTGTGTGTGTGTGTTGTGTGTGTGTGTGTGTGTGTGTGTGTGTGTGTGTGTGTGTGTGTACAGTCCACAAAGTAAACGGGGAAAGATTGAGGGGAACAGTTAGAGCGGGATAGCCACACCGTGTGGCTGCTGTGAAGACGAACACAGAGAACACAGTGCTGCACAGTCCTCCACACTGGCATCATTCTCTCTCTCTCTCTCTCTCTCTCTCTCTCTCTCTCTCTCTCTCTCTCTCTCTCTCTCTCTCTGTTGGCGTTTGCCTGGGACACTGTCGCAGTTGCTGACCTGCAATGGCATGAGGAGGTCATGGGTGACTAGACGAGTAAGGGTATTCCTTTTTTTTTTTTAAATCTGTATATACATAGAGAGAAAGCATTTTAGTAACAGCACTGGTGAAGCGTACAGTGGCTAGGGTGTAGGTGGGAGGGAGGCAAGTACAGAGAGTGCGACTGAGTCCAGCGGACTTGTAACTTCTTAACGAAGACTCTAGTCTCAAAGGGTGGTCAGGGGTAGGAGTGGAACAAGTGTTGGATTATAGGGGAGGGTGGGAAGAGCCAAGGAACAGATGATAGCTACAGGGTGTACCAATGTCGTTCCATTCCCTTTCAATCCCGCGCACGCCTCTCCCCCTCCTGCACGATCAAGACCCAATGACTCGAACTCCATGTTCTTCACTTCATCTCTATCTATTCGTGCTGAGGTACATAATCAAAAAGGCCGTAGCATCATAATCATAATTTACGTAAGCTAGTGATTTACCGACGATTCCCACCGTTTGATCTTATTCTACGCGTGTTGACCTGTGAAGTGTGTGATGAACAATTTAACAGCGCATTTCTGTTATCATATGAAGAACAACGTCTTGATGCTGGATAGAAAAAAAAATAAAGTCCCCCAAAATTTCCAACAGACAGACACACAGACAAAAAAAAAATCCCAACACACAGACACACACACACTTCAAAGATCACTCCTCCACTTGCATGACACACACTGGGTAGAGTGTGGCAAATTGCTCCCACTCAAGAGCAGATATGCAGGGGGGAAACATGGGCGGGTGTACAAATGTCAGGGATGGGGCGCTCCATAACACCTGCTGATCTTAATAATACGACACTGGGGGGGGGGGGGGGGACTTCCTCCGGACTGGAACAGCCTGCTTGAACAAAACATATACGATAACAGACAGCGAGCATGAAAACACCCTGATGGACCAAGGGTTAAATAAAAGAAATAAGACGAAGGCTTGATATATATATATATATATATATATATATATATATATATATATATATATATATATATACTGTGGCATTGTGCTCCCCCCCCTCCTCCCCCGCATCTTCTGGGGGGGAGGAGACCCAGAGAGGCGGCCGGCCCTGTGTGAGTGAGATAACGCAGTAGTCCCACGCTCGGCGGGGCATGATAGAGCCATATCTGTTGCTCAAGAGGTATGGAAATTATTCTTGCTGGCCCCAGACGACGCTCGCCCGCCCGCCCACCACCACACAGCCGCCACACCGCACCGCACAACCACCACCACCGCATAGCCACCGCTACAAGACAAGATTCGCAAATGTTCGGTTCTTTGAGAAATCCTCCGCCTCCCCCCCCCCCTTCCCCCTCCCTTCCTCCTCCCGTGATATACGGGCGAAAAATAAGCCACACACGCAGAGAGAGAGAGAGAGAGAGAGAGAGAGAGAGAGAGAGAGAGAGAGAGAGAGAGAGAGAGAGAGAGAGAGAGAAGCCTTTCGTCAAGTGGGCCTGATACCCTGTATAGTGTTATAGGGATATATACCGAGACTACAGGGGTAATATGTGTAGAGAGAGGAAAGTATGTAGAGAAAAGTAGAGGTTTCGATCCCCCCTTTATGTCTTGATATATTGACCTCACACATTCCCCCGTCTTGGCTTCTCTCTCTCTCTCTCTCTCTCTCTCTCTCTCTCTCTCTCTCTCTTTCCTCGTCCTCTCTTCCTCTCCTTTCTCTTTTCCGTTCTCAGCCTCCACTGCCTCATCTCCGCTTCTTCCTCTCTCTCTCTCTCTCTCTCTCTCTCTCTCTCTCTCTCTCTCTCTCTCTCTCTGTCTTTCCTCGTCCTCTCTTCCCCTCCTTTCTCTTTTCCGTTCTCAGCCTCCACTGCCTCATCTCCGCTTCTTCCTCCTCTCTCTCTCTCTCTCTCTCTCTCTCTCTCTCTCTCTCTCTCTCTCTCTCTCTCTCTCTCTCTCTCTCAGCATATGAAGCAGCGTGGTGGTGTTATGATTTATGGCAGGAGAGGCACCCTGAAATCCCTCCCCTGAGCTGCGAATAATAATAATACCACCTCCTCCCCAACCTGGGACCAGCCTGCCTGCCCCCAGCCACCCAAGAGACCAACCTGTCTCCCGCCCCCCCCCAGAGACCTACCTGTCTCGCCCCCAGAGACCAACCTGTCGCCCCCCCAGGGATACCTACCAGTCTCGCCCCCCAGAGACCTACCTGTCTTGCCCCCAGAGACCAACCTGTCGCCCCCCCCCAGGGATACCTACCAGTCTCGCCCCCCAGAGACCTACCTGTCTCGCCCCCAGAGACCTACCTGTCTCGCCCCCAGAGACCTACCTGTCTCGCCCCCAGGGACCAACCTGTCGTCCACCCCCTAGAGACCAACCTGTCCCCCCCCCAGAGACCAACCTACCAACCCCAGGGGCCTTTTACCTCCTCTACGTGTACCTCCGTCCTACTATACAGGTTTCCGAGCTGGACTATACCCTTGAGTGGTGTGAGTGAGTAACACTTAGATCAACAAACGGTGTGGGAACTCCAAGGCGTTAAGCCTCCTCTCGGTTTATCTTCACTTTGCTGTCACTCAGTAATAAACCAGGGCCGAGTTCCAAAGCCCAGGTACGGGTTTTTTTTTTCCCCCTCCAAGTTTTATCACATAGAATAAACCCTAAACTCCCTGTATACAGTTACTGTTCACCAACCACCCGCTACACACACACACTCACTCACTCACTCACCCACTCGCCACCCCTCTGGAAGCACTCACTGAGTGCCGGGTGAGTGCTTGGCCACTGCATTCGAACCACACACCATGAAACAGGTCCTCCTGTGGAGGGCTCCCCCAGCCCACACTCACTCACACACACGAGGCACCCAGGCAAATATGTATATACGCGTAAACGGAGGAGCCACTACCACAGGAGGGAGGGCGGCGAACATGTCATATTGCCCCCCCAGGGGGAACACTAACCTGTCGCGTCCCGGGGCGAGAAAGAGAGACAGAGAGAAGGACAGAAGTGGGGGAGAGAAAAGGCGGGTGGAAAGGGAGATCAAAAGGAAAATGGGGGATGGGTGATGAAAGGGGAGGTGGTTATAAGGTGAGGATAGCGGGGTGTAGATTAGAGTCTGGTAGCTTATATACAAGAACCAGGTGGGGAGGAAGAGCCTGGGGGGAGAAGATGAAGGGGAGTGGATACAGGGAGACGAGCATATTAAACGGTAGAGCGATTAAGGGATCGGGCGGTGTGTGGGGGCGCGAGTGGGGAGGAGCAAGACCGAGTGAGCGATGATGGACACGCCACCGACGAACCCATAAAATAATAACAACAAAGGGAAATAAAAAAACACGTCATAAATGCGCGTAGAAAAATGATGTGGCGACGACGCCAGCGACGATAACCGCCCGGGTGATGAATCATGAGAGAGAGAGAGAGAGAGAGAGAGAGAGAGAGAGAGAGAGAGAGAGAGAGAGAGAGAGAGAGAGAGAGAGAGAGGTTTTGAGGCGGCGGCGGCGGCTGCGACTGCGGCTGCTGCCGCGGGCGGCCGGGCCGGCCGGCTAATAGTTTTATGACGACCGAAAGCAGAAGACAGATTGAGACGAGCGTACGGGAGCCGCCGAGGGCCGGCCCCCCCCCACAGCGTGTAACCAAGGCTTGAGACCTCCCCATGATCAACAGGGACACTAGTGTAATCTGAGGGCTAGGCTGCTGAAGACATCTTGGGGTGATGTAACACCACCAACCAACCAACCCCACAATGCGTACAGAATCTAGCCACACTGTGCACTGTTGTGGCGTAGGTAGGTGGGTTGTGGGGTGGGTTAGCATTCCCGCGGCTCATCTCATAACCGGGAGTTCATTAAACATACGCCTTCGGGAGTCCATGGGAACCAGGAGCCATTGATGCGGCTCACTTCGGTGCATAAGCGAGCCTCTTGTGCCGGTGCGCCGGCCATCCTCCGCTCGCTATGAGTCCCAGCTACGTCTGCGCTCGTGTTTGTGCTTTACAACCCGAATGTGATGAGCTCCAGGTGGGCTTTAGAAGAGGAGCAGGTGCCTCTGTCGTTAGCACTTCGTGGGAGAGAGAGGTGAGGGAGGGAGGGAGAGGAATAATGCCTCCATGCTGGTCTTTGATGTTAGCCATTTCCCGCTCGGGAGGGAGGGAGTGAGGGACAAGGAGGCTAAGGAGTCCCCTGGGACACTCTTCCGGGCTGGGGGGTTTGGTGATTTGCGGTCTTGTCATGTGACTGGAAGTTGCCGGGAGTCAGATGGGGAGGGCCTTCGTTTCGGGCCTGTTTACGACGGAGGAGGAGCATACAGGACACCATTTACAATCCTTTGCGTCGGCCACAGGTCCTGATGAGGTCGTGTGCTGAGGGGAGTAGGAGGAGACGACCCGCGTCTTCCTCTGTGGGTGTGGTTGGGAGAGTTCCGTGTGGAAGGAATCCCTCAGACAGGGATTCGTGAGTTTAACTGGCCAGGTTGGACGAAAACTGCGGCTGGGGTCACCCCGGGTGTAGAGTCACCCTGGGTGTACGTATACATACACACACACACGGCAACATCCTGTATACTTGGTGGCCTAGTTTAGCTGCCGTGTTGTGGGGGGTGTTTCATGAAAGCTGAACCTGTCATACGACCCCTTCAAGACGACGGTGCGACGTCTCTGTAGACGTACCGTCGTGCTCAAGGATCGTACCGTCTTGCTCAAGGATCGCACCGTCGTATTCAGTGAATCAGATCAATGGACATGAGACCAGAACCCTTATCACTTAAACACTGACGACTGGTGTATCACTGTCTGGAGACGAGACCACCGCACAAGGGTGCTTCTGTCAAGGCCAGGCGACAGCAGGCATTATCGGAGGGTCGCCCACCCTTCGTCGGAGGATGAGAGCAGATATCTCGCATCACAGCAACTTGATGTGACCTCCTCGCAGAGGGGCGTCGTTGAATCCTTCTCCCGTTTAAACATATATATATATATATATATATATATATATATATATATATATATATATATATATATATATATATATATATATATATATCTGTATATCTTTCTTTCATACTATTCGCCATTTCCCGTGTTAGCGAGGTTGCGTTAAGAACAGAAGACTGGACCTTTGAGGGAATATCCTCACCTGGCCCCCTTCTCTGTTCCTTCTTCTGGAAAATTAAAATAAAAACGAAAGGGAAGGATTTCCAGCCCCCCACTCCCTTCCCTTTTAGTCGCCTTCTACGACACGCAGAGAATACGTGGGAAGTATTCTTTCTCCCTTATCCCCGGGATATATATATGTATATATATATATATATATATATATATATATATATATATATATATATATATATATATATATATATATTTCTTTTTTTCTACAAAGCGAGAAAACTTTCTGCCACAACGCTTCGTAAAAAGACAAATTCAGGCTTCCGGTTGTGTGCACTCCACCCGCACACTCACAGAAACGCTTTCAACATATACACTTTGGCAAGGTCTTTAAGGCGAACGGATGAGCCAGGGCACTACTTACGACGTGCACTTTATATCTTCCGTCGTAAACCATCACCAGATCAAGTGTCACCTGGACTCCACCATGTACCCCTTACGTGAACGAATACATCGAGGTGATCAGGTAGTCCTGAGAACGACGAGCGAGTTGGTCGGTCCTCCTCAGCGTTGGCGCCCAAATCTATGGCGACTTCGGTCTTTCAGCACCTCTGTGAGGACTGACATCGAGCGCTCTGAGGGATCTCAATGAGTCTTTGACCTCAGACCGATGGAGGGCGTCTCTTTACTGACGACAAGTGTTGAATCCTGAACGGGACTCCTTCAGTAGCTTCAGTGGTACCGTCTCTCTCTCCTCGTACATCGCAAGTGCCTCTCCTGTCTCGCCCTACGTAGAACACCCCCGAGCCATCCACGATACGTGAGAACAATAGACACTGTGGTTTTCGCCTTGCCCTCCTGCGGTCCTGGGCATCCTCTCGAATATCTGGTTCTCGAGTTCTGGATCTCTTGAGACCATGCCCAAATGAAGGGATCGTAGAAAGCCTGTACGTTAAGTCATACTTTCAAAAACAATGTCTGGTATTTATATAACCACGACCACACGACTGAGGAGCGCCTTGTCTGGCGCGCCTAGCATGTTGGCACTGCTTCCTTCTTGCTTTGATATGCAAATGACCTGACACTGAGTTCTTGTAGCACCTCAAAGAAACCATTGAAACCGAATTTATTCAGCATAAACAACCAGTTCCACAGCCTCGGTATCTGCAGCATGCCGGAGTAACAGAGGCACATGTGACAAGTCTTGCCGGCGTAACGTTGCTGAGATCTCGATGGGTTTGTTGCATCAAGCCTTCCTACACCACCCCTCCTCGTACGGGCTCGCCTCCTAGGGGTCAGAGGTCGTCATGGGACAGCATTTATACACCCAATATTATGAGTAAACTATAGGTCTAGTTTACCGTTTCAGCCTCTCAAGAGGAGCCAGCGAGAGGGATGGTGTGAGGAAGGCGAAAGCAAAAAGAGGTATGAAGGGTGATAATCGAGACGTCCCACTAGTTTCAGCTTAGTTTCCACGAGCGGTAGTGAGGGGACACGGCAGCAGCAGCAGCAGCAGGCAGAGATTCAGGGGTGAGCGTGACGCGTGACGCGTTTGATTCTGAATCTTCACGCAATACACCGGCTGATTCGCCGTGCCTCTCCTACCCGTCCTGGGGGCGGAGGCGTAGAAGACGACACAGTGTGCACAGAAACAGTCATGGGACTGGATTTCAGGGGGTCTGTCCTCCACACCTTCACCGGATTAGCCTGTGGCCCGTGGCCAAGGCCTCTCTAGCGAGGGACGGGGTGGGATGTTCTACCCTGGGCTGTCTGGACGCAGCGAGGGACGGGGGTAGGCTGTTCCACCCTGGGCTGTCTGGACGCAGCGAGGGACGTGGGTGGGCTGTTCCGCCCTGGGCTGTCTGGACGCAGCGAGGGACGGGGGTGGGCTGTTCCACCCTGGGCTGTCTGGACGCAGCGAGGGACGGGGGTGGGCTGTTCCGCCCTGGGCTGTTTGGACGCAACGAGGGACGTGGGTAGGCTGTTCCACCCTGGGCTGTCTGGACGCAGCAACTCCCACTCTTGCAGCACGTCCAGTGTGTGCTGTGTGGCTACTGCTGTGTACTCAGGAGGCCACGAGGGTGCTCGTGGATGTTCGCAGGGGAGTGACGAGTGAGTGGAACAAGACGTGGCGTCCCTCAAGGCATTTACGGTGTTCCCTCTCATGTCTTCCTCACACCATCTCTGTTCTTCCCTGCGGCCTCATGATCTTGCCTACTGCTCCCAGTACTTTCAGCCCCAGAGCGTTGAACTACACCTCCGTGTATGTGTACGTAGGTCGAGGCTGAACTTAAACTTGCGTGTATTTCCCCACATCAATAGCGTGGTGCACGTCTCGCATCTGGTGCCGAGTGTACGGAGAGAGGTTGTGAATTTGTACCCCCCAAGTTATTTCTGAAGATGTCTCTGTCTGAGAGAGAGAGAGAGAGAGAGAGAGAGAGAGAGAGAGAGAGAGAGAGAGAGAGAGAGAGAGAGAGCGCCAGAGAGAGAGATGGAGACTTTGTAATTAGCGTGAACAAGGGAAAGATATATTTCAAAAAAAAAAAAATCGGTGATGAACGTGGGAAATAGGACAAAGGTGGAGGAGATGGGAGTGCACAGGTCTGAGAAGACGGTGAAGGGGGAAGGCACAGATTGGTGGGAGAGAGAGAGAGAGAGAGAGAGAGAGAGAGAGAGAGAGAGAGAGAGAGAGAGAGAGAGAGAGAGAGAGATGAAGTTATGCACGGAGGGGAGAAGTTTGGCAACCCATTTACTACAAGGGCAACAGAGCGGCCGGGGGAGAAAAATTATGATAAATGGAAGACAAGACGCAGAGGGGAGGAAGCAACCCTTGGTATCAGCGAGTCTACGAGAGAGAGAGAGAGAGAGAGAGAGAGAGAGAGAGAGAGAGAGAGAGAGAGAGAGAGAGAGAGAGAGAGAGGAGGTGCTGGGTGACATTATAGACGAGTATGGCGGAGGCCACAACGTGCATTACGGCAATGTAGGGGGTGAAAGCGCCAGTGATGGGGTGATGACTGATATCTGTGGGGAGGGGAATTGTGCGGGGGGGGGGGGTAGAGGAGGAGGAGGAGGTCTGTGACTTTGTATTGTGGGGGTGGTGGTGGGGAAGTTGTGGGGGGGGGAGGAGGGGAGAGCGGGGAGGAATGTTGGAGGATGACATCTTATGAGGGGAGACTTGAACAATGGTGTGTGGGGAGTTGTGGGGGATCATCACACACACGGCTGGGGTCAGCGTGGGTGTGTGAGGGGTAGTTGTGGGCGGGACTACCAGACGTGAGGGGAGAAGGGGGTTAGTTGTGGTGGTTGTAGAGTGTGGTTGGTAGGACATGACCAGTCTGGGGATGGAGGAGTGCGTGGTGGGTGCTGGTGGGGTGAGGTGAGGTGAGGTGGGGTGGGTAGAGCAGTGGGGGGGTTAATAGGGGAGGTTAATCTTAACGCCGATAGATTAACTTAAGAGTTATAACCCATAATTTTGCCCTCACTTATCTCTCTTTACTAGTCTCAGTTATTGCTTTACTGATAATGACACATTGCTTTACTGATAATGACACATTGCTTTACTGATAATGACACATTGCTTTACTGATAATGACACATTGCTTTACTGATAATGACACATTGCTTTACTGATAATGACACATTGCTTTGTCTATTGGAGGGTGAGGGTGGGGAGGGGGGGGAGACAAAAGAGGGATTAAGTGATGGTAGTAACGAGCGTGTAAGTAGTTAATGCGGTGGGTGGCTAAGCAGAGGGAAGACAGTGTTACGACCGTAAAAGGGGCTAAACGACCAACAGCGGATGGGAAGTGAGGCGAACCTGGAGGTGTAATAGATAGATAGATAGATAGATAGATAGATAGATATAGATAACTTGGGAGGAGAGAGAGAGAGAGAGAGAGAGAGAGAGAGAGAGAGAGAGAGAGAGAGAGAGAGAGAGAGAGAGAGAGAGAGGGGGGGGGGAAAGTAAAATTGAGAGAGAGGAAAGACTAATGTGGAAGAGGAGGGAGGGATACTGACGGAGGGGGGAAAAAAAAGGGGAGGGGGGTAAAGAAAGAGTGGGAAAGGGAGGGATGGTAAGAGGTCGTGATGAACAACGGGGGATAATGAGGCAGGAGACGAGATGGGAGAGGAGAGGGACGTGCGTGATGGAGGTGGAGGAAAGGGACAGACAAAGAGAGGGAGGACTGAGAATGGACCGAGTGAGGGGGGAGACAAGGCTATGGGGCATGCTCCTCCAACACCCCGGACGGTGTGGTCGGTCATCTGGATTTGCTTATCTATATCGTGAACTGAAATCCAGATCGTGTGGATTAACGGTGCTCAGAGAATGATTATAATGATTATCTAATCTTAAGGCGTAGGAGCACAGTATATAGATAGGACGGAGGAGACACACACACACACACACACACACACACACACACACATACACAGACACACACAGACACACACAGACACAGACACACTCATACACAGACACTGACACACACACACACACACACACACACACACACACACACACATCGCAGACATGCGTCTCTCTCTCTCTCTCTCTCTCTCTCTCTCTCTCTCTCTCTCTCTCTCTCTCAACTGTTGGGCCAAAGGCTCACTCACCCCCTCCCTCCCTCCCAAGTGTGGGAGCTGCCGGACATTAAAAGACATACGCGGGAGCACAATGGTGAGGTGAGGTGAGGTGGGGTGGGAGGTGTTGGGGGTGTTATCGTCGTGGTACACAGGGGGGGGGGGAGAGAGAGAGAGAGAGAGAGAGAGAGAGAGAGAGAGAGAGAGAGAGAGAGAGAGAGAGAGAGGAGTCGTGACCAACAAGGGGAGGAGGCAGGCCTTGTCAACAGCCTTGTAGCGACACTCACAATGTGAGTGCGACGACAGGCGGCGTTATGTAGGGGGATGCGTAAGAGCCGCGTGCTGGGGTGGTGGGTGGGAGGTGTTGGAGGGAAGGAAGCGAGGGAGGGAGGAAAGAAGGAAGGAGGGGGGTGTCAGGGTTCACGTTGGGGAAGGAGGAGGGGTTAGGGTTCATGTTGGGGAAGGAGGAGGAGGAGGAGGGGGGTGAGATGAGAAAAATAAGGTCGAGGGGGGAGGGGAAAGGAGGAGGAGGAGGGGGGAGAAGAAAGAAAAAATAAGGTCGAAGGGAAGGGGATAAACTTGGTGGGGGGTGGTACGAGAGAGGGGTGAGCTAAATACAATGGGTAGGGAGAGAGAGAGAGAGAGAGAGAGAGAGAGAGAGAGAGAGAGAGAGAGAGAGAGAGAGAGAGAGAGAGAGAGAGAGAGGCGTTCTTTTACGGATGGTGTCCATTTTCGTTCTGTTTTTTCCCCCACCCCCCCTTGTGTCACAGAATCACACACACACACACACACACACACACACACACACACACACACACACACACACATCTGTGTTGTGGTGATGGTATCAGAGATAATACGAGTGAGGGGGTGGCGTGGGGTCAGGGTGAGGGATGGACGAGCGAGCACACCCCCTGCCGTGCACCACACCATCCAGACTGGTGGGTGAGGGACGCCTTCCACTATCGTTATTCCCACGAGCTGTTACTACTACTGTACGCAATCCCTGACAGCCGGTTACCGGCCCTGTAAACCAACTCTCCAGCCGGTTACCGGCCCTGTAAACCAACTCTCCAGCCGGTTACCGGCCCTGTAACCCAACTCTGCAGCCGGTTACCGGCCCTGTAAACCAACTCTGCAGCCGTTCAACAGAACTGTAAATCAACTCTACAGCCATTCAACAACACTGTAAACCAACTCTACAACCGTTCAACAGCACCGTAAACCAACTCTGCAGCCGTTTACCAGCGCTGCACACCAACTCTACAGCTGTAACCAGCCATGTACAACAACCCCCCCCCCCCCCCACCACTAAAGCCGATACAGGAAATGAACACAGTTCCACCACGTCGTCCCCCATATACAACTTTGATCCATATCATGAACCGCACCGTTGCCAAGTGTTTCAGTCAGCGCATAAAGTCTGAAGATCAGAAGGGACAGCTGACCAGATAAACCCTGGGCACAGCAACGAAGTCTAACACCGTTAATGACGGGACTTCACAGCGTGCAGACGCACCGTACAATTCACTAACGAACAAAGGCGCGTCTCGTAGCGAACAAGAGTGCACGGGACAACTTTGATAGCGAAGGAAATTATTCTCGCAACGTCGTGAAGCGAACGCTATTGAGAGAGAGAGAGAGAGAGAGAGAGAGAGAGAGAGAGAGAGAGAGAGAGAGAGAGAGAGAGAGAGCAGACGGGCGGTAGAGGGATGTGTGTAAACCGTTCCGGTCAAAACAAACCGGAAGGGTGACTGACACCCTTGGAACGAGCGCCCCGGGAGTGTATGTACACACTCGACCCCTGACCCCTAGTCTCTCTCTCTCTCTCTCTCTCTCTCTCTCTCTCTCTCTCTCTCTCTCTCTCTCTCTCTCTCTCTCTCTCTCCCTAGAACCATTCGTCTTCTCTCTCCTCCTTGTACCCTATACATTGCCACTCTCAAGTCGCGATTGTCAAGCCAACGCCCCCCCCCCCCCCCTTCCCTCCCTCCTTCCTCTCTCTCTCTCTCTCTCTCTCTCTCTCTCTCTCTCTCTCTCTCTCTCTCTCTCTCTCGCGTCACCCACAGCTCCGGTGGAGGTGGCGGCAGGCACCACGTACGCAGTTGTCACACACATCCCACCTTCCATTGTCTACCGCAGAGCCCCGGTAGGTCGTCCTCCTCAGCCTCAAACTGTACAACTTTAAAGTATATATATATATATATATATATATATATATATATATATATATATATATATATATATATATTCCCCCCTTCCTTCTTCTGCGCGTGCGATGTCGTCAAGCCATTTCTTTCTCCCTCGCGATGTTATACACACACACACCAGACGTCAACATCACACGTCCATATTATACGAGAGAGAGTGAGTAAGTCTCCCAGTTTTCTTCTTCCACGTCTTGGAGTTGAAATATGCAGAGAGAATCCTCCGTAAAACTTCTGAAACAACAAATTTTTTTTTGTATTTTTTATCTTACCCACCTCCATGATGATGTGGGCTCCACGCTGTGAACAGCGGCCACCACCCCCACCCACCATGCCCACCCTCACACACAGACACACAGACACACGCCTCTCTCGTCCTCCCACCCACCACACCTCCCACGCCCTCACAACTCCCACCTCCCTCCTCCACCTCGGCCGGGAATATATATCACATAACATTTCCATAAAGGATCCCAGAGCGACGTTCCTCCTGGCCGGCCTCCCTCCTCCCTCTGCCGTGTCCCCAGGATCTCCCAAGTCCTCCTCAGTGTCCCTAGCCTCTACTTAACACCTCCCGAGTCCTCTTAAGTGTCCATGGCCCCTCCCTAAGACCTCTCAAGTCCTCTTAAGTGTCTTTGGCCTCTCCCTAAGACCTCACAAGTCCACCTAAGTGTCCCTGGCCTCTCCCTAAGACCTCCCAATTCCACCCAAGTGTCCCTGGCCTCTCTCTAAGACCTCCCAAGTCCTCAAGTGTCCCTGGCCTCTAACTAAGACCTCCCAAGTCCACTTATGTGTCCTTGGCCTCTCTCTAAGACCTCCCAAGTCCACTTAAGTGTCTTGGGCTCTCCCTAAGACTTCCAAGTCCACTTAAGTGTCCCTGGACATTCCCCAGGACCTCCTAAGTCCACTTAAGTGTCCTTGGCCTCTCTCTAAGACCCCCCCCCCCCAAGTCCTCTCAAGTGTCCTTGGCCTCTCCCTAAGACCTCCCAAGTCCTCGAGTGTCCCTGGCCTCTCCTTCCCTGAGACCTCCCATGACCTCTTGACTTGTCGTCTGTGGACCACCCCCTCTCTCCCGCATCCCCTTCACGCCCACCAGTTGACCTGCCCTGCCATGGCCTAGGGTCTCCCAGTCGCCAACTCTCCCCTGGGGGTCCTACACACACAACTCGCGCCTGTCCCTCCAGTTCCTTCATTAGGAATCCTTCATCATCCTTATCTCTCCCTCTCCCATTTCACTGTCGGCATCTATCATTTTTTTTTTTCTTTATTTCGCTCCACGACTTTCGCATTAAAAGAAAAGAATTACGTCTGTATTTCTTCCCGCCCCGCCCCTCCCCCCCCCCCCCCCCCCTCAACAAAAAAAAAGTGTTTCCACCACATTTTCGGATAATTTCGCCCACACAGCCATCGCCTACCCCCCCCCCCCCCAACGCCTTCCTCCCCTCAACTCTCTCTCTCTCTCTCTCTCTCTCTCTCTCTCTCTCTCTCTCTCTCTCTTTTTTTCCTTGCCCTTCCATTCACCTTCCCTTATCTCTTCCATCGTGCCTTCTCGTCTACCACAGGGGTCCCGTTCCTCATTCTCATACTCTCTCTCTCTCTCTCTCTCTCTCTCTCTCTCTCTCTCTCTCTCTCTTTTTCCTTGCCCTTCCATTCACCTTCCCTTATCTCTTCCATCGTGCCTTCTCGTCTACCACAGGGGTCCCGTTCCTCATTCTCATACTCTCTCTCTCTCTCTCTCTCTCTCTCTCTCTCTCTCTCTCTCTCTCTCTCTCTCTCATCTTATACACTCTCTCCCTTCCCTAAATCTCCCCTCTCCCCCGCCTCGGCTGCACGACGACCCGGCACGAGGGGGGTAGAGGGGTCTGATGGGTGGTGCGAGGTGGGGAGTGGGGGTAGTCGACCAAGGGCATCCCCCCCAACCTGGGGGGAATAGCAGGCTGGATCATTTGTCACTCGGGTCTCTCTCTCTCTCTCTCTCTCTCTCTCTCTCTCTCTCTCTCTCTCTCTCTCTCTCTCTCTCTCTCCATTTTCTTCTGCACTTCCTTTCCCCCCCTCCTCAATCTTCTCTTCCTGTTCCTCCTCCCTCTTCCTTCCTCTTCCCTATACTTAGGAAGAAGAGATAGGGGAATAGAAGCCCATGAGAAGAAAGATTTGACGAATGAACCACTGAAGAGAGAGAGAGAGAGAGAGAGAGAGAGAGAGAGAGAGAGAGAGAGAGAGAGAGAGAGAGAGAGAGAGAGAGAGAGAGAGAGAGAGAGAGAGAGAGATAATGGGGGTGGGGGGTAGATGGGAGGGAAGCAACGGCGATAACACACACACACACACACAGTGAGTAAGAACTCCCAGGACCCGTCGCCGGCGCGAGAGCGTCTCGTACCGTGCGGTCTCGGGAGGTGGTGTGTTCGTTAGCGACGATGGCAGGAACAGGAAGAGAGTAATAACGAAGAAACGGGGAGACATATGATTCAGTACGCGGGGAGGAGGAGGAGGAGGAGGAAGAGTAGCTGGAGGGGAGAGAGGGATGGTGGCCGGGGACGATCGTGGGGGTAACGGAAACGATCGTGGGGTAACGTGGACGATCGTGGGGGTAACGGAGACGATCGTGGGGGTAACGGAAACGATCGTGGGGTAACGGAAACGATCGTGGGGGTAACGGAGACGATCGTGGGGTAACGTGGACGATCGTGGGGGTAACGGAGACGATCGTGGGGGTAACGGAAACGATCGTGGGGTAACGGAAACGATCGTGGGGGTAACGGAGACGATCGTGGGGTAACGGGGACGATCGTGGGGGTAACGGAAACGATCGTGGGGTAACGTGGACGATCGTGGGGGTAACGGAAACGATCGTGGGGGTAACGTGGACGATCGTGGGGGTAACGGAGACGATCGTGGGGGTAACGGGGACGATCGTGGGGGTAACGGAGACGATCGTGGGGTAACGAGCATTCACGACCATGGTCGGAAAACATCCGTCAGTTCCGATGTAGAAAACGAGAATTGCATGTGTGGGGTGGTTGGCTGGGGGTGGGTTGACGCCGGGGAGGGAGGGCAGGGGAAAAATTGTGGGTGTTGTTAGGGCGAGCGTAAATATGGGGCGGATAATGCCGGTGTTTAAGCTGATGTAGTGCTGGGGATTACGACCCGCTGATAACATCTTGGGCCGGGATTAAGGCCACACCAGCTCTCCTTGATGGCGTGAGTCTCCCTCCCCAGGGGTTTGTGGGTGTTCTAATAGGTGTGTGTTTGTGTCTGCTCGCGTGTGTTTTAGGCGCGGGGGATGTGTTTGTGCCTTTGTCTTCCAGCTTAGTTTATCGTCGAAGGTGACAGCCTGCAGTTGTGCTGGACTGGAGTCACACCCGAGGGTGGCGGGACCTTCCCTGTGACACGGTAAGGGGGAAGAGGGTGGGCGATGATGGGATAGGGTTGCGAAGCCAGGCTTATTGAACGTGACAACGACATTCCGGTATAGGACGGCGGGGTGACACTATGGCTAGCGGTGGGGTCCAGTTTATGAGGGCCAGGGGTCGTGACACAGGGGCACCAGTGTGATGTAGGGTCGTCGACGACCTTCACCCTTCCCCCCCCGCCCCTTCAGCGGGTCGTCTCTGGTCCTAACCTAGATGGGTTGGCCTCATCTACCGAGATGGAAAGTCACATGTGATACTGACGGTTCGGAATTCAGGTGTATGTCCCGCCTGTATACCTGAGCATCACACGGACGGACGGGTTGACAGGTATGTAAGAGACTATATAACTGGGTATCCGTCGCTGACACGAGGTTACGCGATACGGTACATGTACTAGGACCAGGGTAATCCACCCCCGCTGCCTACCCGAGTCATTGATCTACGAGAGAATCTTCCCCAACTCCCATGTCCTTGGGGTTCCCCCAACCACCACATGATAGGCATCATAGACCAACACCACACCCTAATGCTCGACGGGGATCTGCCCCCCCATCATCCCACTGTGGCCGGGAGGAGAGGCGCCTCCTCACCCATCACGATAGCAGGGGAGAAAACACACTCGCCCACGTCCGACCCTTTGAGCTTATGAGGTATTTAGAAACCCAAGCATCGTCCTTTTCTAGGAGGGAGGGAGGGCGCGCCGTCCTTTTCTGGGAGGGAGGGAGCGAGGGCGCGGCGTCGCAGCCCCGACAATCGTATGGTGACTTGCCGCACCAGGAGTGAAGTGGGACTGGCCGAAGATCATGGCAGCACAACCCTAGTCGAGGAACTTTATAGTGGCTTCATATCTACCGCTGTGAGGACCGCGATGCCACGGGGCAGTCCTCACTACCTCCTGCAACTCTTCTATAGCCTTCATACTGACCACGGAGGTCAACAGAAGCATTGCTCTTCCAACAGGGTTCATACTGACCACGTAGGTCAACAGAAGCACCACGCGCGAGAATCTACCGAGGCTTTTCAATCCTCCGTAAAGCCGCGAGATGACAGGCTTCACCATTCGTGAACCCCCCCCAGGTGGAAGGAGGTTTCGACGTAGGATTCGGCTATCCCTGAGTCTGTAACTGCTGAGGCTGGCCCCGCCGCATGCCTGGACGGCAGAGAGGCAGGAGGGCCACGGCAGGAGCAGCACCCGGTGATACACGGAGGCTGTTGGTCCTGGCACAACAAACATGTATATATTGGTATGTAGATGATGATGGTGGTGGTGGTCGGGCGGCCGGCCCCGTGTGTGTGTGTGTGTGTGTGTGTGTGTGTGTGTGTGTGTGTGTGCTCCCCCCCACCAGCAATGCCTGCCACACGGTCATTCGCCGGACTAGCAAGTGTATACACGTGTGTTTGCCCTCCCTTTGGATTTGCAGGGTTTGGGGGGAGGGCTGCTCCCCCCCCCCCCCCCCCCCCGTCGTGCAACTAAGGCACAGTGGAGCAATGGCTCGGTTACGTAGGGGCTGAGGGGGGAGAGAGAGAGAGAGAGAGAGAGAGAGAGAGAGAGAGAGAGAGAGAGAGAGAGTTTTTTTGGGGGAGTTTTAGCTGTGGTCTGCAGGAGTGGGAAAGGGTAACAATGTCTTTGGCTTTGGAAGAGAGAGAGAGAGAGAGAGAGAGAGAGAGAGAGAGAGAGAGAGAGAGAGAGAGAGAGAGAGAGAGAGAGAATCCTTGATGCCTTTAAAAAAAAAAAGAAACAATCTAAGAGTTCTGGAAATGTTCAAAAAATGCTTCCGTCGCTTTTTTGGAGGCCCGGCCCGGCGGACCCCCAACCCCACCCACCCACGACGAGAGTTGGGCTGGGGGCTGTGGGTGTGGTGTGTGTGTGTTGTGTGTGTGTGTGTGTGTGTGTGGTGTGTGTGTGTGTAGGTCTGGCTGCTATCCGTGGCCGCGGCCCACAGGTCCAGTGTGGCCAGCGTGTGTGTGTGTGGCATGGCTTGTGAGAGATGCACCGAGTGCGAGAGAATTGTGGCCGTGTGAGAATGTTGTTCTCATGAGAGAATATCTTCAACCTTTTTTTTTTTCATCTTTTTTTTTTACCCGCGTGTGAGAGCGTTCCACTCTCGTGAGAAGAAGGTATCCTTGTGAGAGAGGGGGGCGCTCTCCCAGCGTGAGAGAGAGAGAGAGAGAGAGAGTGTGTGTGTGTGTGTGTGTGTGTGTGTGTGTGTGTGGTGTGGGAGGGTGTTGGAGGGTGGGAAGGGAGCCTGAGAGGAGGAGGTGGGTGGGTGGGTGGTGTCACAGGACGTGCTGGCCGCTACCCTCCCTCCTCCTGTTAGTCTGTTGTTGCCCAGGGATGTTAATGAAGCAGCTTCCTCCCTCCCTCTCATACACCACCTCCTCCTCCTCATCTTCCTCCTCCTCCACCTCCTCCTCATCGTTAATCTATGAATGTCAGTGTCTCCATTCGTGAGTCGATTTGTTTAAAATAGTTTCAAACTCACTTTTAAGTACATAGAAAAAAAAAATTTAAGACGCCTTTTGAGGCGTCGGTTCGAGAGGTGTCCTCAAGAGATTTCGCTTCTGCTTCAGGAGCGGTGCCGCCGATGTAAAGGAAGTGGTCTGTCCCTTGCACACAGCCCGGGGTCGTCCTCCCCGGTGTGCTGCGTCCCCCCTCCCCTGCCGGCCATGTGGTTTACGACCGTCATTTGTTCTCGATATTAACTGCTCTTGTTTGTTAATGTTGGCTGGTCGTCCCTGCTGGTCAAATTAATGTTCATTGCTTCTGCTTGTTGAGGGGGTGGGGAACTGCTGGTGCTGGTGTGGCTGCTCCTCCTCAGAGATGTGACGTATCGGTGGTCGATGCCAGCGTGTGACGTCCCCCCCCCCCCCCCTTTGGTGACGCTGACGTAACGCTCGATTGTTCGCGTTCGGGCAGCGCACACTGGCTCTAAGATCAGACTTAAAGGTGCACGCGACATCTGGGGGGGTTCATTAGTCTGCACGTATGTATGTATATATCTATAAATATACGTCCCCTCCCCATATCCAGTAAACTGTAAGGGCGTGGCACGCATTACTACAGATCGGGGTGAGCACCCTCAGATAAACGCGGCCCATTGGGTAGATTACGAGGCTGGTTACAGAGGTGGGCTCCACAGTGAGAGAGCCCAGTGTATTCAGTACACAGACGTCTGGGGTGCGAACAAATTTAGGGTGTAAGGAGAACAGAGTGTAATGAGGCAATCACTTCAACCCCCTGCGCTTGCTGTAAGGGTGTGGCATACGGGAGGGCTGATGTTGGGGGGTGAGGATGAAGCCAAGTGAGGGGGCGCGAGGGAATGAGAGAGATGAGATCATGAGGGTGGTGGTAAGGGTTTGTATGTCACGGTTATAGAGGCGGGGTAGATAGGTGCAGTAATTGGGGCGAGTCTGAGGCAGGGAAGGGGCGCAAGATTGTGAGGATGGATGGACAGGTTGATAATGAGAAGCAGAGGAGGAGGAGGAGGAGGAGGAGGGAGTGCGGAGGTGTGGGGTGGGTTGGGGGTTTGTGAGAGCAGGAGGCCAGTTGTGAGGAGGTGAGGTGGAGTCGCGGTGAGGGAGGGTGGGTGTAACAAAACAGGATGGCACTAGTTAGTAGCGGTGGTGGTAGTGGCACGCATCACCGAGGGACACGACCACAACACCGGCTCTACATCTCCACCACCTTCGCCACCATCATCACCTCCACCGCTACCTCCACCTCCTCCTCACGGTCATACACATGCGCATGCATATGTGCGTTCACGTATACATACATATATATGTATGCATACACGACGCGCGCCATTCAGAAAATGTAAATCCGCGTCTAGTGTTGTGGGGGGGCCAATCAGGAGATGGCCTCTCACGTTCGCCCCGGCCGATGGATCAAATGTCAACACAGTGGTACGTGACCAGGCAATGACCCGGGGATGCGAACACACCCCCCCCCCCCTGTCACCGGTGTTGGCAGCGGGGCTCGGGGGTACTGCGGGAAGACGGGGAGACGGGGAGACGGGGGGTCTCACCGGCCGCCGGAGACCGCTGGGGGTCATGTGCTCTGCAGGGAAACAAGGGAGGGTATGAACCTTAAGAGGACACGGGAGTATTGCCCCTCTCTCTCTAGCCTGCTCCTGACGGGGGCCGATGATGCGTCACGTCGGCCATTTCTCGTCGCGAGGGTCGAGCACGACACGTACGACCCACACACACACACAGTCATACACAAAACCCCAGCCTTTATCGACCAACCAGCCCCGAGGGGAGGACGAACACCTGGGATTGGCTGTGGGCCGACTGCCACACCCGGGATTTGCACTCATGGTATAACGACCATCCCTTAAATAAGGTATAACGACCATCCCCTTAAAGAATAAAGGTATATCGACCATACCCTTAAAAAAAATAAAGGTATATCGACCATCTTAAAAAATAAAGGTATATCGACCATCCCCTTAAAAAATAAAGGTATATCGACCATCTCCTTAAGAAATAAAGGTATAACGACCATCCCCTTAAAAAATAAAGGTATATCGACCATCCCCTTAAAAAATAAAGGTACATCGACCATCCCCTTAAAAAATAAAGGTATATCGACCATCTCCTTAAAAAAATAAAGGTATATCGACCATCCCCTTAAAAAATAAAGGTATATCGACCATACCCTTAAAAAAGGTATATCGACCATCCCCTAAAGTAGGTTTTAAAAACGCTTCCCTTAAGTCCTCCCCCTGGGGAAGGGGGGAAGTTACAGAGATGTTACGACTAAGTTCTGTGAGTATTTTTTTTCTTGTATATATCCCGGTCGTATAATTCGCGTGAATATGCACAAAAGGAATAGCCATGGGTGGGGGGTTGGGTAAGTGGGGTGGCGGTCCGCTGGCACAATGGAAAACACACACACAGGACAACAGCTGAATGTGTGTGTGTGTGTGAATGAGAGAGAGAGAGAGAGAGAGAGAGAGAGAGAGAGAGAGAGAGAGAGAGAGAGAGAGAGAGAGAGAGAGCCAGTAGGGGGGAAAATATACATATAACGTATATCATGAAAACTGGGCGCTATTTTCGCAATCTTGGGGTGTGTGTGTGTGTGTGTGTGTGTGTGTGTGTGTGTGTGTTCTCTCGTGGCCCTCCAGTCATGCGAAGCCTTCATGAACGAGGGAGTTTCACTCACTGCTGTTGTAAACCCCGTTTTTTTTTTATTGTTCTTTTTTCCCCCGCACAAGAACGCTACGTAAGAGCAGCCGAGGGATACATACTTGTACTGCCTCGCGGGATTGGAGAGAGAGGAAGCAATTTACCTTCGCTACCGCATCGTGAGGGAGGACGTCGTCACTGCTGCATCGCAAAGGGAGGTTATCGTAACCGCTGCATCGCAAGGGAGGATATCATAACCGCTGCATCGCAAGGGAGGATATCGTAACCGCTGCATCGCAAGGGAGGTTATCGTAATAGCTGCATCGCAAGGGAGGTTATCGTAATAGCTGCATCGCAAGGGAGGATATCGTAACCGCTGCATCGCAAGGGAGGATATCGTAACCGCTGCATCGCAAGGGAGGCTATATCGTGATCGTCCAACATGTTTCCTTATCTATACATATATACAGTATTCTCCATGACAGCCGATCCCTCTGCTGGCGTGGAGGCTGCGTCAGGAGCAACACATCGTAAGCGTGTACATTTCTGCCCGGCCATCTCCACTCCGTAGGAGGACTGGCTGTTGACAGATGAGGGCGTCTGGTCTCGAGTCTGCGTGGCTAATGCTTGAACGTATGGAACGGAGAGAGAGAGAGAGAGAGAGAGAGAGAGAGAGAGAGAGAGAGAGAGAGAGAGAGAGAACAGCGTCGTCGAAGAACGTTCCCTCCCCCCCGCCAGAGATGGAGACACACCTCACACTCCACCCGAATGGAGTGCAGCCTCGAAGTTTCGTGACCCATGTGAAAGAGGTCCTGGGGTTGTATATCATAACAAGAGACAGACATACAGACAAGACAGGGAAGTAGATAACAGACAGACAGACTGGTAAATAGATAACAGACAAATAGACTGGGAAATAGATAACAGATAGACTGGGAAGCAGACAGAGACGGAAGGAGATACGGACAATGGGGGGAGGGACGAACTTGAGAGGTCTGTGTTGAGAATCCGCAGCAAAATTTAGAATCTGTCTGGGGTGGAGAATTTATATACATATACACATCAATTGTGAATCTTTTTGTCAGGTTATCCCGGCTCTTTCCCCGTCTCTTTGATGTGAGCGAGGCGAGGCTTAATACCTACCTCCACCAGTCCTTCCGTCGCCACACAACCACCCCCAATCACCCACCACCCAGGCCATAAGAAAAGCATTCTGCCGCCGCCCGTCCTGGTCCCCACAGCAGCTGGGACGCGGACCTCGGAAAAAGGCCATCCCCCCAACCCCCTCCCTCTCCTTCCCCATAACACACCAAGAGCGCTGAGGTGAGGTGGGAGGAGAGAGGAGGGAAGGGGAGGAACAAGACCCATGGAAGATCTGGCAGGGGAGGTGCGCGAAGCTCTGCAGCGGTATGGACGACTGATAATTGTCAACGGCCTTTCGCCGACCCACCAAAAGGACCTGACCGCTGACACACACTCTCTCTCTCCTGACGGGGAGGGGGTGGAGGGAGGCCTCCTCCTCCTCCTCGCCTCGAGTGTCCCTCATCCTGGGACCCTTCTCTGAGGACTCCAGTTCAAGGGCGTGTCACATGGAGAGCCCCTCCATCAATGTGGGGTTCACACCTGCAGCAGGCACTGTCCATGACTGGGGGTTGGGGAGGGGAAACGGGTAGGGGGTCCCCCAGCGTAAGGGGCATGGCGTCGGGAGTCCCCAGGGTTAGGTTCTTATCCTGAGAAGGCTGGCCTCAAGCTGAGGTCGAGGAGCCCCGCCAGCACCCCCCCGGGGAAAGACGGTCTCAAGCTGAACTCCTTGAAGCTTATCGAAGGGAGAAACTGACGCTCAAGCTTTGTCGGAGAAGCTACCCTGGGAAAGGATGGGCTTCAGGCTGAGGTACTGCAGCTTACGGGGCTTACAAGGGTAAGCTGGTATCAAGCTAAGCTGCGGGAGGAGTTCCCAAGGCACGGCCGGTATCAAGCTGAAGCTGGGCTCAGACCGTGAACGGCCAGGGTCGAAAACAAAACCCTCCCACACCCAACAACACACACACACACACACACACACACACACGGTAAACACGACCCCAATAGTAAATAATCCTCTTCACGGCTCCCGGTAGGAACATGGGGCCGGCTGGGAGGCTGAGCCGTGCCCTCAGCGCCGCCGTGATGATGGTGATGGTGGTGGACGGCATTATTATTATTATCAAAGCGGGGCCCGGCCGCGGGGCAGAACGGGCCGGGCAGGTCCTGAAAGGGGCGTTCCCGTCAATACAGGTAAATGAATAGGCTTTGGGCCAGCCTGGCACCTTCAGACAATGGCCGGAGGCTCGGGTTCATTGAGAGGGGTGAGACAAGAGGCGTTTTGTACGGCCGGATGGATGGGGGGGATGAATGGTGGGTCGCCGCGACGGGTCTGAAAAGTGGCGCGGGACGGTGAAATTCCGAGAGAGAGAGAGAGAGAGAGAGAGAGAGAGAGAGAGAGAGAGAGAGAGAGAGAGAGAGAGAGAGAGGTGGGTGGGTAGGTCCGGGATGTTATTGTCCTGGGGTGACGGACACTTTAAACAATGAAAGAAATACGCGGCGGGGGAGAGAGAGGGAGAGGGAGAGGGAGGACATGGTAGGCGCTTTAGATATGATGGGATCGGCATTTTCCACACCGCTTACACACCCGCTCACAGACATAATCCCGGGCCGAGGATATACGCTTTCACACTGTTCGCTTTAGAGAGACAGAGAGAGAGAGAGAGAAGAAGCTCCGGGTCATTTACATATCATTCTGTGGTGTTTACGGCCTTGTAAATAAAAAAAGAGAAAAAAAAAGCTCTTTTGGATTTATATACTCCGGGCCTGCCCATCTGGTCTGGACAGCTGCGAGAGTTGGAACCTCAGGGAGCTGTCAACACACGCGAGAGACATCGGGGGGTGTGATGGTTGGGGGTGGCGTCGGTGAGGAGAGAGAGAGAGAGAGAGAGAGAGAGAGAGAGAGAGAGAGAGAGAGAGAGAGAGAGAGAGAGAGAATGGGGGGGGGAGGATGAAAGCCGAGATGGAGGTAATGGATTATATATTGACCTACTGGAGCGGAGATTAGGGCATCCGTCGGGTCACGGGACCACGCATTTTACAAGCAGTGTGGGGGTTCGGGTCGGGTCGGGTCGGGTCGTCGGATGTTGCGAGGTAAACAAATGAAGGGCGCCGGGTCCCGGTGAACCGAGCCAATCCCGGAGGTAAGGTAGCGCACAGGGGTTAACCCAGATGCTGGTGAGATTACGCTGGGCTGTATTAAGAGGACTGAATCATCTCGACAGGCGTCGACACAGCGCGACACGGACGTGTAAGAGATTACGTGCGGAATTTCGTGGTGGGAGGGAGGAGAGACAATTAGGGTTTAATATGGAAAGCAGTGTGTGTAGGAGGCGAGATCATTATTGGATGTGCGGCGAGAGCCGCTGATGGGAGCAAGGCTCCTCCACTCGGGTTATTTTAGACTGCTAATGAACTCCTAATGGTAATCCCGGGAGCATCGTCACGATCACGCCGTAATGATCAGGGAGGTGATTAAGCGATAACTGGGGTAGTTTAGAAGGTCTTGGTAATACGTGTAGTGGAGTGGATGACTGGAAGATGGGTAGAGAGGGCTGAGTCAGCGGCCTCTCCAACCCAGGCCCGACACCAGATGGGCTTGGGGTTTGACTCAGCCAGTAGCCCCCAGGCCTGACACCAGGTGGTCTAGGGCTAATCGGCAGCCCCCAGGCTGAGTCAGCAGCCCCCAGGCCTGCTACCAGAAGGACCTAAGGGCTGAGTCAGCAGCCCCCAGGCCAACAACCACTTGCCGGCCATTTAGGCCTAGGGTGACAGGAGGGCCATTAAGACCATCAGGAGCCTCGGCTGACGAGCAGGGTAAACACACTCCACCAGACTACCCCAACCATCCAGGAGGGGATCGCCAAGCCTCGGGGTCACGTGATACCGAACACCATCATGGCCGCCACCGCCGCCTCGTCTCTCTCTCTCTCTCTCTCTCTCTCTCTCTCTCTCTCTCTCTCTCTCTCTCTCTCTCTCTCACCGTCTTTCTCCCTCACCATTTTCTTTTATTTCATTCTGACTTGTGGTTTACGTGGTGATCCACCAAACAATCGTGCAGTGTCCATGTACTTTTCGTTCGTTTTCACCGGTTGCGTTGTAGCCATCGACTGAAAGAGACGCTCCTCCTACGGCAGCAACTGCTGCTGACGACACCTTCAAGTTAGAAGGTGTATCGCACTTCGTCATTCACACTGACGACCTCACTTGGTGGCGACGTCGTCCAGTGTGCACCACACGCATCCGTCATGAGCTCTCTCTGGCCGCGAACATCGGCTCGGCCACACAACTTGGGCACCGCGACTCGTCCAGTATAATCATCTCATTAAGCTTCTAACTCAACCTCATGTGACCTTTCATGCCTCAACTCGAGGACCTGAGCGGATAAAGGACTCTGACCCTTCACAACGGGAGGTTTAGTCACGTCGGACTCTCACTGGTCAACAGTCCTCTTATGCTATTCATTCCCTTGGGGCCCTGTACAATGGACTTGGCGGTAGCGCCCACACAATTAGCACAAACGGCGTGGTCAACCCATTTTGTCTCGTATATACCGGGACATAAATACAGTCAGGCTAGCAGTCAATTTCCCTCAGAGCATTACGAGTACGTGCGTGTAATGCTGCTTCTGAGTTCGACTCGTCCCGATATACTTAGACCTCTAAAGTGAAAAAGGTCAGTTCATTGAGTTCAAACTATACATATGACTTTGAATGGAAATCCTGTCCATGCCACCCCACTGCCGACTGCATGACCCGTGGAGACATGACTTTGAGACGCCACACCGAAATATAACATAACTAGACTCACACGTAACCCTAACTCCTGGTAGACCTAATTGGGAGGAAACAGCAAACCACCACCACCCAGGCTGTTCTACCGACACGTGACCTCGTTTTAGGCTGGAACACTCTACAATTACGCACCTGAGCTACGGTGAAAACCTAAGCTAACTTATCTAGGATGCAAGTCGCAGAGTCCTACTGCGGTGAGGACTTCACCGTTTGAAATGACGGGACTGGTGTCCACCCCTAGTTATCCACTTGGTGAGAGGCAGTTCGGCAGTAACCGCCTTCTTTCAATATATCTTCTTTTGATGAGCGGACAAAAAAAGAAAAGAAGGGAAATAGAAATCGAGGATAAACGAAGATTTATGAAAAGGAATGGGAAAAAAAAGACTAATGAAGCAGAAAGTGAGGGGCGGGAGGGCGGTGAAACACAATGACAGTAGTAACAGCTAAGTAAAGCCAGACCCAGCCCCAAGCGGCTGCCAGGGAGGGCTTGATCCACCCCCAGCAGTAGCAGCCACGGAGGGTCAGACCCACCCACCAGCAGTAGCAGTCAGGGAGTGCCTGATCTACAGCAGTAGCAGCCAGGGAGGGCCAGACCCACCCACAGCAGGAGCAGCCACGTAGGAGGGCCAGACCCACCCACCAGCAGTAGCAGCCAGGGAGGGCTAGACCCACCCACCAGCAGTAACAGCCAGGGAGTACCAGACCCACCCACCAGCAGTAGCAGCCAGGGAGGGCCAGACCCACCCACCAGCAGTAGCAGCCAGGGAGGGCCAGACCCACTCACCAGCAGTAGTAGCCAGGGAGGGCCAGACCCACCCACCAGCAGTAGCAGCCAGGGAGTACCAGACCCACCCACCAGCAGTAGCAGCCAGGGAGGGCCAGACCCAACCACCAGCAGTAGCAGCCAGGGAGGGTGGCCAGACCCACTCACAGCAGGAGCAGCCACGTAGGAGGGCCAGACCCACCCACCAGCAGTAGCAGCCAGGGAGGGCCAGACCCATCCACCAGCAGTAGCAGCCAGGGAGGGCCAGACCCACACACCAGCAGTAACAGCAGCAGTCAGTACACAGAGGTAAACATCATCAGGCCATCAGGCCCGTCACCTCCGTTCCCTAAACTGTTCTCCGAATAAACAAAGGTGGAATGGGGGACTTTTTTTTTTTTTTACGAGGGTAATGGATATTCCAGAAATTTTACTCAATAATTCCAGGTTGTAGAAAAAAGTATACGGCCTTTCTTTCATACAATCTAAAAGTCGGATGGAGAATGACGACTTGTGAGGGAGAACGATACAAGTTATACCATTCTGGAGGCTTGAAAAAGGATCACTGAAACACTCTGCGGAGGGCTGAATTGCTTCATGTGTAATATTCTAAACGTTTATGTCATCGAAAAATGAGCTGAAAGAGTTTGCATGTCGTGCCCTGCGGTTTATAACGAAGAATGTGGGACGTGCAGAGTAGCCAGGAAAGGCAAATTTGGTGGATGACCCAGAAGTGAAGCCGTGCAAGTTGTATGCGCTAGTGAGGACGGTGCACGAAGGAATGTTATCTAAGAAGCGATGATGGTTGAGTTTCTGCCTGCCTGCCTGTCTCTCTGTCTGAGTATTCGTAGAACATAAAAAAAATTAAACCTTTACAGTCATTCGTGATGGTAAGGTCAAAGGCCTATAACTACTGAGGGTGTAGTGATGATGATGATGATCTTAGCATCTATATAACACTGAGGGTGTAGTGATGATGAAGATGGCCTTAGCGTCTATATATTACTGAGGGTGTAGTGATGATGATGATGGCCTTAGCATCTATATAACACTGAGAGTGTAGTTATGATGATGATGGCCTTAGCATCTATATAACACTGAGGGTGTAGTGATGATGATGGCCTTAGCAGTTCAAGGAGGAGCTCTGACTTGACTCCCGAAGTAATAAAATCTTGCTTCGATCATTTCAGTGAAGACGACCCCCTTTCGACCTGACCCCCAAACTGATCCAGGCTGTTTAAGGCCGGCCGAAGATATCATTACTAAGGAGAATTATCATTATCAGTATTACTATTATTATTATTATTATTATTATTATTATTATTATCATTATCATTATTATTATTATTATTATCATTATTATTATCATTATCATTATTATCATTATCATCATCATCATCATCATCATCATTATTATCAATGATGGTTCACATTGCGGCATTTGTTCACATGTCATATATGTTCTCATTCATGCATTCACCATGTACTGTATACACTCTCTTCTCTCTGTGTTGCAGGTGTGTGTGTGTGTAGCGTGGTTATAAGCAGTTGAGGAAAGGTAATTAAAGACGTGTGATATCAGGAGAGGCCACATCACTGCCGCCGCCGCCGCTCCCCTACGGTTGGTATAAATAGTCCAAGTTATCGAGCCACCTGTTCTGGCCCTTTACATCACACGAGGACAACCCTTCCGTCCCACACTAGGCCTCGATTTTCTACTCCCGGATGGCTTTTGGAATGTGAACACACCACCTTCAGGTCCCACCTGGACCGCGTGTGTGTGTATGTGTTGCGCGAACGGACCGCTCTTAACCATCGCGCCGGGCGCGAAGGCCATCTGATCTATAAATCCCGCCATAATAAGCAAGCGCTCCCGCTGAGTCGCGGGGGGGGCGCGGCGGCGGGCTCTTGATTAATGGCGATGAATATACGAAACGATGCTGGTGATAAATAGACAAGGGCTTTACGTGCGCCGGCGGGCGGGCGGGCGGGCGGGTGTCTGGCTGGCCAGGGCAGGCAGAGGGGGGGCAGTGAGGAGCTGGGGTAGTGAGGGGGCAGGAGGTGGTGGTGGAGGTTGGCGGCGAAGCAACAGCCCCTCTGCGATCATTAATCTTCATCAGCGTCGTCTCAGGGCCAAGGCTGATCAGATACCCCCGGGTTGGGATCAGATAGGGAAAGAAAGGAAACGTAACCAGATGATTGTGAGAGTGCTATCCCTCCAACGGGGGTGGGGTGTGTGTCCGCCAGCCCCGTCCCGTACCAACCCCTCCTCCTCCTCCTCCTCCGCCTCCTCCCTATGATTCACAGTGCCCCGAGTGCGTGATGGTGGTTGTATGTGGTGCTGGAGGCGAGGTTGTGTCTTGGTGGTTGTGGTGTTGTAGCGGCAGAGGCGCAGTTATAATCTGACCGCCATGTGGTATTTGGCCAGGTCACGGGTCAAAAAGGGAACTACCTCGTTTCGAAACTTAAAAGGTCGAACCCCTGAAATGAGAGAGGTACCTTGGAGTGTAAAACCTCAGGTCCTAAATATATATATATATATATATATATATATATATATATATATATATATATAAAGTTAATTGGGGCACTTAATTATCCCGTGTTGGTGATGGAGGTCACACAACCCAATCAGCCCACCTGTGGCCCTCCCCTCCGCCACCAAGCGAGGCCCAGCGGGTGCCTTATCATAATGGCGCCCACTGGATGAGGAGGGCGGGATGGCTCCCTGGCATAATATGCCACATAAAAGCCTATAAATGCTACTTCAATATAAAATGGCATAGGGGAACCGCCCAACCCAACTCGTTCGGTCACAGTTTCCAGAACGCGGCTCTTACTCCCCTCGGTCCTGCAACGATGTCTACCTCAGATCTGACTTTTCCCTCCCTCTGGGTGCGACGGCATCCGTCCGCTTCCTCCCCTGAGTCTCCCTCCGTCCGCTTCCTCCCCCTGAGTCTCCCTCCGTCCGCTTCCTCCCCTGAATGTCTCAGAAAACAGCCCCCCCCCCCTGTTCAAGGCTGCATCCATCTCTATCACCGTCTCTGCTGCAGAGGTGATGATGATTGTGTTGCCTCCTGGATCTTCTCTCTCTCCTAACGTCGATGCCACCCGCCTCAATTTATCTTTTTTTTTTCTCTCCTTCGAATACTCTCTCTCTCTCTCTCTCTCTCTCTCTCTCTCTCTCTCTCTCTCTCTCTCTCTCTCTCTCTCTTTCCTCTCACTACCTCCAACTCCTTTATTCTTTTTTTTCTTTTTTTGACTTCCTGCCACAAAGAACTGCTCTCCTCAGATCCATGCCCTGATGTCCTCCATTGGATGGGGGAACCAACCTTCGAACGTTCACCGCAAGGAAAACGGTTAGGTCCTGCCTGGGATGATGATCCCAGCGGAGCCGAGTACCATTTCCCCTTCTCCGCCATCCCGTTCTGAACGCCCTTTGGTGCTCAAACGTCCAGCACGAGTCCCCCCACCGACCGTCACCACCAAACTTCCAGCGCGCTTAACCTCTTACTTCCCCTTAAACCCTCCCATTTATCAGCACACACTATCTCTACCCCGGTAAGTAAGGGGTGTCTTCAGACCACAATCTTTATTGTCTATCGTTTCGAAGTGGGCACGCCCGTTCTCTTTCCCTCTCTCGACACGCCAACTTCGGCACTTAGATAAAGGAGTCATCACTACCTCCACTTCGTTCAGTTTCGGTAACAACACAGTGTCGTAATGACACGTTCAGCCCTCTCAACCTTTCGTGTTCATCTCCAAACTTACTGCCTGGAGGCCGGCCGGCCGGTGTCAATCATTCATGCTTGCTCGCCCTTCCTCCGCCTCCTAACCCATACCCATCCACTGTGTCCAGTACAACCCACATTATTAACGGGTTCTGGTTCCCTGAAATCGCTGGTGTTGTGCGGGTGTCCTAATTATGTTTTTTTTTTCTCTCTCTCGCTATGAGTTTACTCGGTATTTGCAGGATTTTATTCGCCCTAAATTGAGAGTAGTGCTCACATATATGGAGGTGGGGCCTTCCTCCTCCTGTCCATTAACTAGAGTGGACTCAGAGGCATTCTGTCTCATTAATTCTCTCGGCATCATCAACCTCTCTCCTTCCAACCAGTGGTGCTCTCTCTCTCTCTCTCTCTCTCTCTCTCTCTCTCTCTCTCTCTCTCTCTCTCTCTCTCTCTCTCTCCTACAGGAGTTTACTCCGGTCAGTATTCTCTTGAGCTGTCTGCTTGGGTGTCCCCATACCTCCTCCTAAGACTTGGACCACAGGTACGGTTATGGACGCTGCTTCCTACAGTTTCTGTGTGGAGACCGGCCACTCGAGGATAGACCCCCCCCCTCCCCTTTATGTTTTTTTTTTTCTAGGGGGTGTGGCGTTAAGGGAGAGTAAGAAGGGGTGGAGCAAGGGGAGGCAGAGTCTGAAATGGAAGAGAAGACCGAAGTGCGTACAGGTGTATGGTGTCGGTATCATGGTACATGTGGGTGATGACCTGGGAGCGTGTTCTTGGTGCCTTACTTATAATACCCTCCCTGGCAGACTGGGGTTGTGCATGTATTAGTGTTGTATCTGCCGTTGTCTGAAAAGGAGTTTAACTAAGCCAAGGTAAAAACATTGTTCATTGTGTACATCGCTGGATGACTGGAGCCTCGCCTGAGTGCTTTGAGGCTTCGAGGGAACCAAGGGCGTTCCATGTTTGCACCGATGTCCAGATCTTGAATTAGTCTGTGGCTATAATTCTCTCTCTCTCTCTCTCTCTCTCTCTCTCTCTCTCTCTCTCTCTCTCTCTCTCTCTCTCACACACACACACACACACAGAGCTAAGCTGTGGAATTCTCTCCCTCCTCTCGTCTGTCCTTCTTCCTATGACCTTTCCCACCTTTAGGAGCGAGACCTACCAACGCCTGAGGAGCCCTGAATCATACCTTACATCCCATTTTCTCCCACTTCAATCCTTTCACGCGAACACTGGGGCACGTCCTGCCCACGCCATTCCGGTCACCATCAGACGAGGCCCGGTACGGAGAGTGCCACAGGACCTGGCATTAGTGAGGCATGGCAGGTCACCCCTCCCAGAGGCCTCCATCAGGTGAACATGACTGGGAGTAGAGGGAGGGAAGGAGCCACCTCCCCCTCACCCCTATTATGCCACCGCCTGGCCTGTCCAGCCATCAGCAGGACAGATGGTCTCTCTCTCTGGAGGCGACCGGATATTGAGGCCCTCAGAGGAGGAGGGGGTGGATGGGGGGGGTGGTCAGATACGAGGGGAAGGTGGGGGGGGTGCTTAAGGCAGGCCGGTAGGGGGGGATGGTGGTGTGGAGGGGTAGGGTAGGGAGGGGGTGGTGTGGAGGGGTAGGGTAGGGAGGGGTAGAAGTGACAAGGATCAGATAATGAAGATTTCGTGCCAGTAAGGCATCGATTCCCCCCCTCCTGGTGCCTCTTCTGCGCTGGGTGGCGGCGGGTGGGCGACAGGCCCTTCGTGCATGAGAGAGAGAGAGAGAGAGAGAGAGAGAGAGAGAGAGAGAGAGAGAGAGAGAGAGAGAGAGAGGAAGTTAAAAGCAGCTGACGTACAGGAGGGGAAGGGGGAGGAATGAGACAGGAGTTACGTTAGAGCGAGCGGAGGGATGATATACGGGGGACGACGGTGAAGGGAGACACAGGGGTGTGTGTGTGTGTGTGTGTGTGTGTGTGTGTGTGTGTGTGTGTGTGTGTGTGTGTGTGTGTGGTGGTCACGAGGGCCACACAGTAGGCCAGCCAGGACTCGCGAAGAGGGGCGCCTGTGCACTAACGGTGAGGGAGGAGCAGCTATCAATCCCAGATCCACACCTCCTCCTCCCTTCAAAACCACCAAAGGGGAGGAAGTTCCCCATCACCCTTCTGCATTCAGTTCCCCCCCTCCCTCCACCTCCTGACGATGGTACGCAATTGGACGTTCCTCCCCCACCCACCACTGATAATTATGATCCATAAAAAACGTACTTGAGAGCGAAAGCAATTACTGCCAATTACGATCTGTCTCTGATAAGATTACGCTGGAAATATACGTCATTACCGTTTGATAATTGATACTGATGATGACGAAGATGACGACAATGATGATGATAGTGATGATGATGACGAAGATGACGACAAAATGATGACGATGATGATGATGATGATGACGAAGGTGACGACAAAAATGATGATGATGGTGGTGATGATGATGATGATGATGATACTGATGATTACGAAGATGATATGATGATACCGATGATGATGATGACGATGATATGATGAAGACACTGATGATGATGATGATGATGATGATGATGATGATGATATGATGATGATGATATGATGATGATGATGATGATGAAGAGATATGATGATGATACTGATGATGATGATGACGACGATGATGATGATGATGATGATGATGATGATGATGATGATGATACTGATGATTACGAAGATGATATGATGATACCGATGATGATGATGACGATGATATGATGAAGACACTGATGATGATGATGATGATGATGATGATGATGATGATATGATGATGATGATATGATGATGATGATGATGATGAAGAGATATGATGATGATACTGATGATGATGATGATGATGAAGAGATATGATGATGATACTGATGATGATGATGACGACGATGATGATGATGATGATGATGATGATGATGATGATGATACTGATGATTACGAAGATGATATGATGATACCGATGATGATGATGACGATGATATGATGAAGACACTGATGATGATGATGACAGCGCAGACTTTTGATCGCACTGGTCGTCACCAAACCATTAATCAATGACCTGGACAGCTTGGGTTCAGTACCCCTAGTCCATCCCCTGCCCCTTCCTCATACCTCTCTCTCTCTCTCTCTCTCTCTCTCTCTCTCTCTCTCTCTCTCTCTCTCTCTGCCTTTCGTATCCCTGACATCGTCTTTCCCGTAACACTTGCGCCGCGTATTTCCAGCCAACTTCCTACCACCTCCATACCTCCACCTCACCTCCCTTACCCTCGTGTCTCTCCCTTCCTCGGGAGCAGTAGGCCCCCCTCCCCTCCCTCTTTAAGCCTTCTCCTGCAACTCCCTCAACCTCCCCGAAGGGCTGGGAGACCCAACACACACACACACACACACACACACGGGTATACTACTATCGCCACCCACACCACACGATGATGGTGCCTCGGAGTCAACCAGTCAAACCAGCTGTTACTGACAGGCAACTGCACCCCCCCCCCCACCCCATTATGACTGTTAATATATATGCCCAAATGATTTTGTATTCACCACGAACATTTTTTTCTCCCTCTTTTTTTTTTCTCCTCTCCCCGCCGCCTCCAGCGACTAAAGTTCGTATGGAAAGGAACTGTGGAGAAGGAGGGAGGGGGCCATTCCAATGCAAATTCATAAACAGGGGAGTGGTCTGGGTGTATGTTATTTAAGTGGGACGGGGGACCAGAGCGATGGAGGACAGGGGGAGGGGGAGGAGGGGTGTTTCTGAGAGGGCCGTGGCTGCGGGGTGTAAAGGAGACAAGTGTAAAGTTGATTTGATCAGCGAGTCTCGGCGAAGTTATGACTGGAGTTGAGTCATTACCAAAGTTGGGCGGAAGTCGTAATGGGGCGTGGAGAGGTCGCGCTGCAGTTTGGGGAGTGGGGAGGAGAGAGAGAGAGAGAGACGGAGGGGGGGGGGAGGAGGGATAGGGGGATAGGGCACGGCGAGTGGCTGGGGAGAGGTGGATGTATAGTTAAATGATGGGCGCTCACGCCAAAGGCGATTGAGCCATGGATGATGTACGTGGCTCTGAATTACTTACGAGTCTCTCGTCAGCAGTTGTGGTAGGCAGAGTGAGGTGTGTGTGTGTGTGTGTGTGTGTGTGTGTGTGTGTGTGTGTAAGGCTTGGGTGGTGTCGTCGGCCAGAATCCATCGCCTGGGCTGTATGGCTCCAGTATCCCTATAGCCCATCCATGCTGGCCTTCTCTCTCTCTCTCTCTCTCTCTCTCTCTCTCTCTCTCTCTCTCTCTCTCTCTCTCTCTCTCTCGCTCCAGCAGCGTCTGGCCTGCCGGTGGCAGAACATCGGTCACCGCGTAAATACTCCCATGTATTATACATAAGCATCTAGCTGGTAAGTGACCTGGGTCACCAGTGCGAGGCTGGTGAGGACCGGGATCTTGGACACCTAAGTTTAATTACCTGTAGAATGGCAAGTGCCGTTTTACGTTTAATCAAACTGTGTTGATGATTGTAAGTTTCAATTCAACAATATCTTTTTTTTCCACACAGCAGTTCAGTTAGGTTAGGTTAGAAAATTCTGCAGCCTGTGTTTACAGAATCCCTTGTAAAAGCTGTAATGTTTCATGTTGGGCAGACTGGTAAGGATCTTTATGTTAGACTTAAGCAACATCAATATAGTATAAGAACAGTACAAGAATCAAATGCTTTGTTTAATCATGTTAAAAATTATGACCATTGTACTGACAGGAGTAAAGAAGCTAAATTCAGTTATTAACTGTAACTCCTTTACCACGAGAAATATTGAATCTTCTATCATCAAATACACAGAAAATTGCAACATTAATACTAGTGAAAGTCTATACATATAATATTAGTGAACGTCTATACAAATTCGATAGCTTTATTGAAGACAAAATTTGTAAATGGTTCCCCTTCCTGTCCACATTATGATTTTATGAAAGGCATGATGCCAGACCCGAACACCCCAACCCGAACACCATCATCCAGTAACACTTGTTTACCAATGACGTCTTAACTACGTCTCTCTTCCTTGCATATCACCTGATTGTTCTACGTCTTCTAACTCATTCTTCTGTCTCCCCTGACGATGTGATCAGTACACGAAAGTGCACTCGGGAACTTATCGTGTTTCATTTTCCTATGTTTTTTTGCGATATATATATATATATATATATATATATATATATATATATATATATATATATATATATATATATATGGCAGTAGGTTTTCTTATCAAAACAAGACTTAAAATGAAGAGGGGGGGGGAAGGACCCCACTCGCTCAGGTGATAATGGCGCATTTTGCACGACCTCAGCGAAGACCGCCGTGAGGTTCACATCACATCCTACATAAAGCCTGTGGAGTGTGTCGCACTGCGTGCCACTATCAAAGTAAATGTAGGGACGAAAATCACGAAAAATTACGCGAGACCCCACAAGCGGGCGTCAACACCAACCTCCGCTCGGCGTTTGTATACCCCCTCCCCCTCTTGAAAAAAAAAAAAAAAAGCGCGCGAAGGAAAAAGTGCGGGAAAGGTTATTCCCTAATGGGTTCTGGAGGATAACAATTTCTCAGTTCTTTGTGCTGTTAACTGGTACCACTCAGGGTGAACGGCAAGGCACTCTCCGGGAAACACCTGGCTTTTGACCCCAAACTCCTCTTATAATGCAGCGAGAGGGGGAGAGGACGGCACGGTATGAAAAGCCCAAGATTAAATGTTTGGCCAAGGGATGGGTGGATCGTGCGCCTGGCATCCCGCCCCGCCTCGCTGCCGGCTATTCATCCTCGCCCTTCTTTATTTTATTTACGTTTCGTCTTTGTACCTTCGGGGCATTTTTTCATGTTAATTTTTTCGTCACAAAGAAACGATTCTCTTCCGGTATATGTTTTCGTCTGCCAATGTTTGTGGACGAGTATATCTCTGAGGCAACCACATCACAACCACACTCTACCACACACAACTCGACAACCACATTACTCCAACCACATCACAACCACCCCAGCACATACAACCTCAACATCACAACCACATTACGCCAAGCACACGACAACCACATTACGCCAAGCACACGACAACCAACTTACCAAACACAACCTCACCATTACATACAACTACATTACTCCAACCACACCACCACAACCTCCCTACCACACACAACTTCACCATGACAACCACATTACTCCAACCACGGTACAGCCACCCTACCACCTACAACTTCACCACAACCACATGAACCACACCACAACACACCCACCAAACCACAATACACCCTCGACCCAGACGACTATGGTGCTCCTACCACACCCCCCCACAACCACCCTCGTCGACAACCACCAGCTCGCTCTTAATCTGTCTCTTATTGACCCACCTTTTCGAGGAAGTTCTCACTCAACCCCCCACGTATGCTAATGACTCCTGTATATTTCGTAGGAAATTTGTGGCTCTCCTCTAAACCTCCTCCCGGCCTTGTGTTCACCGGAGAAGGATCCCATTACCTTCACGTTGGATTAAGAGGTTGGGGTCCTTTATAGCCCAAGGGGAAGCCAGCCACCAAGAGTGCATGATAATTATGACATTAATCATCCTCTCTCTCTCTCTCTCTCTCTCTCTCTCTCTCTCTCTCTCTCTCTCTCTCTCTCTGACTGCTGCCGGCATTCAGTCCACAACTCTCTCTACATAGTAACCCTTGACTACAAAAAACAACGCGTTCTTCACAACCCGTTTATAGATTTTCCTGCGGCAAGCGCGACGCGCAGTCTCTGCCATTGGGGCATAATTTCGTAAGGACAGACTCTCTTTCTCTCTCTCTCTCTCCTCTCTCTCTCTCTCTCTCTCTCTCTCTCTCTCTCTCTCTCTCCTCTCTCTCTCTATTACTATCATTATTATCATTAGTAGTAGTGGTAGTTGTAGTAGTAGTATCATTATTATTATGGTCTAAACAAGACACATTCGTGTCCCGATATCACACGCCTTCAAACGACGAATGTCGTTAAACCTTACCAGCGAAGATAAACGAGAGAGAAGGTACGTGCATAACACTTCAAACGATCAAGCGTTTATTCAGTGCTGGAGTGTTTAGGACGTGGTGATCTGACCAGCGGGTACTACTACTACTACTACACCTAATACTACTACTACTATTACTACTACTACTACTACTACTAATACTACCACTACTACTACTACTATTACTACTGTTACTACTACTACTACTACTATTACTACTACTACTACTACTACTAATACTACCACTACTACTACTACTATTACTACTGTTACTACTACTACTACTACTACTACATTAGCTAAAGAACTCGTCAGGCAGAGAGACACATACGTCAGACACCAGAGGTCAGTGAATGTTAATCATATGAATAATAAATAAAAAAAAAACAGTTACACTCGTCCAAGCATGGAAATGCCTTTCTGGGAAGTTACGGCGCGTGGAGAACGCGGGCGGTCCAGCGAGACAGTGTCTGCCACATAACCCGCATAGGACCTACATATTAAACCAACCCCTTGATAATGATTACTAACTTACGATACGACAATGAAATGGTCAACCAATTCCCCCCTCTGATATCTTGGCGACTGACACGACATACTTCATTCAGGATAATGAATAATTAATGCCTGGAATTATGAAAATAGTATTATCATATTTTTTTTTTTTTTCCAAAAGAAGGAACAAAGAAGGGGGCCAGGTGAGGGTATTCCCTCAAAGGCCCAGTCCTCTGTTCTTAACGCTACCTCGCTATCGCGGGAAATGGCGAATAGTATGAAAAAAAAAAAATATATAATTTCAACGTATACATACATATACATACACAGACATACACACATGTACATATCCATACTTGCTGCCTTCATCCATATATATTCCTATGAGTCCACGGGGAAAATGAAACATGATAAGTTCCCAAGCGCACTTTCGTGTAATAATCAAATCATCAGGGGAGACACAAGAGAGGAAATATAAGTCAGTTGATATACATCGAAGAGACGAAGCTAGGACGTCATATATAAACATAAATACATATACTTGTATATATTGTGTTCCGAGCTGCTTAACTCGTTTAAGAGGAGGAGCAAAAGGAGTTTAGAAGACAAAGGGGCAAGCGTCTTTGCGAAGCAAGAAAAAAAATGAAAATGGGGAGATAATGAGAGAAAAAAAAAAACGGAGCCTGAGGTGGTGAATGATTTTACCAGAGGTTTCGAAAGTTAGTTCACTAAAACATCGCTGGCACTCGACGTAATTACCAATTCGCCAGTGATGATGTTGTTGTCTTGTCCGAGGTCAGACCGTCTCAGTTCCCACTGGCTGGAGATGATGAACGCAGTGGCTATGACCATTTTCTATGATTACTGGAGGGACGGGATCTGGGAGTTGAAGAATGACTTGATGATACGGGTGTTTCCTGTTGTTGTGGGTTCTCGGCAGTGTTGATCTGAGGGGATGGTTTTTGGGAGTGTGAGGGGGTGCCTCTGGATGTTGGGGGGGGTCTGTCTAAGGGTTTACGGTGGGAGTGTAGCGATCGAGAGAAAGTTAACGAAAAGGCATGAAAAAAAACCAGGAGGGAGATTCAGTCATGGTGGGAGTGTAGCGATCGAGAGAAAGTTAACGAAAAGGCATGAAAAAAAAACCAGGAGGGAGATCCAGTCATGAACGTATACATGATCAAGTCAATGGCTGTCTGCTGCTGATTGGACACTGAGGGGTCATAATGACTAGTTGTGGGCGGGGGGGAGAGGGTGAGGCGCATCATCCGGTCCTCTGGGTGTATACACCGCTCCAGGTCACACAATGGGCGAGTTAAGGGCAGCACTTCGTGCTGCTCCGGGCAGGGGATGGTCGGTTAGCCAGTACAGACTTATACCGCTAGCTAGGGTCAGCGCACTGCCTGGTGAGGCATGACGGCTACCCATGCCCTAGCATCGCCTCGGCCGGAGGGATCGCTGTAGAGGAAGAGGGCAGCGAAAGAGGGAGTTCAGTTCCACGAAGGTTCCATCATGTCAAACCCCCCTTGAGCATGGGGACACGAGCGTACCCATGTACTCGACGCCGTGTGAGCTCATGGTCGTGTGAGTACGCTTGTGCCACCGCCTCCCCCCTCTCCCTGGGGGGGAGGGGGGGTAATAAATTAATTAGATTTGATAACGACGTTATGACCCTCCCCCCGCCCACCCCCCCTCCGCTTGGCATGATGGTGATGATGATGATGGCCTGGCCCTTCAGCCTGACGCTTAATAGGCCTGGGCCATCGTAACATACGCCATCGAGGATCGCACCGTCGTTACCGGGAGAGTCACCTTACCACACTGCGTTATGGAGAGGCCATACATACAAAAATCCCTTCTCATTCCAATCGACCAAACATTAGGCACTCAACATCTGACTTACATTCACGCGCATCCTGGCGAATACATGCTAATGCTGGCCTCGCATGCATTAACGAGTGGTGCATCAAGCAGCATCGGATGATGGAGGTGGCGCAGTACAGGTGTGACATCTGACACACCCACCACCTCACCCCCTCCTCTCTCTCTCTCTCTCTCTCCCCACAGCAGAGGCTGTAAGTTAAGAATATACACATATCTCTCCATATGTGCCCGTGGCCGGCACGGCACGGCGCGTCCGTCCGTCTGTCTGCCTGCGACGCTAATTACGTCCCCTCACGCACCTGAACTCCTGCTAGATTAAGAGCGCGATACACCCTGGCCTCCTTTGTCCTCAGGGCACGGCAGGTGTAAAAGCAAGGTGGTCGGACCTTGGGTGTGTGGGTGTGTGTGGGTGTAGTCGAGGACAGCAAAGGGCTCCGAACTTATGGCTAGGGTAAGGCTCATGCAAAAGGCCTGGGTTTATACGTAGGCTAGGACGTATAGCTAAGGCCAGGGCTTATAGCTAGGGCCAGGGCTTATGGCTAGGGGACGGGTTCATAGCTAGGGCCTGGGTTTATAGTTATGGGTTGGACGTAGAGCTAAAAGCAGTCTTATGACCAGGGGCCAGGGACGGGAGTGTTGTGAGGAGGGAAGTGCCACCAGTGTTGTGAGTGAGAGGAGGGCGTGGCACCAGTGTTGTGAGAGTAGGGCATGGCACCAGTGTTATGAGTGAGAGGGCTTGGCACCAGTGTTGTGAGTGAGTGGGCGTGGCATCAGTGTTGTGAGTGAGAGGGCGTGGCACCAGTGTTGTGAGAGTAGGGCATGGCACCAGTGTTATGCGTGAGAGGGCTTGGCACCAGTGTTGTAAGTGAGTGAGCGTGGCACCAGTGTTGTGAGTGATAGGAGAGCGTGGCACCAGTGTTGTGAGTGAGAGGAGAGCGTGGTAACAGTGTTGTGAGTGAAAGAGCATACGGTGCCAATGTTGTGAGTGAGAGGAGGGTACGGTGCCAATGTTGGGAGAGGAGGGCGTGGCAACACTGCTGCGAGTGAGAGTAGGGCGTGGCACCAGCGGTGTAAGTGAGAGTAGGGCGTGGCAAGCCACTTACAGACGGGAAACTTCATTATAAGCACGAGAGGCTAAAAATATTAATCCACCCAAATGTTTATAGACACATTCGTATTCCACATTATATACATTGCTCTCGCTGTCTATCTCCTCCGTAATGTATATATATATACACATTCGTATTCTACATTCTACAATGCTCTCGCTGTCTATCTCCTCCGTAATGTATATATATATACACATTCGTATTCTACATTCTACAATGCTCTCGCTGTCTATCTCCTCCGTAATGTATATATATATACACATTCGTATTCTACATTCTACAATGCTCTTGCTGTCTATCTCCTAAGTAATGTATTAACTATCGTCTCAATCGTAATCGATATTTGAAAGTAAGGCAGATATAGCCACTGTACGATGTTCCGTTCCAGGGTGTACCGCTGTCCATGTAATTCTATACTTCGGGTACGACGGAATGGAACGCTGTTCTCGGCGTTCCCCCCCCCCCCCCAAACAACAACACACATGGCTTTTGCCAAGCGGTCCCCCCCCTCATACATCCCAGCTGTATTATACAGCCAGGGGCTTTTGAAAAATACAACACCGTCGCTTAATTGGACTACGCTGCGGTGGTAATCAGGACAGCGTATGCTGGTAATGGCCCTTAAATGGGTTGTGTAATTGGGTTCAGGTGTGTGTGGTGTGGGCACAATCTCAGGTCATCGGCGGTACAGTCCACGCCTAAGCTTTTCGTACAATAGACTCTGCATTCCGTACGCCTCGCATACGCCATCAATGTACGCCTCACATACGCCATCACTGTACGCCTTACATATGCCATTACTGTACGCCTTACATATGCCATCACTGTACGCCTTACATATGCCATCACTGTACGCCTCACATACGCCATCACTGTACGCCTTACATATGCCATCACTGTACGCCTTACATACGCCATCACTGTATGCCTTAAATACGCCATCACTGTACGCCTTACATACGCCATGAATGTACGCCTCACGTACGCCATTACTGTATGCCTCACATACGCCATAACTGTACACCTTACATATGCCATCACTGTACGCCTTACATATGCCATCACTGTACGCTTTACATACCCCATCACTGTACGATCATGGAGAAAAAATATGAATAAACCCTGAGTCGTACCTTTAAGCGCCTTGGGCGCGACGGTACGACCCTCGGAGCACGACCTGACGGTATAGTAAAATACGACCTCACGACCCCGGGGGGTTGAGTGACCTGACCTGACCATGACGTAACCTACTTTCCCCTCCCCCCCCCTTAAGATCAGAGACCATCATCATATATTCGATGAATTGCACCGTCGGTGTTCAGACGGGGGGGGGGGGGGAGACGAGACCTGCAATTTGAGCTGGTTCAGTAATGTGTCCTGGTGTATAGATCTCCCGATAAAGACGGGGGGGGGGGGAGGAAGGAGGAGGAGGAGGAGGAGGAGGAGGAGGAGGAGGAGGAGGAGGAGGAGGAGGGAGGGAGGGAGGGAGGGAGGGAGGGAGGGAGGGAGGGAGGGAGGAGGTTGGTTGATTCACGACAGAATTGAATGTCATATTCCCGTAACAAAAACAATTTCTCTCTCTCTCTCTCTCTCTCTCTCTACTCCCATTCCCTCGCGTCCTTCTGTGAGGAGCAGAATGCGGTAAGAGAGAGAGAGAGAGAGAGAGAGAGAGAGAGAGAGAGAGAGAGAGAGAGAGAGAGAGAGAGAGAGAGAGAGAGAGAGCTCGTACGTCTGGAGAAATATGGAATAAGCATGTGTGTGTGTGTATGTGTGTGTGTGTGTGTGTGTGTGTGTGTGTGTGTGTGTGTGTGTAGGGTCGTCCCGCCCGCGGGGTCTATGTACCGCCCCTAAAATTTTAAGCCGGTATATATTCCGTCTCAGTATAACGGCCACGCCATGGATGGGTGGGGCGTGGCGCCGCCAGGGGGTGACGTCATCGCTTAGTGTCAACAGGGAGGGCGTGGGAGGGGGGGGGGCGGTGCATTTAATAGGGGGTTGGGAAGAGGCAACACCCAACAGGCTGGTGGGACAAGTGTCCACAAAAACCGTAATTTTGATAATGGCTAGACACTCTACACCATCCAACCCTCCCACGTTTTCTTTCGACGGAAGGAAGGGAGGGTGGGTGACACTGGCGCGGGTGTATAGGTTTATTTTCCGAAACCTCCCGAGGTCATGTAAGGGTACCTGCTTTTGGCCTTCCTCGTCAAAATCAGGCCAGGTCAGGTCAGGTCAGATGCCAAGCCTCAGATGCCCGCGGGTCAAACCGCCGTGCTCAGGTAGGGGGCGGTGGGATGGGGGGGGGGGGTCGAACCCATACTTAACTATTTACACACACACAATATATATATATATATATATATATATATATATATATATATATATATTTTTTTTTTTTTTTTTTTTTCTTTCAAACTATTCACCATTTCCCGCGTTAGCGAAGTAGCGTTAAGAACAGAGGACTGGGCCTCTGAGGGAATATCCTCACATGGCCCCCCCTCTCCGTTCCTTCTTTTGGAATATTAAAAAAAAAAAAACAAGAGGGGAGAATTTCCAGCCCCCCGCTCCCTCCCCTTTTAGTCGCCTTCTACGACACGCAGGGAATACGTGGGAAGTATTCTTTCTCCCCTATCCCCAGGGATAACATATATATATATATATATATATATATATATATATATATATATATATATATATATATATATGCCAATTGCGAGTTAGCCTGGCCAAAGTTAGTGTCCAATCAGAAGATTAATTCTGTGGGCCTAGCTCTTACAAGTGTTGTTAATCTAGAAAGCACAAGAAAAAGAAAATGGGAAGTGCTATCAAAAAAAAAGATAATGCTTATCACACATCATTAAGTGGGGGAATAACACCGAAAAACCAGGCCGCTTCAGGAAGCGGAGGGGTTCGAACCCCTCACATAATGGGACGTTATTCTATTTTCACTCGCGTGGTTCCCCCCCACACCAACATTAACGTTATCACGTGACAGCGTTATGATTACACACCGCCATTATCATCCAGGTCGTCCAGCGTCAAGTAGTGGGTGAAGGGGGGGGGGGAAGGGGGAGGGAAGGAGGTGACTTACTGCGCACACCACAGACCAACCCCGTCCGCTACGGGTCATACTCGTCTATATTATAAAGCCGACGCATTTTGTGGCTCCCTGTAGTATCACAGTTTTTATATAATGTGTGTGTATATATATATATATATATATATATATATATATATATATATATATATATATATATATATCACAACTTTTATGTTTTATGGACTACATGAGCCTTAATTTGTGTAGTGTGGGAAATTAAGAGGGATTTTCATCCCCTGAGCACGACGGTACGACCCTTGGGCACGGCGGTACGACCCTTGAGCACGGCGGTACGACTCTTGAGCCTGGTGTAGGACCCTTGAGCACGGCGGTACGACCCTTGAGCACGACGGTACCACCCTCAAGCACGACTTTCGACCGTTGAGCACGGCGGTACGACCCTCGAGCACGACGGTACGACCCTCGAGCACGACTTTCGACCCTTGAGCACGACGGTACGACACTCGAGCACGACTTTCGACCCTAGAGCAGCGGTACGACCCTCGAGCACGACTCTCGACCCTAGAGCAGCGGTTACGACCCTTGAGCAGCGGCACGACCCTTGAGCATGACGGAGCGACCCTCGAGCACCTGCGAAAAGAGAAAACGTGGATATCACAGAACCGAATGCAAAATACTGTTTACATTCATAGTTCATATTCGCTCCGCCACTGTGACCGTGGCGCTCGCAGTCTATCGTTTGCGTCTCCCCCCGTGAAAGAAAACGTGACGCAAGGTCCAGAAATAATTTGTGGTTTTGGTACAGGGGGCGTTGTGATGGATCCGTCTTTACTGGCCCGAGCTTGGAAGCGCCTCAAGAGAAAATACTGGCATCTTGTGTTTGTGTGTGTGTGTGTGTGATTGCAGAACACGCCATATTTTTTTTTCTTTCCACTCTCTCTCTATTTTATTTTGCAGTTTTCAAACTTTTTCAAAAAGCTTTTTCGAGTCAATGGGATATATTTCTGCTCACCTCGAGTTTTCTTTTTATGCCCCGAATGGGTTAACTTTATCATTGTCATTATCTTTTTTGACTCATTTTGTTCTACGGTGACAATTTTTCTGGATTTCCTATGGGACTAAAAATGGACCATATTTGAACCATCCTTGTGGGCATAGAATGACCATTTTTTGAACCACCGTCCCGAACAAGAACGACCATTTTTGAACCACCACCCTCTCGAACAAGACCGACCAGTTTTGAACCACCCTCTCGAACTAGAACGCCCTGAGTTCTTGTCCAACTTTCTTGAGTTATGGAGACGACGCCCGGACACCTTCTTCTTCTTCTTGAGTAGCCACCTCCTTGATAAACACACTAGAGCTAAGCTTACACATATGTAGCCTGCCTGTCTGTTGGGGTTAAGTGGGGCCAGCATATTATGACAGCTCTCGCGCCTAATAGAGCTATTCTGTTGCACTATATATACACACAAAAGAAAAAAAAGAAAATGGGTCGCGCTTAATCGGCATGACTGGTGTAAATGGTTAATGATGGTGCAACCGCTGAGTATGATGGAGGGAGTATGCTAAAAACATACTCGGCCCGGTGTGTTGCTGGCCTCCTGTCTCTGGCGTGGTTCTGGTCAGCGGCTCTCTACCTACTGGCACGCCACGGGGGTAAGTGGCCGGCCAAGGATTATCATGCCACTTACTTGGTTAATGGGGAGGGCGCCACTGGAGAGTGTGTGTGTGTGTGTGTGTGTGTGTGTGTGTGTGTGTGTGTGTGTGTGTGTGTGGTGGAACGGGCTCAAGGGGTGGGGAGGGGGACATACTCATATTGCGGTGAATGAGGGCGCAAAGTGTGTGGGAGGTGAAGTGTGTGTGTGTGTGTGTGTGTGTGTGTGTGTGTGTGTGTGTGTGTGTGTGGTACTGGGCTCGATATGGATGGTGTGGTAAGCCTGGTGTAGTAGTTTTCGGGTTGGTGTGGTAGGCCTGGTGTCGTAGTCTTCGGGTTAGTGTGGTTGTGTGGTGGTTGTGCTGTGGTGGAAGGTGGACTTCAAGGAGGAGACAGATACAGATTATCATTTTATCCTCTGTGTTGGGCCAAGGATTGAGCACAGACGGGACACCAGAAGTTGTCCCCTCACCTCGGACGCAAGACACGACGCAACGACGATGGACGTAGCGTTGGCAGCAGGCGTGATGTATGGCATATACGACGGGCAAATTACGCGGGGGTATGGCGTATACAATGGGCGAGTTGCGCGGTGTACGGCGACTGCAATGTATGGTGCACGCGAGACGCGAAGCAGCGTCGTGGCTACAGCGTGTGTGGTAGGGATGCTGTAGGAGACCAGTATATATATATATATATATATATATATATATATATATATATATATATATATATACCCTCACTTATACCTCATATATCCTCTCATATCGCCCAGTTTCTATACACCGTCGTCATTTTCTTTAATCATTCTTTTTTTTCTCTCATAGTAATTACCAGTTACCTCAACGCCAGTGTGGTGGTGTAGTAATTTCAGTCATTCTGCATGTCCGGTGGAATTTACTGGCCGGCGTAACTCGCCTTTTATCAACAAGATCTGAAATAAAACACTAACACAGAAAGGTACATGGCAATCATCCCCTCTCCTATATTAACAAGTTGGTTTTATATGTAGATCATTTACCCCAGCCTGTAAAGTTTCGGTATCAGTTCTGAGGGAAAAATTTTGGGTTTTAGATGAAATTTATGTTTTCTTTTTTAAGTATCTATTTACTGGTCTTGCAAGTTAATGATAATAGTGATAATAATAATATATAATAATAATAATAATAATAATAATAATAATAATAATAATAATAATAATAATAATAAACTTCCTGGGGATAGGGGAGAAAGAATACTTCCCACGTATTCCCTGCGTGTCGTAGAAGGCGACTAAAAGGGAAGGGAGCGGGGAGCTGGAAATCCTCCCCTCTCGTTTTTTTTTTTTTTTTTTAATTTTCCAAAAGAAGGAACAGAGAAGAGGGCCAGGTGAGGATATTCCCTCAAAGGCCCAGTCCTCTGTTCTTAACGCTACCTCGCTATCGCGGGAAATAGCGAATAGTATGAAAAAAAAAAAAACTAATAATAATAATAATAATAATAATAATAATAATAATAGTACTTGTTCGCCTCTTTCCCGCGGTCATGGAAATTATCATACATAGTACTGTTAACATCATCAATATTAAGATCAACAACAACAACAATAATACCAATAATAATACGTCATTATCATTATTTTTACATATATCATTATTAATAATAACAATAATAATAATAATAATAATAATAATAATAATAATAATGAAAATAATAACAACAATAATAATAATAATAATAATAATAATAATAATAATAATACATTATTACTATTATTATTTCTATATATATTATTGTTCCTTAAGCCACCTACAGAGTAGCAGCCTTTCCCTTAAGCCCCGTCTACAGTCTCCCCTCCTCCGTCCCTCGGAGTCCACCTTGGACGCCGTGCCTCCTCACAAGACACGACCCAGCTCTTCATCTAAAAACATGACCTCAATTATTCACCCTCCATGTATTCGAAATTGGTAAATTCCCCAGTGGTTTATTTTCGATCTAGCGCGGCAGCACAGGGCCTCTCTCTCTCTCTCTCTCTCTCTCTCTCTCTCTCTCTCTCTCTCTCCCGCCTCCTCCGTCTCTCGGGCTGGCCATTAACCGACACATTCTTGGACGAACCGTCGTGAACACTGTTGCCACACCGGAGAGAGAGAGAGAGAGAGAGAGAGAGAGAGAGAGAGAGAGAGAGAGAGAGAGAGAGAGAGGCCCCCCCCCCCTGCTCTCTCGTGTTTCACAGATTCTAGGATTTTTCTTCCGTGCTTCATTTTGACCGATACCTTTTGTTCTTCTCTCAATCGCTAGTAATTTAAGATGGGCACTGTATAGTTATAATTAATGCCCCTGGGAATTTGTTGGGTGAAAAAGGGTCAGTGTACGTATCGTGTATGGCATCTGTGTCGTCCAGCTGATTATGGAGGTGGGGAGGGGGTTGGTTGGTGAGGGCGACACAATGGCGGCGACTGTGCGCGCTAACTTAATAACTCCAGCTCTTGAGTGGAGTGCGCTTTAGTGAGCGCGCAGGCGCAGGCGGGCCTTTCCACCCTCAAAAGCATGATGATGATCCGGCCCCTTTTTTTCACCTCGCCCTCAACGGTCAGGAGGAAAAGGGCCAGGCCAAGATTCACGAGAGAGAGAGAGAGAGAGAGAGAGAGAGAGAGAGAGAGAGAGAGAGAGAGAGAGAGAGAGAGAGAGAGAGAGAGGTATAACGCAGCACTGGCAAAAAAAGGGATGGTGGGGTTTCGGAGCGCTTACCAAGCTTCACTTGCACGATAAGATCAACTTTTCGGATCGAAGCGAAGATCTGAAAAACGTAAAAGGGTTGAACGTGACCGAACATGCCCGGAGCATAATTTAGGCGTTGTTATTTTTTTCTTACAGACGCAAGTATCATTTCATTCCTTGTCTATCTGTCGTCGCCTTCATTATCATTACCGATATTTTCTTGCCTGCCTGGTCTTCAATATCCCGGTACGTTTCGAATCATGGTATCGAAAACCCTTAGGCGATGTTACCGTTTATCTTCCTTTGTTCGAATGAACCCCAAAGGGTGTCAGCTGCTGATTACGTCCACCTCATGGAAGGCTCATACGAGTAAGAATGTGTCCCTTGGTACTTTTATCCTCTTGCTTTTAACACTGGCGAGACGTCTTGCAACCTGCTTGGCCGAGCGACGACCCCCCGACTCAACTCAGCACGGCTTTCGCTCCAGCCCCTCCTCCAGGAGTGGTGGTGGGTGGCAGACCGCTCTCAAAAGACTACACCAGATGTTCTCTAAATATTTTTGGATTAACAGTTGATTAAGGTTATCCAACTCATTATTTGGTTAATGATACGGTAATTAGCAGGTAAACAGATGACGGAGCGCGTGTGGGATGTTGATGGCTGTAGGGCGAGTTTACCCTCCCCGATGGAAGATGACATCTGGCGATTTATATCACAACGATATACATTTGTGCGCCTGTCACCATGGGCCCCCGGGGGACGTGGGGGGGAATGAGATTGAGCGAAACGTTCAACGGATCTTTGTAAACGCTAAAAAAAAAAAAAAAAAGAAATCCATTCACTTGTAAAAAAAAATATCTTAAACTTAGGTGGAAGGGAGGATACGAAATCATTTACGGTGTTTGTACAAGCTGATTCCGTATGTAATATCTTTTTTGTGTGTGTGTGCATGTGAAGGTTCCCATGTAAAAAAATTGAAAACACCGACCCACACACACACACCCCACACACAGTAAGTTTAATATCCCTCCACAGCGTGGAGAGTTGGGCCGAAAATATAAAAGGGTAATTGATATTGTAATCTAAACCGTACAAAATATTTTGTTTTACATATTAAGTAGGCAGAATGTACTGCGTTGTCGATAGCGAACAATTACTGTTATGATTCACTGGATGTATATATACCGTGAAAACAACAACAGAACAACTGTGAATTACGACGGCAATGCAGTTATTTCAAAAAACGGAACATTTTTCTTTCCAACATACCCTCGCCCCTCACATCACAACTATTCGCTCGTCCCCATTATTTCGCCACTTCATATATATATATATATATATATATATATATATATATATATATATATATATATATATATATATATATATATATATATTTCTATGAGTCCACGGGGAAAATGAAACACGAAAAGTTCCTAAGTGCACTTTCGTGTAATAATCACATCATCAGTGGAGACACAAGAGAGAAATATAACAGTCAATTGATATACATCGTCTCTTTGATGTATATCAACTGACTGTTATATTTCTCTCTTGTGTCTCCCCTGATGATGTGATCATTACACGAAAGTGCACTTGGGAACTTTTCGTGTTTCATTTTCCCCGTGGACTCATAGGAATATCTTGATCACGCGCAAAATTGTCATCCTTTCCAATATATATATATATATATATATATATATATATATATATATATATATATATATATATATATATATATATACACGTAAATGGTGCATATGAACGCGCACTGACATATAACATACTAGCCTCCAACAGCCAGGATCGAACCCGGGAACCCTGCGTAGGAGGCGGGAGCACTCCGCTGGGTTCGATCCTGGCTGTTGGAGGTTAGTATATATATATATATATATATATATATATATATATATATATATATATATATATACATATATATTCTTTTATATATACTATTCGCCATTTCCCGCACTAGCGAGGTAGCGTTATGATCAAAGGACTGAGCCTTAGAGGGAATATCCTCACTTGACCACCTTCTCTGTTCCTTCTTTTGGAAAATTAAAAAAAAAAACAAAAAAAAAAACGAGTGTATTGTATTATACGACACACTAATGTATACGAAGCATTGTACGGCTGCTGACATGTGTCCGAGTTCAGGGGGGACAACAGAGTGTTACAGATAACTCTTCTGGGTCGTTAGATTTGGCAATTAAAGATATCTTTGATTTCTGACCGAGTGGCACAAGACGAGTTCGAGGCAACGGAAAGAAACCCCTGGAAGATTGTAACGGGGGAAGGAACGGGAGTGTGTGTGTGTGTGTGTGTGTGTGTGTGTGTGTGTGTGTGTGTGTGTGTGTGTGTGGAGGGGAGATGAAGATTGGGAAGGGGTTTAGATATTTTTGTAGATTGGGGAAGACGAGTTCGAGGCGACGGAAAGAAACCTCTTGAAGATGTAACGGGGGAAGGAACGGGAGTGTGTGTGTGTGGGGGGGAGGGAGATGAAGATCGGGAGGGGGTTTTGATACTTTTGTAAGTGGTGGGTGGAGCAGTGGGGTGCCGGTACAGACGAGACTCGGGAGTTGGATGACTCTGGTAGAGATCGGTCGGGGATGGTTGAATCAGAGGGATGGTGGACGATGATGATGGGTTCTGGGCGGTGAGGTAAGGGGGTGAGGGAGGGGGTTGACGAATTTCTTTCAGGAGGGTCGTTCGAAGTGCGACCGATCGAGAGAGAGAGAGAGAGAGGGTTAAGGAGGAGAGACGAAAATCAAAAAAGGGAGTATCACAAGACGATCAGAGGTGTGTGTGTGTGTGTGTGTGTGTGTGTGTGTGTGTGTGTGTGTGTGTGTGTGTGTGTGTGTGGCGCGCGCGCTCAAAAAACACATTCCTAACATTCTCCTCTGCATTCAAGAAAAACCTACACTAAACAAAGACTTATGAACCTCGCGTCTCGTGTCATTTCGAAGCACGATTCGATTTACGATTCGCTCCCGGCTCACTGCTCCTACTGATTCTCAGAGACTAGCATTATGAATAAAAAAAAATAAATGAATAAATAATTTCAGAGAGGTTAAACGACTTCTTTGTACGAGAGACATTAATTATTCAGCGACTTATGAGGTGGGGGGGGGGGTTGAGGGGGGGAAATGCCAGGCTCGGTATGACTAACAAGGAGGGAGGAGGGGAGAGGATAAGCCGAGCCGGGTTGGGGCGGTTCCTTATCTCCCGCCACCCTTGTCCCAGAAGCTTTCTCCGCTGTTATCTCTCCCTCATTTGAATGGTTATATCCTCCCTCCCTCACCCTTATCTCCGGCAGAAGTTTGCCGAGGCCTTGTTCTCTCTCCCCAGCAAACCTCATGTATTTTTTTCTCATTATGTATGTGTGTGTGTATATATATATATATATATATATATATATATATATATATATATATATATATATATATATAGGGGACAGTCCCCGCTGTCCTTTCCACGCGTACATAAAGTTCCGACAGCATTATCCTGACGGGAAAATCTTACTCAAAACATCCTTTTTGGTACGTTAACATCTTCATGCTGTAGGTATAGATGCCACGCAAGCTCTTGATTTTCACGTAGACGTTCGTGTGTGCGAGAGGCACTCACGTCTTTGTGTGTGTGTGTGTGTGTGTGTGTGTGTGTGTGTGTGTGTGTGTGTGTGTGTGTCTGGCGTCTTGTGTTGTCACTGTTCTGAGAACCTGGGGCACGACTGGACGTGTGTGACGTGGCTGGGAGTAGCGGTATGACATGCTCCTCCTCACGGGGCACACCGCCAAGCCGTCACCACCACCACCACCTCCTCCTCCTCCCCTCACCACAGTGAGTCACTCACGCCCTTCGCCCTCCCTCAACCTCGGGAGGGAGTGGACGCCAGACTAACTCCATCCTTCACGTGTATACGATCATCCTATGAGGCCAGAAGCTCTCTCTCGCTCTGGTCGTCGCTTCGACTCGCTACTGGCGACTGAGCCTTCTCATGCTGATCATACCCTCTGCAATATGAATCATTGACCACTCTGAACGCTACGTCACGATACTTGCGTACGATATGGCTCGACCTCCGACCTGACCTCTTGAAATGGTCCGTCCTGAAGCCACGCCATCGTACACGAGGGTCGCATCGTTGTGCTCAGGGAGGCCTTACCGTCGTGCTCAAAGGGGCCGTACCGTCGTGCTCAAAGGGGTCGTACCGTCGTGCTCAAGGGGCCGTACCGTCGTGCTCAAAGGGGTCGTACCGTCGTGCTCAAAGGGGTCGTACCGTCGTGCTCAAGGGGTCGTACCGTCGTGCTCAAGGGGGTCGTACCGTCGTGCTCAATGGGTCGTACCGTCATGCTCAAGGGGTCGTACCGTCGTGCTCAAGGGGTCGTACCGTCATGCTTAAGGGGTCATACCGTCGTGCTCAAGGGTCGTACCGTCGTGCTCAAGGGGTCGTACCGTCATGCTCAAGGGGTCGTCCGTCTACCGTCATGCTCAAGGGGTCGTACCGTCATGCTCAAAGGGGTCGTACCGTCGTGCTCAAAGGGGTCGTACCGTCGTGCTCAAGGGGGTCGTACCGTCGTGCTCAAGGGGGTCGTACCGTCATGCTCAAGGGGTCGTACCGTCGTGCTCAAGGGGTCGTACCGTCATGCTTAAGGGGTCATACCGTCGTGCTCAAGGGTCGTACCGTCGTGCTCAAGGGGTCGTACCGTCGTGCTCAAGGGGGTCGTACCGTCGTGCTCAAGGGGGTCGTACCGTCGTGCTCAAGGGGTCGTACCGTCGTGCCCAAGGGGTCGTACCGTCATGCTCAAGGGGTCGTCCGTCTACCGTCATGCTCAAGGGGTCGTACCGCCATGCTCAAGGGGTCGTACCGTCGTGCTCAAGAGGTCGTTCAAGAGATGAGGCTCCACGCGTCTGTCGTACGCTTGTTTACATAGCTTCCTGTGCCTCAGCGCAACTCCCTCGACTTGTTCTTTGTTCCATGTAGTTGTGTAAGGAGAGGGAGATGAAGAGATTTCGGTCGAAGGGGGAAGTGTGTGTGTGTGTGTGTGTGTGTGTGTGTGTGTGTGTGTGTGTGAGGGAGACAGGGTCCTTGTCCTACTCTGCTTCCGCTTGGCGGAAGAGCCTGGCGGACAGGAATGTCGGCCAGCGTTAGCCCCCTTGGTCTGTATGGTGACCACTGTCTTCTGCTCCTTACCCAGCATTCTCTGGACTCCTGGCATGACTTGGGCCCTTCGTTCTCGCCTGCCGCGGGACAGAGAGTCTGACCTCACCCCTTTACTACCAGTTTCTGACCGCCTCTGTTATGAACGTCCTTGCTCTCCGCGTCCCGTGTTATTATTCCCAGAATTTATATACAAAAAACCCATGCTGCAGATTAACCAGATATTCGTTTGGACATCTCGTTGGCCAGCCTGCAGGCGGTTTCAAGCGTGCGTCCTGCGTCGAGGGCGTGGAAGAAGATGGATCTAAAAAGGTTTTAACTTAAAAGAAAGTGCTCAACAAGTAGCAAATGGAACCATATTTGACGGTTTACAATCCGGGGTATTACAAAGGACGATATTTGGAGCATATGTAGGTTACGAGACGAGCACGAATACCTCAGTGACACCGCAAAATGGCCCAACAGAGAAACTGATAGACAGATGAAGTGGAAAAACATTTGGGTTGACGTCAGCATAAATGAGAAACTTCATTCCAAAGAACATATTGAGGCGACAGCGCTAACAAGTAATGACTAGTGTTCTGGGAGGGAAACTTTCACTTATAAGAGACAGGAGAGTATTAATGACAACATTTCATGTATACACAAGGCACAAGAATTGAATACTGCTGCTTGTTGTGGTCAACAGCGAAACTAACAATTATAAACAAAGAGGGAATATAGAGAAGCAATTTACGATAAAGTATCGAGGGGCTGGAACACGTGAAGTACCCATGAAAGGTTGAGAGAACTGGGAATATATATATATATGGCCTGGAAGGAAGGGAGAGATGCAAGATGATATACATATATCAGAAAATAGAAGATATGGAGGAAAGAGGCACTGAAACTGAAGTCCTGGAGCATCATGGGAAACATCCTCCTCCTCCTCCTCCTCCTCCTCTAGTGTGGCAGGAGCGTCGTGGGAAACATCCTCCTCCTCCTCCTCTAGTGTGGTAGGAGCATCATGGGAAACCACTAGTGTGCTGGTGAGCTATTTTAGACCCAACGACTGCGGGTAATAGACCATGTATGTATGTGTGTGTGTGTGTGTGTGTGTGTGTGTGTGTGTGTGTGTTTCTGCGCGCGCTCGCGCGATGGTCGGCAGCCAAGCATAAAACTCCGTGTCAGATAAGCTTTTTCCTCCCGTGTCTCCGGCCTATCAGATAAGCCGTTCGTCCCGTGCCTCTCGGAAGCCAATTTCTTATCAGTGCCTCTTGTTTATTTACATCTCCTCCGGCCGTGGGCGCCGTAAAAGGCGTCGTCCGCGTGGTAAACCATTTGCCTTTATAACAGACTTTTTCCTGGGACATTTTCTTTGGGGGGACATTTTTTTTTTTTGTAAATATAATTTTGTATGGAAAAAAGAAATGCTTCATCGAACTTAATTGTGTGTGTGTGTGTGTGTGTGTGTGTGTGTGTGTGTGTGTGTGTGTGTAGTGAAGTTTCACTACCAACCATCGACTCCAAAAACAGATGAAATTATCACACCTGCTGCCCCCCTCCTCTCTCTCTCTCTCTCTCTCTATCCCTCCCCGCACGCTCTGGCTAAGGATGAGGGGTACGACCGTATCACCTTCGGGGCAACAACAGGCAACACCACCACCATCACTACGAAGGTCCTTTTTCATCCGAAAGATGACCTTACCATGGCAGCACCACAGCGTCCAGAGACACACACAACAGGTCATGCACCACCACACACCACAGCGTCCAGAGACACACACAACAGGTCATGCACCACCACACACCACACATCGAGAACACTGGCTCGCTGGTAATTACAGTGCCAGCATCAACGCTGAGGTCGTCCGTCACTGAAAAAATAAAATTGCCTACTGGCAGTAGGGTCTCAGACCCCCAAGGAAACATTCCTGCTAAAGATCTGTGGCAGTTTTGCTATATTTATGATATTCTGTCGCTACAAAGAGCGAATTTGACCTCCAGGGCAGCAGACAAACTTGCGATATAGGGGCTAACGGTATTTCTAAACACTTGCCTAGGCTTTCTAACGGGAAGATCAGCAGTTTGGCGTAACTGTGAATCTTAAGTACAGTCAAGAAACTTTTTTCATAAAAGGAGAAAAATATCTTAGCTGAAACTACCATGCTGGTGGCGGACTTCTCAGTCTCTGTCTTCTGTCACTTACAGACGCGAATCCAAGCTACACCGGTCCAGCCTCCCTAAACGGTCAATCAATCCCTTCCCAGCGTTAACAATCCTTGGCATCACACGCGACAACCCAAGACGCTTACACACCTCACACCGTAAACATCAACACAACACTTACCTGGGTACCACATTATGAACAAGTAAGAGAAAATCCCATGGCAACTTCCACAAGCGGTTCATCCGCTCCAACTTAAAACTACGCGTTTAACCGGATGTCTCCTGTCGCGTCAAAAGCAATTACGACAAAGCTGTACATCACACGAAATAAAGCACCCAGAACAATCACGGGCTGCCCTGTAAACCACCACACATCCAACATCTGCGCAATGAAACAAATTCCCTTCCTATAAAGTCAGTATTCCAACCTCGGTATTTTCCATCCAAACAATACTATAACCAACCACTAAACCCCCAAGTAGGAATGAAAACACTTGATCCCTGCCTCACGCTTCCACAACCTAAACCTACACGCTTCCTTCTCACTTACCGAACGATGACAAAACATATAAACATCGAAATGAACCCAGAAATGCAATATACATCGAAATGACCACACGAATGCGAAGCAACCGCCCCTCCAAACCTACGTTATATTTAGATGACAACCCACCAGACGACTTTCACCCTTCAGAAACTACACTCCCCAGGCATGTACGAGTCACTATTTTCCCGTCTGCGTCAGATCTGGACACCAACCAACACACCAGCATCGTTTCAACACATCAACGGCCCGTCACGCCCAGAGTAAGACTTTCACACTTAAAACGCAGAACATTTACCCCCCCCCCCTCCTCATATGCCCTGCGCTCACCCTAAGAATGACACACACACACACACACGCATATACACATACCGTAGTCGTATTTTACGACTTGTCCTGCCCAGTGGACAGAGCCTCCTCTCTGAGCGATGCGGGACTCCACAAATAGGACTCCTTACTCAGTCCTCTGTTCTTAACGCTACCTCGATAACGCGGGAAATGGCGACTATATATATATATATATATATATATATATATATATATATATATATATATATATATATATTGTGTTACCTGGCTCACCTCCTCATAGTCACAGTTACACCACAAGTGGAGTAATCTATGGTAAGGCTTACCATTGGGAGTACAGTCTCTTCAAAGGCCTTATCGCCCCAAAGGAGTCTACATTTCCCTGCTACTGGAAGTAATGCAACCTTGAACCACAGGAGTCATCAGAGAGAGGCCCTGGTGGGTAACACCAGGAATTGAAAAAATGAAAAGATAAAAAGAAATTGATGTTGGAGTAATTACACGTGAAATCTAATACATACGTAAATATGTCTGTGTGTGTGTGTGCATTCTTTTTATTTATTTAAGCATGCATGTATATACATGTGTGTATCTATTTTTTTCTCTTTTTTTTTGGGTGGGTGGGTGATGGGAATGGAAATATCAAATGTATTTGGGACAAAGGAAATAATTACCATTTGGTGGGTTCGGTGTGGGTGTTGAGCCCTGTGGCACGAACGGGACATGTGGTAGACAGACGCGCCGGCCATGTAGTAGAGGTGTGGTAGAAACGCAGTCCATGTGGCAAATGCGACAGACAGACAGGTCGTGCGGTGGTGGCGGCAGCACGTGTGGTAGACGCAAAGACCGCCTCATGCTCGAGGCGGAGTATGAGGCGGGTTCGAACCTTCTCTCTCTCTCTCTCTCTCTCTCTCTCTCTCTCTCTCTCTCTCTCTCTCTCTCTCTCTCTCTCTCTCGTCCCTGCTGGAGCCAGGCTGACGCCGATAGACATAATGCGGTGTGTTGGAGGCGGGGTCACGTGACCGGCATCCATCCGCTGGCTCCGACTTGTAGAGGCTCCTACGAGGCAAGACGCCCGAGAAACAGGGACGAGAGAAGAGAGGAAATTATCACATGCGCTCGTGCAAGAAGATATAATCCAATCACGTACAGCTGGCGCCCTCTGTAATGGCTGGGAAAGGAGGTTTTTTTTTTTTGGGGGGGGGGAGGGGGAGAGGTAATCGCCTCTCTCCTGAGCATTCGCTTGTAAAACTTGTTTTTTTTACATCAAATCCCAAACGCCTCTCACAATCAGACTCCTTCCTGACGGATGATATTCCTATGGAAGCCCATTTCTCACCGAGTCTCATCCTCAGTCACTTTGCATTTACTTGGGTTGAATTTCGTCAAGGACGTGTGCCACAACTTCATAGTTTGTCTAGGTTCCTTCCCCTTGTAAGATGATTGCAATCACCCCCATGGCTTTCTACTGCCCAAATGAGCTAGGCAACACCTGCAGGCGTATTCGGGTACGAGTCCAGCCAGACCTTCTGTCAAGCCATTTCCATAGACCAAGAAGAGTGTTGGTCCCAGGAGAGTACCATTTGGCATGCCACTGGTACAGTGTTACCACCCAACCCATTTCGAGAAAGGAACTCTTGACACGCTTGCTGAGCTTCCTTCTCCAAAGACAAATTTTCTATCCAATGCAAGGAGTCTCCCCCCTTCCTCTAATTCCTTACTGAAGATCCACCTTCTTTACCCCCCCCTCCTATGGAGTTGTACAACGTCAAATGCTTTGCCGATAGTCCCAGAGGCATCGCCCATCCTTATCTTTTCGTCTGACATGGAGCCTCCCTCACAGAACTCTTTTAAGAGGTGGTTTGTTACGCATGTCTTCCTTTTCCCGAATTTGTGTCGTCTCTCGCTCGCGTTGTGTCTCCTTGGCTTGCTGGTCGTCTGCTCTCGTGCTCTACAGAGCACACTTGTCGTGGGGTTGTGGGTGACGCAGAGCTCTGTGCAACATCCCTAAAAGACCGGTCTGAAACTGGCTCTTCAAAATGTCTCCCAGCCACATCTCGAAGAGTACAGTAATTTAGGCTGTCTGTCGAGGGTTATATGCACACTTCTTCAGCACGTACTGAGAAATCTCATCAGTAACACAAGCTTTATTTAAGGCTCTTTAGCAGTCTGTCGAAGGCTATTCTAGAAATTTCATTCCAAAGACCTGCTCTTCCCTTCCATTTCACTGGTGTGACAGTTACAGTGTCTCTCACCGTGATAACATTTCACTGGTGTGAAAGTTACAGTGTCTCTCACCGCGATAACACTTGTGGACTTGGTTCATTCCCATCAACGTATACGAATACAGCATCCTCTTCAACTCAACCTCCCGAATCCCTTAGCCTGATTAGCTGCTCCTTAATGTGTGTGTGTGTGTGTGTGTGCATAACTCCCATACCGTGTACAGGATGCACTTCACTAAGGCTCAGTACTGCAGTATCTGTGTCTTACAGTCTCCAAAAGTGATTTTATATTTTCACTCTTAGGTACTAATTGCTGTCCATTGTAATGCTGACTAGGTTACTGAGAGGGATTCTGTCACCATATATATATATATATATATATATATATATATATATATATATATATATATATATATATATATATATATATATATATTCATTTATTATACTCTGCTGCTGTCTCCCGCGTTAGCGCAAGGAAACACGAATGGCCCAACCCACCCACATACACATGTATATACATACACGTACACACACGCATATATACATACGTTGAAAGTATATATATAAATATATATATATATATATATATATATATATATATATATATATATATATATATATATATATATATATAATTTTTTACTTGATCGCCGTTTCCCTCGTCAGCGAGGTCGCGCCAGGAAACAGACGAATAATGGCCCATCCACTCACACACACACACATATATATATATATATATATATATACATATATATATACACATGTATTTATTCATACTAACAGGTTTTCATTTCTACTTTTCAGCACACTCGCAGCCAACATACGATGTGGAGTACCCCGACTATGAGTACGATGACGTTACTGAATACGAGGAAGAATACCAAGTCCCAGAGGATCCCCCGACATTCCTCTCCAACTCGCAGAAGTTTACGGTTGAAGTGGGTGGAGTCATCACATTCCCATGTGATGTAGAAAACCTAGGTGAGTACTCTGCTATCTTCAGTCATCACATTCCCATGTGATGTAGAAAACCTAGGTGAGTACTCTGCTATCTTCAGTCATCACATTCCCATGTGATGTAGAAAACCTAGGTGAGTACTCTGCTATCTTCAGTCATCACATTCCCATGTGATGTAGAAAACCTAGGTGAGTACTCTGCTATATTCAGTCATCACATTCCCATGTGATGTGGAAAACCTAGGTGAGTACTCTGCTATCTTCAGTCATCACATTCCCATGTGATGTAGAAAACCTAGATGAGTACTTTGCTATATTCAGTCATCACATTCCCATGTGATGTGGAAAACCTTGGTTAGTGCTTTGCTCTCTTAAGCTCAAGTCATAAGCCATTTATGAGAATATTTTTCAATAAACTTTTGTTTGCAGCTGTATTACTTAATGTTAAAGATATCAATTTTGCTATACTGTTAGCTTTATCAGGGTTGTATATGTGAGTGAGTTTGTGAATATGCATATATTTTCTTTTTCAACCCCTCTTAGTCACTTAATATATTCCTCTCATCACATTCAGCTTTTTAGAAATATTATTCTATGCTGCATGATGTACAGGAAATTTTTTTCTTTGCCTACTCTGAAGACACAAATACACAAATGACTGTTGCAACATGCTTTCCCTGTTTCACAAACCTTCTTTCTATTGTTCCACTGACTTCCCTTATTGTCCTGTCTCTGATAATATGTTGCCCCCTCTATTGCCTCACTGTTCCCAAAGTCACTGTTCCGCGGCTCATTTTCTTTTCTCCTCAAACCTAGAAAAATATTTTTTTTTTAGTTCTTGCACCTTTTTTTTTCCCCTCCTCTTTTACTCCTGGGTGTCCTAGCAATGGGCAGTTTTATTTGCTGAACCCGCACCATCTTCCAAGAAACCCCATGTGCCTCCACGTTGCTATATGTTTCCAGTGTTGTTTCAATTCTGAAATCTCTTTCCTTCATGGAAAGTGGCTCGTTTGGCAGTACATGGTGTGCTAAAATTCAGAAATGGTGTAGAATGAAGATCTGTAACTTTTTCACACTGGATTCTTTTTTCTGCTTTTGCAAAAAAAATTCATTGAGAACCCACTGCTTATGCAACAATTTTTACTGAGAACCCACAAATCTAGGAATTCTAAAAATCTTCAACCTTGAAACTGTAAGGATTTCAATGTATATTCTACAGTTTTCCTTGCAAGTGTTTGACAAAGCTGATCAAGGTATTTGTAACCCCTCACGAGTAAGAGGTTTACAAAGAAGAAGTGGAGGAGACAAGAAGGGAAGGACCACAATGAAGATGAAAACACTGAGTGAATGAGGTTGCTGGAAGTCTGAACAAGCAAGGAGGTGCAAGGCGAGAATGCGATTAAAGTGACTGGTAGCAGTGTGGTATACAGAGGGCAATGTGCTGACAATGTACTGAACCAAAGCATAAGAAGCAGCAACAGGAAACCATGGAAAGGTCTTTGAGGTTTGGATGTAGATGGAGAGCTGTAGTTTAGGAGCATTTCACGACACCTAGAAAATGGATGTGAGCAAATGTGGCCTTTCTTTTTTTTTTTTTTTTTTTGTCTTCCCGGTACTGTCTTGGTATGTGGGGGAACAGCAAAGTAAAAAGAAAAAAGTTTGACAGGAGACATTTTTTTTCTATGTTTTAAAGTAGTAGGTTTTATAGATATACACATATAGCACAAATTGCTTCTACTAACTATAACTGTTATCACCACAGGTGACCAGGTGCTGATGTTTAAGCACAAAATGCTTAATAACGGAGACCGAATGCTGTTTGTTGGAGATATTGCTGTGAGTACTTCGGTTGCCATTCAAGTATGGCATGTTCTTTTTAACTTTAGTGAAATACAAATTTCAGGGAATATACACATACTCCTCCCCAACCCCGACCCATGCAGCCAAAACATGGACATGGAATGAGTCACAGGGGTCAAGAATCCAGGCTGTGGAAATGAGCTGTCTGACAGACATGAGCATGCGGTGTGACTAGGTGGAATGAAAAAGAAATGAAGGGGTGTATCAGAGATGTGGTGTGGCAGGGAATGCAAAGGGAATGATGGAGTGACAGAATGGGTGAAAAGTGATATAGTGAGGTGGTTTGCGCACGCGAAAAGAGAATGTAAGACTGGGAGTTTACAAGGAGAGTGTATGATAGTTCTACTAAAGGGACTGGTATGAGAGGGAGACCAGCCGTGACATGGGCAAATGGGGTGGAGGAATACTGGAAGGAGAGATACGGTGGAAAAATGTGTGGAATGGTGTATGCGAAGGAGGCATGTAGGACAGGGATAAGGGGAGACTTTTACTGTGGCCACCCCTTGGTGGGAGCTTCCAGTGGCAACAGGCACCAGAGAGATAGATAGCATGTAAAGTGCCACTGTATAAAGGCAAAGGGGATAAAGGTGAGTATTCAAACTACAGAGGCATAAATCTGTTGAGTACACCCAGAAAATTGTATGTGAGTGTATTGACTGAGAGGGTAAGGGCATGTGCAGAGCATCAGACTGGGGAGGAGGAGTGTGGCACCAGAAGTGGTAGAGGATGTATAATTCAAGTGTTTATTTTGAAGAATGTGTATGAGAAATACTTAAAAAAACGGAAGGCTCTGTATGTAACATTTATCGATCTGGAGAAGGCACATGATAGGGTTGATAAAGATGTTTTGTGGAAGGTCTTAGGAATATATGGCATGAAAGATAAGCTAATAGAAGCAGTGACGATGCTGTTTCCTGTTAGGCAGGGTGGCACAGAGGGATGGATGAAGGCAAGCAAGTATGAATATGTTCCCTCCATTCTTTATTTCCCAAAAAAGAAGGAATAGAGAAGGGGGCCGAGTTAGATTTTTCCTCTTAGGCTCGGTCCTCTGTTCTTAACACTACCTCGCTAACATGGGAAATAGCGAATATGTATGAAAGGAAGAGAGAGAGAGAGAGAGAGAGAGAGAGAGAGAGAGAGAGAGAGAGAGAGAGAGAGAGAGAGAGAGAGAGAGAGAGAGAGAGGATATATATATATATATATATATATATATATATATATATATATATATATATATATATATATATATATATATATATGGATGAGAGAGCTTGGGAAGTGAGTCACTTGTTCGCTGATGATACAGCGCTGGTGGCTGATTCGGGTGAGAAACTGTAGAAGCTGGTGACTGAGTTTGGTAAAGTGTGTGAAAGAAGAAAGATGAGAGTAAATGTGAATAAGAGCAAGGTTATTAGGTACAGTAGGGTTGAGAGACAAGTCAACTGGGAGGTAAGTTTGAATGAAGAAAAACTGGAGGAAGTGAAGTGTTTTAGATATCTGGGAGTGGATTTGGCAGCGATTGGAACCATGGAAACGGAAGTGAGTCACAGGGTGGGGGAAGGGGCGAAAGTTCGGGTTGCGTTGAAAAATGTGTGGAAGGTGAGAACATTATCTCGGAAAGCAAAAATGGGTATGTTTGAAGGAATAGTGGTTCCAACAATGTTGTATGGTTGCGAGGCGTGAGGAGGGTGGATGTGCTGGAAACGAGATGTTCGAGGACAATATGTAGTGTGAGGTGGTTTGATCAAGTAAGTAATGAAAGGGTAAAAGAGATGTGTAGTAATGAAAAGAGTGTGGTTGAGAGAGCAGAAGGTGTATTGAAATGGTTTGGCGACATGGAGAGAATGAGTAAGGAAAGATTGACAAAGAGGATATATGTGTCAGAAGTGGAGGGAACGAGAAGTGGGAGACCAAATTGGAGGTGGAAAGATGGAGTGTGTGTCAGAAGTGGAGGGAACGAGAAGTGGGAGACCAAATTGGAGGTGGAAAGATGGAGTGAAAAAGATTTTGAGCGATCGGGGCCTGAACATGCAGGTGGGTGAAAGGAGTGCAAGGAATAGAGTGAGTCAACGATGTGGTATACCTGGGTTAACGTGCTGTCAATGGATTGAACCAGAGCATGTGAAGCGTCTGGGGTAAACCATGGAAAGTTTTGTGGAGCCTGGATGTGGAAGGGAGCTGTGGTTTCGGTGCATTATACATGACAGCTAGAGACTGAGTGTGAACGAATGTGGCCTTTGTTGACTTTAGCTAGCGCTACCTCGCGCGCATGTAGGGGGGAGGGGGTTGTCTTTTCATGTGTGGAGGGGTGGCGACAAGAATGAATAAAGGCAACAAGTATGAATTATGTACGTGTATATATCTGTATATGTCTGTATATATATATATATATATATATATATATATATATATATATATATATATATCTCATTTCCAGCACATCCATCCTCCTGCGCACATCTCTATCCATAGCCCACGCCTCGCAACCATACAACATTGTTGGAACCACTATTCCCTCAAACATACCCATTTTTGCTTTCCGAGATAATGTTCTCGACTTCCACACATTTTTCAAGGCTCCCAAAATTTTCGCCCCCTCCCCCACCCTATGATCCACTTCCGCTTCCATGGTTCCATCCGCTGACAGATCCACTCCCAGATATCTAAAACACTTCACTTCCTCCAGTTTTTCTCCATTCAAACTCACCTCCCAATTGACTTGACCCTCACCCCTACTGTACCTAATAACCTTGCTCTTATTCACATTTACTCTCAACTTTCTTCTTCCACACACTTTACCAAACTCAGTCACCAGCTTCTGCAGTTTCTCACATGAATCAGCCACCAGCGCTGTATCATCAGCGAACAACAACTGACTCACTTCCCAAGCTCTCTCATCCCCAACAGACTTCATACTTGCCCCTCTTTCCAAAACTCTTGCATTTACCTCCCTTACAACCCCATCCATAAACAAATTAAACAACCATGGAGACATCACACACCCCTGCCGCAAACCTACATTCACTGAGAACCAATCACTTTCCTCTCTTCCTACACGTACACATGCCTTACATCCTCGATAAAAACTTTTCACTGCTTCTAACAACTTGCCTCCCACACCATATATTCTTAATACCTTCCACAGAGCATCTCTATCAACTCTATCATATGCCTTCTCCAGATCCATAAATGCTACATACAAATCCATTTGCTTTTCTAAGTATTTCTCACATACATTCTTCAAAGCAAACACCTGATCCACACATCCTCTACCACTTCTGAAACCGCACCGCACATTGAGGACAATGTGTGGTGTGAGGTGGTTTGATCGAGTAAGTAACGTAAGGGTAAGAGAGATGTGTGGAAGTAAAAAGAGCGTGGTTGAGAGAGCAGAAGAGGGTGTTTTTGAAATGGTTTGGGCACATGGAGAGAATGAGTGAGGAGAGATTGACCAAGAGGATATATGTGTCGGAGGTGGAGGGAACGAGGAGAAGAGGGAGACCAAATTGGAGGTGGAAAGATGGAGTGAAAAAGATTTTGTGTGATCGGGGCCTGAACATGCAGGAGGGTGAAAGGAGGGCAAGAAATAGAGTGAATTGGAGTCATGTGGTATACAGGGGTTGACGTGCTGTCAGTGGATTGAAGCAAGGCATGTGGAGCGTCTGGGGTAAACCATGGAAAGCTGTGTAGGTATGTATATTTGCGTGTGTGGACGTGTGTATGTGCATGTGTATGGGGGGGGGGGCCATTTCTTTCGTCTGTTTCCTTGCGCTACCTCGCAAACGCGGGAGACAGCGACAAAGTATAAAAAAAAAAAAAAAAAAAAAATATATATATATATATATATATATATATATATATATATATATATATGCGTAGAAATGTATAGATATGTATATGTGCGTGTGTGGATGTGTATGTATATACATGCGTATGTGGGTGGGTTGGGCCATTATTTCGTCTGTTTCCTTGCGCTACCTCGCTAACGCGGGAGACAGCGACAAAATATAAAAAAGAATATATATATATATATATATATATATATATATATATATATATATATATATATATATATATATATGTATGTACAGGTATGTATGTGCTTTGAACCTATCGCTAAATCTATGTTCTCTTATGCTAAGTGGATGAAGTAAGCACAAAACAGGAATTCTAAAGGGTTCATATGACCATATTTTCAACACCACGTACGATGAAATCTAATCGCATCCTTGTCTTGTTCATGTTACAGTTGAAACGTGCATCAGCAAAATTTACCAAAATTGGCAATTCGTTTCGTTTGACTGGTGTGACCAGACGCCATGCTGGCAAATATGTTTGCCGCATTGAAACCAACCCAGTCGTTGAGCTGGTACACACACTAAATGTGCAGTATCCAGCAACGGTAAGTTATAGATGATGTTTGTGTTAGTCATGATTTATTTTAAACCACAAGAGGTAGTTTAATCATTGAAGACTCTAAGGCCCATGCTAAGGTCTAGTTTAGATATAGGTTATGTGAAAATGCAATAAAATAACCTTCTGTTGTTACTAGTACAAAGACCCTTAACCCTTAAATGGTGGTTACAACATCAAGAGGATGGTTATGGGAATGGAGGCCAATATCTTAGGATTCCATTTTTCCTGCCTTTGTGAAAGCCTTCGGCTGACACAGCCTTTAAAGATCTCTTCCATTACAAGACTTACAAGGCGAAAGACTTAATTCTCTTCTCAGTACCCTTGCAATCATCAATGCAGATGCACACCCCTGAGCTTTCAGGTCATCCATACAGTGGCCCCCACAGAAAATCAAGATGATTCTTGGATGACCTATCATATATTGCACTTGTTCAGGAAAGTGAATAAGAAAAACAGGTGAAACATATAAATTGCTTCTAAGAGATTGGTTTTAAGTCGAGGAAGGTCAAAATGGGATCTCTCCACCCGTGTCTCCCCACCACCTTCATGCTCAGTCATTCTCATGATGTGGAAGAGATTAGGCAACACCTGCACCTAATTTTCTCTTTATGTAACCCTGGGATGATGGAGGGCTTTTCTGGAAACATGCAAGTAAGAACTCGAATAATTTTTCTGAGCATATTTCACTATTACAGATATAGTACCACAGTTTGTGGGATATCACTTTGTTGTCATAGTGTAATATTTCTACACTTCACCACCAATGCTTTGCCTGTGTGAAGAAATAAGAGTAAACAGAGACAAAGATAAAAAGAACCTCTCTGTCTTTCTCTTCTATCTTTCGGTGAAGAAGGCTAGCCCAAGGTGCCAGAATATATCCCACCTCCCTCTCGTGTTTTAGTGCTCATCATATAGTGTATTCAAATGTATTTTATTCACCACCAATACTCTAGCAGTAAAAGAAGAGAAAAATTAAGACTTCTAAGTCTTCCTCCCTTATCTTGAGCTGTCAGATGTGTCACCACGCCCCTTCTCTTGCTTACTCTGTATTCCACTCAGCCAACACAAAAGTAATTATCATTACTATTCAGGAATATTTTCTTACTTTTGCCAGCCAGTCAATCAATTCATAAAGATTTTTTTCTTCCTCGCACATATGGCAAAAGGATTTCCATACCTGACCTGTCCTTTAAGTGCTATTTGCAGTGAAAGACTTGTTTCAACTAGTTGCAAGTTTAGCCTTGACCTATTCAGTTTGTGGGATAAATCTTAAAATATTTCACCCAATTTACTCATTACTGTATTTCATGCATTTGTCAGTCAGTCACATTTTGTTACAATTCTTTGACTTCATGCATCCATTACCTGCTTAGTGTTTTCACAGGTACTGTGTAAGAAGTGAACCAGTCCTTCAAAATACAGTTTTCATTTTATTGCTATTATGTCAACTCTTTCCAGATAAAAAGCAAAAGTAAGGAGGTTCAGCGAGTGGTTCAAGGAGCAAGTGTGACCCTGGAATGCCTTGCAGAGGGTAACCCACCTGCTGCCATTACCTGGAGCCGTCATCAAGGACACATTCAATCTGGAGTACAGTCTGTGGAGGTAAATACTCCAATTGTGTTTTTATGACGCATTCAGAACATCTCCAGACCATACAGTAATGATTCAGCATACATACATAAACAACACAATGTCTTTCACAGACAGATATATACCATATTTCACAGACTGTACAGTAATTTGCCAATAAATATATATCGTCATTACCATATACTCCTATAACCCCAGGAACCCTTTCACTTAAGTGACACCCTCAGCTTCAAGGCTGTGCACTACTTCACTTACGTGAGATATGATGGATGCCTTTAGAATTATTAGATCCTTGAGACTGCACTCTGTTTTTTCAACAGCCAAGGGTGCAGCCTCACTTGCAGTGCAACCACAAGGCAGAGTTCAGTAACACCTCATCATATAGATTTATACTTACTGCCCTAGAAGTTCCTGTATTTATGAGACTCCTGCAGCACATAGGACCGTGAGTCATAAAGTGTTGTGATAGTGTCTATGGATAGTGCAGGGCAACTGAATTGGAAATGTTTGATGTCTTTTAAAGAAGTTACTTTATCATGGGCCTGAAAGCTTCTGGGAAGTGCTAAATTGGAGTTTGTTGTGATGTAGGGATGGGTGATGTTGAGATGGGAAAGTGTGATTCATGTAGGTTTTTCACAACTGATATTCAGGGGGTTTGGCTTGATTTTTAAAAATTTTTGTGTTGTTGCATGAGTATGTTTATGTGTGCTTTGGGAGGAGAGAAGTCATTGGACTGGATTAGAAGTGGTTCATGTGTGGGGACTTGGTTGGTGTGAACCTTCTGTAATGTGTCCCTTAGTAGGTGGCTTCAGGTTTTGTGGTTCATTATGAGGAAGGTGTGCCAGTTGGCTGCTTGCCTTTCACTGAATACATTAGTGGTGGTGTTGTATAGAGATCTGATTTGTTCTTTGATTTTGAAGACATCATATGGTTTTGTTTGAGCGGGTGTCATTGTTTTTTGAGGTAATATTTCTTTCTATGGCATTATGGTAAATGGTTTTTGCTGTCTTGGCTGATGTTAATATAGTGTGAGATGGTATCATACAGGGATGAGAAATTACCTGCAGTGAATTCTTGCAGCTTGGATTCCATGTACTGTGTGACTGCTGGCTAATCTGCTTTCCTGTAGTTTTTTTTTCCTTTTGTTTAAGGTGGCTGTGTAGTCTGGGTGGGTTACATTTAAAGTTATCAGAATGGGTATGTGGCCACAGGAGAGTTCATGTAGAGTGCACCATTTGATCCTTATGTGCAATGCTGGTGAACAAATACTAATGTCTAGTAAGGTTGGCTATGATCGAAGGGGGAATAACTGGGTGCCTGGCTGGCTGGTTGTATAGGCTGAAATGTTAAAAGGGTGCAGTTGATTTATATTTCATCTCTGCACTCTTGGGTGGAAGTGTTGAGCCATGGAAGATGGAAGGCACTGAAATCTCTAAATATATAGAGGTGTTTGGTGTGTTGGTCAGGTTCTGTAGTTGAGAAGAGTATCTGGAAGGGCAGGTGAAAGGGGGAGGATGTGGAGTAACGTTGTAGTTGGTGCCAAGTATTTTTTTTTCAGTTTTATTGCTTGTATTTCACAAGTATAATCATTGTGTATGATTTGTTTTGTGTTTGGAGTTGCATCATGAATGGGATGATGTGGTGACAAATATGAATCCCCCACCTAGTCCTTTTTGTCTGTCTTTTCTCAAGGTTTTGTCATTATAGAAAGGTGGGAATGTAAATCTGGATGAAAGTCTGGTTTCTTGTTTTAGAGCTATGTGTATGTTGTGTTCTTGGAAAATGTTATTTAAATGTGTGTGTGTTTTTTATTCCATTTGCATTTTCTTTTTAAGGACAGTTCTTTATTCGATGCTGCTGTTGGGTATTTGTGCTGGGAGCATGAGGGTTTGGGAGGTAGTTTTGGATGTTTCTTTCAAAGTGGTTGCTGCATGTCCACTGCTCCAAGTAGTCTTTTATGGAAATAAATCATGTCCATTGGGGGTGGTTCTACTGAAGTAAATGGGTGCAAATGATGGAGTAGTGATTCTTGGTGAAGGGGGTTTGGCACTTTGGTCAGATTTCCTTTGGTGGTGCAGGTTTATGGTTGATGTCACCAGCTGGCATTAACTACTGAGAAATGATGACTGGGGTATCATCACCTAGATGTGAAAAAATGTTTGTGATTGTGTAAAATGTCTGCATAAGCCCCATGGTCCAACACAGCAGCCAGGAACATCTCAAGGCAGTGTTTCATTGAGTAATTTTACAATGTTGAAATTTTTACTTGCTCTGTAATATATGCCTTCAAGTAGCATTCATCTTCTGAGAGTCAGGTTAAACCATGGTGTTACTTCTTACCTCATAATTCAACGCTGAGGCAAATCTTTTTTTTTTTTCACTCTTACATTTTCACACAATGCAGTACTAAATGCTTCACTAATATGACTATCCAATGCAAGATGGAGAACTCCCCAAATATTTGAGTGATACTGACTGATTTTTTTGACATTTGAAGATTTTGAGGCAGTGACTTTAAATGTTTTATAAAGCTTCTTCTTCATGAACCATCCAGCTTCATGTGCCGGAAAATGAGTATGCAATGAAGTATCTCTAAAAACACTATGTATTGCTAGGTATTAAAATGTTATAAGGTATTTGATAATTATATTTAGCTGCACTACAAGACTTAGCAATGATAGAAAATAAAAAAAGATGAGATATTGCTGTTGCTTGTGTATTAATGATTAAAACTCATCCTTTCAGGACATGAGTATCACCCTAGAAAATGTTGACCGTCATGTTGAGGGAACATACATCTGCACAGCCTCAAATGGTATTGGAGACCCAGTTTCTGCTAGTATGAAAATTGAAGTTGAGTACCCTCCTGAAGTCACCACTGAACAGGTATACATGTACTTTACACTGTTTTCGTGGTATAGCCCCTTTTCATGTCTACCCCCAAAAGAGGGAAACACATTGTTTATGCTATGCTCCTTTTATTTCATTCATTCCAACAATCAGCACATTTATCCTGAAACAAAATGAAGATGCAGGTGAACTTGACCCATACAGGTATGGAAAAAATTTAGACTGCAGCACCTCTGAACAGTGTGCGGAATGCCACCATACACATCAATGGATGAGATGTTATTTCCTCAAGGCAGAAGCAGGCAATTCATCAGTATTTATCATATACCTGTATGCCCCAGCTACAATGAACAGAAAATAAAATATAATGGTGTGCACAACCTGGCTGAGGTGACTGGGTAAACAAACAATACTATAAAATCTGAATACTCCATTTGCTATCGATAAATAAGGTAGTTTCACTGAAGAAAAGAAAAGGAAGTAGTGATAAGATTTGCTAATGGCAAAGAACTGAAAAAAAAAAAAAAAAAACACACTATATTTGTTGGATGGATACAATTGGGGATGTAGTCTTTTTTGTTGACACAATGCTTGAAAATACTGAACATGTTTGTTGACCAATGAGCAAAGCTTATCATTTGGAAACTTTTTCAGCATTACACACATATGGCATACTGAAGTAAAGTTTTTCCTATTAGATGTGGTAGACAGGAATTAATTTTCTCATTTGTCCATCCCTTTAGGCTATTCTTCATACCAGTGAGGGTGATGAGGCAAAACTGATGTGCATTGTTCATGGTCGTCCTACTCCCCATGTCACCTGGACCAAGGATGGTCAGCAGATCAACCCTGACCACCACATTACTGAGCATGACAGCCTCCATCGACACACTCTCACCATCCACAAAGTTAGGGAAGAAGATTTTGGTGACTACATCTGCACAGCTGAGAATAGCCTAGGACAGAAAGAATATACCCTCACACTGACTGGTAAGTGATACTGCATTTACTTTTAGTGTCATGTAGTTTCATATTTGCTCCATAAAGAGGTTCATATATATACATTTGATGCAAAGTGAAGGCATGGTGAAAAAGAGCATGACCAATCCAGTAAGGAAGAAAAAGGTAGATGGTATGCAGTCTTGAGAGGGATGGATTTAGATTTTTCAGATGTGGTAAAAGTTTGTAAGGTAGCATTTTGATTTTAGTCGTATGGGGCTAGAAATATGAGTGGAAAATTAATATCAAACTAAGGAAGTTGAGGATGAATGTTTGCAACTTCATTTCCAAGAGAAGTTAGACATGATGCAAAGGGAAATCAATGAAACAGTGCAAGATAACATGGAAACAAGTAAAAGATTTTGCAGCACAATATATACAAGTTGTGAAAAGAGACGTAGAGCACAAAAGAATGAAGAATTAAGGGATATGGTTGAGGAGAAAAGCAATCTTCTAGAAAAGAGCACTACAAGGAGAACAACAAGTGTAGGATATAAGATGAGCTCCAGGCAAAAACTAGACAGAAAACAAAGAGCTGGAACTGTGTTTGTTATACCGTTATAATCTTCAAACTTTCTCTTTTAAATGAAATATCAAATAGTCCACTTATAGCACACACTGTATGGCTATTTTCCTTACAAAAAGTTCAACACTACCTTATGTTCTAGGTAAACTGGAACATGCAGACTTTAGCAGAAAATAAACATCACCATCCTTGCCAAGAGAGAAGGTGGCCTAATAAAAGCATGTGATTCAGTATGTGTAGGGCATCTTGGCCATGCACCACCCATAGAACATTTGTCACAGAATACCACATTACAGCAATCTCTCTTGCTGCTTTCCACAACAATCCTTTCTTACAATTTGCCTGTCACATGGGATCACTGTACAGTGGCAGAGTTCTTTAGTAGTTCAGTGATGGATTTGTGCCAGTGCCCATGGCAACTATGATCTCCAAACTGCTTACATTCAAAAACCTGTAGATGTTGTGCCAATCAATTAAAAAGGATCATAATAAGAAGTCAGCAGCAGGTAAGCAGTTTTTGCATACAATGTGCAGTACAACAATGTTGCACACAAGTTCCTAAGTAAAGCTTTTGTGCTGTTTATATGTTTAACAATGGACGTGCTGAGAAAGCCTGCAAGCAACATACTTTGAGTGGGACACCTATCCCAGAAAAAAAGAGGGAAACAAGCATCAACAAACAAGAACATGGGTGTCACTGCCGACAGGGTTATGGGAGCACACTACCAAGTTACCAACCACATTGTCCCATTACAGCTGAGCCAAGTCTCCATAATGAATATATGTTGACTTCCTAAGCAAAAGGAAGCTGTGTGACTTTTATCTAGACTAGCTGATTAAGGAATCAGATGAACCTCAAATCAAGTTCCATTACTATAATGATGTCTTTAGATAGCAGTTTAACATCTCATTTGAGCCACAAGGACTTATTCTGCACATGTGACGACTTTGATGGCAAGAAACATTAATAATCAGGATAGGGTTGCAATCTCAGTAATAACCATCATTACATTATAAGAATGTACTCATTATCATTAACAGAATTATGTCTGTATGATATGACTGTTTTACCATGTTTAAAAACAGTGCTAATCATATAACTAAATCATGCCCATCATCATCATATCCTACTCTTCTCAATATGGGCACTTTGCCTTCTTTTGGCTTATTCTTAAAAAAGAAAAGACAGAAAACCATAGAGAATGGTAGATGTTGATGAGAGAGTGAAAAAATTAAATCTAATATATTACAAGTTAGAAAAAGTACTAGACAATCATTTTTGTTCAATGACTTTTTGCAGGTCTTCCTAAAACTCCAAAAATGACAAGCAGTCCAGCTGGTGGTGAAAGAACATCATACACACTCACATGGGAGACTGAGAGCTACACTCCCATTGTCCAGTACCGTCTACAGTACAGGAAATTCAAGGTAGATGAATTTCTAATATGCATTGTTTTCTATAACACTTTGCATGCTTCTGAAAATCTTTGTGTGGCTGACAGAAGTAAGTACTAGTAAAACAAAGTAAAGATAATGACATGATACATAACAAAAGATCTTCTGTCTTGTTGTATTACAGGTAAAGTATAACATGAAAATTCTGGTATTTGCATGAGGTAACTAATAAATGGGCCACTTCTCAACCAAGAAAGGCTGTACAGTGGGAACTACACAAACTTAAACTGGCAGTGATCAGTGGTTTGGAAAAAGATGAACTGAATAAGAGGAAAGGGATACTAGGGAAGGGGAGCATAACATGACTACATGAAATAAAGAACGTATTAGATAGAAGTGTAGAAATGAAATAAGTTATGATTACTGGCTGCCATGGGACAGAAATTAGATCATAAGCTGATGCAGCTTTTCTTCATTCCTGATGCCACCGTACATTGTGGGAAATGGCGATCAAATATAAATATAAAGAGCACTAAATTTGGTTGAGGCTTTCTAAGGCCTTATGTACCAAAGTACTTGCTGAAGTTTCATGCAGCAACACATCTACCTTCCTCCACACAACTCTATCTATAGCCCATGCCTCACAACCATATAACATTGTTGGAACCACTATTCCTTCAAACATACACATTTTTGCTCTCCGAGATAACTTTCTCGCCTTCCACACATTTTTCAATGCCCTCAGAACCTTTGCCCCCTCCCCCACCGTGTGACTCAATTCTGCTTCCATGGTTCCATCCGCTGCTAAATCCACTCCCAGATATCTAAAACACTTCACTTCCTCCAGTTATTTCCATTCAAACTTATCTCACAACTGACTTTTTCCTCAACCCTAATGAACCCAATATCCTTGCTCTTATTCACATTTACTCTCAGCTTTCTTCTTTCACACACTTTACCAAACTCAGTCACCAGCTTCTGCAGTTTCTTACCCGAATCAGCCACCAGTGCTTCATCATTGGCGAACAACAACTGACTCACATCCCAAGCCCTCGTATCGACAACAGACTGCATACTTGCCCCTCTCTCCAAAACTTGCATTCACCTCCCTAACCACCCCATCCATAAACAAATTAAACAACCATGGAGACATCATGCATCTCTGCTGCAAACCGACATTCACTGAAAACCAATCAGTTTCCTCTCTTCCTACTTGTTTACATGCCTTACATCCTCGATAAAAACTTTTCACTGCTTCTAGCAGAATGTAGGTTTGCGGCAGGGGTGTGTGATGTCTCCATGGTTGTTTAATTTGTTTATGGATGGGGTTGTTAGGGAGGTGAATGCAAGAGTTTTGGAAAGAGGGGCAAGTATGAAGTCTGTTGTGGATGAGAGAGCTTGGGAAGTGAGTCAGTTGTTGTTCGCTGATGATACAGCGCTGGTGGCTGATTCATGTGAGAAACTGCAGAAGCTGGTGACTGAGTTTGGTAAAGTGTAGGAAAGAAGAAAGTTAAGAGTAAATGTGAATAAGAGCAAAGTTGTTAGGTACAGTAGGGTTGAGGGTCAAGTCAATTGGGAGGTTATTTTGAATGGGGAAAAACTGGAGGAAGTAAAGTGTTTTAGATATCTGGGAGTGGATCTGTCAGCGGATGGAACCATGGAAGCGGAAGTGGATCATAGGGTGGGGGAGGGGGCGAAAATCCTGGGAGCCTTTGAAGAATGTGTGGAAGTCGAGAACATTATCTTGGAAAGCAAAAATGGGTATGTTTGAAGGAAAAGTGGTTCCAACAATTTTGTATGGTCGCAAGGCGTGGGCTATGGATAGAGTTGTGCGCAGGAGGGTGGATGTGCTGGAAATGAGATGTTTGAGGACAATGTGTGGTGTGAGGTGGTTTGATCGAGTAAGTAACCTAAGGGTAAGAGAGATGTGAGGAAATAAAAAGAGCATGGTTGAGAGAGCAGAAGAGGGTGTTTGGGCACATGGAGAGAGTGAGTGAGGAAAGATTGACCAAGAGGATATATGTGTCGGAGGTGGAGGGAACGAGGAGAAGTGGGAGACCAAATTGGAGGTGGAAAGATGGAATGAAAAAGATTTTGTGTTATCGGGGCCTGAACATGCAGGAGGGTGAAAGGAGGGTAAGGAATAGAGTGAATTGGATCGATGTGGTATACCGGGGTTGACGTGCTGTCAGTGGATTGAATCAGGGCATGTGAAGCGTCTGGGGTAAACCATGGAAAGCTGTGTAGGTATGTATATTTGCGTGTGTGGACGTGTATGTATATACATGTGTATGGGGGTGGGTTGCTCCATTTCTTTCGTCTGTTTCCTTGCGCTACCTCGCAAACGCGGGAGACAAAAAAAAAATATATATATATATATATATATATATATATATACACCTCACACACATGAGGGGGGAGGGGGATGGTATTCCATGTGTGGCGAGGTGGCGATGGGAATGAATAAAGGCAGACAGTGTGAATTGTGTGCATGGGTATATATGTATGTGTCTGTGTGTGTATATATGTGTACATTGAGATGTATAGGTATGTATATTTGCGTGTGTGGACGTGTATGTATATACATGTGTATGGGGGTGGGTTGGGCCATTTCTTTCGTCTGTTTCCTTGCGCTACCTCGCAAACGCGGGAGACAGCGACAAAGCAAAATAAATAAATAAATAAATAAATAAATATATATATATATATATATATATATATATATATATATATATATATAAATATAAATATATATATAGGGAGCGGGGGGCTGGAAATCCTCCCCTCTCGTTTTTTTTTTTTTTTTTTTTCTAATTTTCCAAAAGAAGGAACAGAGAAGGGGGCCAGGTGAGGATATTCCCTCAAAGGCCCAGTCCTCTGTTCTTAACGCTACCTTGCTAATGCGGGAAATGGCGAATAGTTTGAAAGAAGAAAAGATATATATATATATATATATATATATATATATATATATATATATATATATATATATATATATATATATATATATTATCCCTGGGGATAGGGGATTAAGAATACTTCCCACGTATTCCCTGCGTGTCGTAGAAGGCGACTAAAAGGGGAGGGAGCGGGAGGCTGGAAATCCTCCCCTCTCGTTTTTTTTTAATTTTCCAAAAGAAGGACCAGAGGGGGGGCCATTTGAGGATATTCCACAAAGGCCCAGTCCTCTGTTCTTAACGCTACCTCGCTAACGCGGGAAATGGCGAATAGTTTAAAAGAAAGAAAAAAAAATATATATATATATATATATATATATATATATATATATATATATATATATATATATATATGGAGAGAATGAGTGAGGAAAGATTGTTGACAAAGAGGATATATGTGTCAGAGGTGGAGGGAACGAGGAGAAGTGGGAGACCAAATTGGAGGTGGAAAGATGGAGTGACAAAGATTTTGAGTGATCGGGGCCTGAACATGCAGGAGGGTAAAAGGAGTGCAAGGAATAGAGTGAATTGGAACGATGTGGTATACCGGTGTCGACGTGCTATCAAATGGATTGAACCAGGGCATGTGAAGCTTCTGGGGTGAACCATGGAAAGTTCTGTGGGGCCTGGATGTGGAAAGGGAGCTGTGGTTTCGGTCCATTATTACATGACAGCTAGAGACTGAGTGTGAACGAATGTGGCCTTTGTTGTCTTTTCCTAGTGGTACCTCACACACATGAGGTGGAGGGGGTTGATATTTCATGTATGGCGGAGTGGCAATGGGAATGAATAAAAGCAAACAGTATGAACTATGTACATGTGTTTATATGTACATGTCTGTGTGTGTATATATATGTATAAGTTGAGATGTATAGGTATTTATATTTGCATGTGTGGACGTGTATGTATATACATGTGTATGTGGGTGGGTTGGGCCATTCTTTTGTCTGTTTCCTTGTGCTACCTTGCTAATGCGGGAGACAGCAACAAAGCTAAATAATGATATATATTTTCATACTATTCGCCATGTCCCACGTTAGCAAGGTCGCGTTAAGAACAGAGGACTGAGCCTTTGAGGGAATATCCTCACCTGGCCCCCTCCTCTGTTCCTTCTATAGGAAAACTATATTGTTTAATTTGTTTATGGATGGGGTTGTTGAGGAGGTGAATGCAAGAGTTTTGGAGAGAGGGGCAAATATGCAGTCTGTTGTGGATGAGAGGGCTTGAGAAGTGAGTCAGCTGTTATTCGCTGATGATCATGTGCTGGTGGCTGATTCGGGTGAGAAACTGCAGAAGCTGGTGACTGAGTTTGGTAAAGTGTGTGAAAGAAGAAAGCTGAGAGTAAATGTGAATAAGAGCAAGGTTATTATGTTCAGTAGGGTTGAGCGACAAGTCAATTGGGAGGTAAGTTTGAATGGAGAAAAACTGGAGGAAGTGAAAAGTTTTAGATATCTGGGAGTGGATTTGGCAGTGGATGTAACCATGGAAGTGGAAGTGAGTCACAGGGTGGGGGATGGGGCGAAAGTTCTGGGAGTGTTGAAAAATGTGTGGAAGGCGAGAACATTATCTCGGTAAGCAAAAATGGGTATGTTTAAAGAAATAGTGGTTCCAACAATGTTACATGTTTGCGAGGCATGAGCTATAGATAGGGTTGTGTGGAGGAGGGTGGATGTGTTGAAAATGAGATGTTTGAGGGCAATATGTCGTGTGAGGTGGTTTGATTAAGTAATGGAAGGGTAAGAGAGATGTGTGGTAATAAAAAGAGTGTGGTTGAGAGAGCAGAAGAGGGTATATTGAAGTGGTTTGGTCACATGGAGAGAATGAGTGAGGAAAGATTGAATATGAGGATATATGTGTCAGAGGTGGAGGGAACGAGAAGTGGGAGACCAAACTGGAGGTGGAAGGATGGAGTGAAAAAGATTTTGAGCGATCAGGGCCTGAACATGCAGGAGGGTGAAAGGTGTGCAAGGAATAGAGTGAATTGGAACGATGTGATATATGGGGGTTGACATGCTGTCAATGGATTGAACCAGGGCATGTGAAGCTTCTGAGGTAAACCATGGAAAGTTTTGTGGGGGGCTGGATGTGGAAAGGGAGCTGTGGTTTCGATGCATTATACATGACAGCTACAGACTGAGTGTGAACGAATGTGGCCTTTGTTGTCTTTTCCTAGCGCTACCTTGCGCACTTGCGGGGGGAGGGGGTTGTCATTTCATGTGTGGCGGGGTGGCAATGGGAATGAATAAAGGCAGCAAGTATGAATTATGTACATGTGTATATATGAATATGTCAGTGTATGTATATATATGCATACGTTGAAATGTATAGGTATGTATACACGCATGTGTGGACGTGTATGTCTATACATGTGTATGTGGGTGGGTTGGGCCATTTTTTCATCTGTTTCCTTGTGCTAAGTCGCTAACACGGGAGACAGTAACAAAGTATAATAATAATAATAATAATAATAATAATAATAATAATAAATGATAATAATAATATATATATATATGGAGGCTCCAGTCATGGACAAAAGTTCACATCAAGGCTGGGCCTTAATTGAAATATAGTGAGGATTATGAAAGGGAAAAAGAAGAGACAAGGGAAAGTATTTGCTAATTTTGGAGGAAGCTAAAACCTGTCTTTTACAATGTGCCAGGTCATATTTATTGGGAAAGGTATAAGAAGGTAGAGAGTTCCAAACCTTCAAGGTGTACAGAAAGAAACAGTTAACAAAAAAATGGCCTACTTTTGAGGTGCTAACAGCCACACAAGTGATCATGAGATGCAACCAGCTCTTGGGAACAAAAACCAAAGGTAGAGAGTTCCAAACCTTCAAGGTGTACAGAAAGAAACAGTTAACAAAAAAATGGCCTAATTTTGAGTTGCTAACAGCCACACAGTGATCATGAGATGCAGCCAGCTCTTGGGAACAAAAACCAAAGTAATACCTATCGAACAGGGAAAGTGAACAATCACTGCTGCACAAGGCAAGTGGGTCAAGTTTTAAAGTTAGCCTGGGAGAGTTTATGTCAGACTGCTTTCATCTCAACTCTGTCAAGTAAGGATGCAGAGCCAAAACCCCAGATGTGAGAGTAATTCTACATGCAAGGAGGAATCAATCCTTTGTATAAATGGAATAACTTTTCTGAAGAAAAGAAATTTCACTACTTAAATCATGTCTCATTTCTTAAATAACTATTGTACATTTTGTTTATGCATTCACCTCTGATTTTTATCATATCCATAGCACTAAGCTGAATCCTTTCCATTACAGCTCTGTAACAGTTATATTCCTACAGGTCAATGTTACAGCACATGCTCCAGGACAGTGGGATGACAGACTCTATTCTCCTCAGTCATCACAAGAGAACTTCACTGGGCCCATTCACCACATGAGTCATGCTCTAGAAATGCTTGAACCTGCTACTGACTATGAGGTTACTGTTTCTGTTGAAAATAAATTTGGCTGGTCAGCAACCTCAAAAGTCTTCCAATTTTACACAAGGAAAGGTATGCAAACCCTCTAAAGATGTAGGTGAATGGATGTGTATATGGGAAATATCACTAAATTATGTGAAAATTACCACTCACTTTTGTAATCTTAAGGATAACAAATCTCTCACGAGCCATCAAAGTCAATACAAAATTTTCCCATGTATGCAATCATGACATTGTAGTGCTTTGGACATGTATGAGCAAAATACCTTAACTAGTATATTCTAAATTAGTTATGTGCATCCTTTTAAGCTCTGTTCTCTTGTTTTCCTGAAAAAGCATTTAGTTTCTCATAAAAATGTATTCAATAGTCTATAGCAATATCCATTGCTTGAAATTCACATTGAAAACTTGTTCTTTGTTTTCTGAAAAACAATGATATATATAGGTGTTACTGAACTCCACTCGCATGAGGTTACACCACAGGTGAAAAGATCACCTTTGCCAAAGGTGCATCACACTGGGAGTTCAGCCTCAGCAAAGAACTTCTCACTCCAAAGGAGCCCACATTTCCTTGCTACTGGAAGTGGGACGGCCTTGGAAGGCAGGAGCCTCTGGAAAAGGCATAGGTAGTAATGCCAGGGTTCTGTTTTGTAGAAGGTTCTGGGTTATATATATATATATATATATATATATATATATATATATATATTTATTTATTTATATTTTTTTTTTGCTTTGTCGCTGTCTCCCGCGTTTGCGAGGTAGCGCAAGGAAACAGACGAAAGAAATGGCCCAACCCACCCCCATACACATGTATATACACACAAGTCCACACACGCAAATATACATACCTATGCATCTCAATGTACACATATATATACACACACAGACACATACATATATACTCATGCACACAATTCACACTGTCTGCCTTTATTCATTCCCATCGCCACCTCGCCACACATGGAATACCATCCCCCTCCCCCCTCATGTATCCGGGGTAGCGCTAGGAAAAGACAACAAAGGCCTCATTCGTTCACACTCAGTCTCTAGCTGTCATGCAATAATGCCCGAAACCACAGCTCCCTTTCCACATCCAGGCCCCACAAAACTTTCCATGGTTTACCCCAGACGCTTCACATGCCCTAATTCAATCCACTGACAGCACGTCAACCCCGGTATACCACATCGATCCAATTCACTCTATTCCTTGCCCGCCTTTCACCCTCCTGCATGTTCAGGCCCCGATCACTCAAAATCTTTTTCACTCCATCTTTCCACCTCCAATTTGGTCTCCCACTTCTCCTCATTCCCTCCACCTCCGACACATATATCCTCTTGGTCAATCCTTCCTCACTCATTCTCTCCATGTGCCCAAACCATTCAAAACACCCTCTTCTGCTCTCTCAACCACGCTCTTTTTATTTCCACACATCTCTCTTACCCTTACATTACTTACTCGATCAAACCACCTCACACCACACATTGTCCTCAAACATCTCATTTCCAGCACATCCACCCTCCTGTGCACAACTCTATCCATAGCCCAAATGAGAGGGCAAATGAGAGTTGGGGTGAGAGAGTATCATTAAATTTTAGGGAGAATAAAAAGATGTTCTGGAAGGAGGTAAATAAAGTGCGTAAGACAAGGGAGCAAATGGGAACTTCAGTGAAGGGCGCTAATGGGGAGGTGATAACAAGTAGTGGTGATGTGAGAAGGAGATGGAGTGAGTATTTTGAAGGTTTGATGAATGTGTTTGATGATAGAGTGGCAGATATAGGGTGTCTTGGTCGAGGTGGTGTGCAAAGTGAGAGGGTTGGGGAAAATGATTTGGTAAACAGAGAAGAGGTAGTAAAAGCTTTGCGGAAGATGAAAGCCGGCAAGGCAGCAGGTTTGGATGGTATTGCAGTGGAATTTATTAAAAAAGGGGTGACTGTATTGTTGACTGGTTGGTAAGGTTATTTGATGTATGTATGACTCATGGTGAGGTGCCTGAGGATTGGCGGAATGCGTGCATAGTGCCATTGTACAAAGGCAAAGGGGATAAGAGTGAGTGCTCAAATTACAGAGGTATAAGTTTGTTGAGTATGCCTGGTAAATTATATGGGAGGGTATTGATTGAGAGGGTGAAGGCATGTACAGAGCATCAAATTGGGGAAGAGCAGTGTGGTTTCACAAGTGGTAGAGGATGTGTGGATCAGGTGTTTGCTTTGAAGAATGTATGTGAGAAATACTTAGAAAAGCAAATGGATTTGTATGTAGCATTTATGGATCTGGAGAAAGCATATGATTGAGTTGATAGAGATGCTCTGTGGAAGGTATTAAGAATATGTGGTGTGGGTGGCAAGTTGTTAGAAGCAGTGAAAAGTTTTTATCGAGGATGTAAGGCATGTGTACGTGTAGGAAGAGAGGAAAGTGATTGGTTCTCAGTGAATGTAGGTTTGCGGCAGGGGTGTGTGATGTCTCCATGGTTGTTTAATTTGTTTATGGATGGGGTTGTTAGGGAGGTGAATGCAAGAGTTTTGGAAAGAGGGGCAAGTATGAAGTCTGTTGTGGATGAGAGAGCTTGGGAAGTGAGTCAATTGTTGTTCGCAGATGATACAGCGCTGGTGGCTGATTCATGTGAGAAACTGCAGAAGCTGGTGACTGAGTTTGGTAAAGTGTGTGAAAGAAGGAAGTTAAGAGTAAATGTGAATAAGAGCAAGGTTATTAGGTACAGTAGGGTTGAGGGTCAAGTCAATTGGGAGGTAAGTTTGAATGGAGAAAAACTGGAGGAAGTAAAGTGTTTTAGATATCTGGGAGTGGATCTGGCAGCGGATGGAACCATGGAAGCGGAAGTGAATCATAGGGTGGGGGAGGGGGCGAAAATCCTGGGAACCTTGAAGAATGTGTGGAAGTCGAGAACATTATCTCGGAAAGCAAAAATGGGTATGTTTGAAGGAATAGGGGTTCCAACAATGTTGTATGGTTGCAAGACGTGGATATATATATATATATATATATATATATATATATATATATATATATATATATATATATATATATATATATATTTCTTTTTCTTTCAAACTATTCGCCATTTCCCGCATTAGCGAGGTAGCGTTAAGAACAGAGGACTGGGCCTTTGAGGGAATATCCTCACCTGGCCCCCTTCTCTGTTCCTTCTTTTGGAAAATTGAAAAAAACGAGAGGGGAGGATTTCCAGCCACCTGCTCCCTCCCCTTTTAGTCGCCTTCTACGACGCGCACGGAATACCTGGGAAGTATTCTTTCTCCCCTATCCCCAGGGATATATATATATATATATACCACACTCAGTCTCAAGCTGTCATGTGTAATGCACCGAAACCACAGCTCCCTTTCCACATCCAGGTCCCACAAAACTTTCCTTGGTTTACCCCAGACGCTTCACATGCCCTGCTTGGTTCAGTCCATTAACAGCACATCGACCCTGGTATACCACATCATTCCAATTCACTCTATTCCTTGCATGCCTTTCACCCTCCTGTATGTTCAGGCCCCAATCGCTCAAAATCTTTTTCACTGCATCCTTCCACCTCCAATATGATCTCCCACTTCTCCTCGTTCCCTCCACCTCTTACACATATATCCTCTTTGTCAATCTTTCCTCACTCATTCTCTCCATGTGACCAAACCATTTCAATACAACCTCTTCTGCTCTCTCAACCACAATCTTCTTATTACCACATATCTCCCTTACCCTTTCATTACTTAGTCAAAGCACCTCACACCACATATTGTCCTCAAACATATCATTTCCAACACATTCACCCCTCTCCGCACAACCCTATCTATTGCCCATGCTTCACAACTATATAACATTGTTGAAACCACAATTCCTTCAAACATACCCATTTTTGCTCTCCGAGATAACATTCTCGCCTTCCACACATTCTTCAAAGCTCCCAGAACCTTCGCCCAATCCCCCACCCTGTGACTCACTTCTGCTTCCATGGTTCCATCCACTGTTGAATCCACTCCCAGATCAGATATCTAAAACACTTCACTTCCTCCAGTTTTTCTCCATTCAAACTTACTTCCCAATTTACTTGTCCCTCAACCCTGCTGAACCTAATAACCTCGCTCTTATTCACATTTACTCTCAGCTTTCTTCTTTCACACACTTTACCAAACTCAGTCACCTGCTTTTGCAGTTTCTCACCCGAATCAGACACCAGTGCTGTATCATAAGCAAACAACAACTGAGTCACTTCCCAAGCCCTCTCATCCACAACAGACTGCATACTTGCCCCTCTCTCCAAAACATTTCAATGTACACATACATATACATACACAGGCATATACATATATACACATGTGCATATTCATACTTACTGCCTTCATCCATTCCCATCGCCATCCTGCCACACATGAAATGGCACTGCCATGTGTGCTCGAGGTAGCACTAGGAAAATATAACAAAGGCCACTTGTATAGGAATACCCCCAATGAAAGCCGATTTGCTATAGAGCTCTTGGCTTTGTTTGTAATTCTTTAATGTAGTAAAAAAACTGCTAATCTAAATGAACTGGGAGCATCTACCATTTTTGTTTACATTTGCTCATCCAATGATGAATGGCATATGTAGAGCACTCTCAGCCAATCAGTGCATAGCTTCCTGTGCTTCTTCACTTTATACATGCGCATGAATGCTTGATTTCTCACTTGCTTCATTCCTCATTTCAAAGGACATTTGTGATTTGTGTAAACTGTACACATAACTTTTGAAATTTTTTTTTACAAGTGAAAGTGCTCAAAACAAATGAAAGGCGATGAAAAAATATGACTTTAGAGGTAAAATTAAAGGTACTCATAGGAAAGAAATAATGCTGTCAGGACTGTACCTCCATATCACATGCTATGGTGACCCTACTGAAAGCTATTTCTCCAAGAATGCATCTGGAGAATTCAATTCAATGTCCCAGTCTATATATCCAATATAGACTTGTTACATGGAAAGAACAATTGTACAATAAAGAGAAACATCAGTGTAATGAAGAACAACTAATCTATTGGCTGACATTTCAAAACACACCTTTTTCATAACCAGAGTCTGAAAAACTAACAAAATCTCAGATTATTTCATCATAGTAAATTTATTGGTAAAAAAACTAGATGCGAAAGTCTTGTGTGGTTATTCACCAAACCCAATAACTGTTAATAAAATTGAGTGAACCAAGTTTATGTTATGTGAAAACAATCTAAAACACAAAAATAATCCACATCTTAATATGAGTAATACTAAAGTCAAATTAATTCAATACCTAGAGTATAATATAAAAAGAATTCACTGAAAATGTACAAAAAATTTTCAGCTATCCAAGATTTGAAGTGTCTCTTAGTTTCAGTAACATAAGATGCTTTGCAGCAATCACACATATATCTGTGTACAAAAGACATCAAGAAATCAAAGGGAACTACAGCTATAAATCTAAATAAACTATAAATGTAACATTATCTCTTGGAACAGTTATGAACAGTTATAATAACTTTTCCAAAATATGTTTCACCAAAATTATAGGGGAATCCTTTCTGAACAAAAGATCTATTATTGAAAATATCAATTTGTCATGAAAGCTAAAGTACTTAGAACTTTACAAACTCTATTAGTTAGTGTATGAATAACATAACATTTATTATCAATAGGAGTGTACTTTGTGTATAAGTCAGTTAACGTAAGCAATATCTAAAGGCTTAGATGCTATTGAATAATGGAAGAACTGGTGTTGTATCAAAAATAATGATAATAATATTAATAATAACAATAATGATATATAAAAATAATAATTCATATATGCAGCATCTGCAAAAAAACTCACTCAATACATTTTCTAAGGCCTTATAACACTTATATTTTAGTACTTTATTATCTCTCCTTTCGCCTTGATTACCATCTGCAGATGTCTGGGTGTAAATCTGGCAATTTTCCTTCCTGAAGTATTCAAGGTCCATGTTTTGGACCTACTGGATCTTGATCTGAGTGAGGCAAAGGCACTGATAAGGTGTTGCATGAAGCATGTGCCTGATCATGCGTTCACAGTGTCACACCTTCTTGCTTCCAGGCAAGAATTCAGGCTTTCTCCTCCTCAGAGAGGTAAGAGCCAACCATCTTGAAGCACAGGTGTTGGAAACAGTACCTAGAAGCAAAATGTCCAACCAGCCAGGAAGAATAAAGAAATTCCTTCCCTAAAGACAGCCTGAGGCACACTGAGGTAGGTTACGGGTGCATACACCGTAAGAAACAGTGATTTCATCGAACAGGTTTACGAAGATTCCCCCAAGAGCATCACATGCTTGTACCCAAAATAAACCTTAGATGTGTAACCCCTCTGAAAATGTATAGGGTGGGAGGTTTTTCACACACTATATATTTTTTTTTTCATACATATTTGCCATTTCATACGTTAGTAAGATTATCAAGATCAAAGGACTGAGCCTTAAAAGGGAAAATCCTCACTTGGCCCCATTCTGTTTCTTCTTTTGGAAAAGTAAAAACTGGAAGGTAGGATTTCCAAGCCCCTGCTCCCACCCCTTTTAATTGGTCTCTACAACACGCAGGAAATATATGAGAAGTGTTCTGTCTCCCCTATCCCCAAGGATACATATATACATACACACACGCATTTGTGGTTATGTCGCATGGGAAGAGTTCCCTATGGTGGGGCTGTATTGTTGTCAGTATGACAGGGTGCATGATCACATCATGAAACTTCTCACTGCAAAGAAATCCATCATTTCCCTGCTATATGAAACAGTGCAGCCTAAAGAGCTCCTGGAAAAGAGATCCAGGAGTAAGTCCAAGACCCTTTCACGAAAGGAGTCCTGGGGCAATTGTAAGAAAGTGGATGGCAAGAAATGGGTGAATTATTGGTGCTCATGCACCTGGCCATGAAAAGAAAGACCATGAGAGGCAAGTGTACTCATGCACAATTGAGGTCACCAGTGGCTTACTGAAGGGTTCCTTTTTGGGGCCATTACTCTTTTAAATGTAGGTGAACGTTTGCTTGAAGGTATGGACTCCTACCTAATTATGTTTTCCGATGATACAAAGGTAATGAAGAATGTGATAAGTATGGAGAACTGCATAAACTTTCAGGGAAACTTTACAGATTCCAAAGTTGGTCTGATACATGGTTGATGAAGTTCAACCCAAGGAAAGTCAATGAGGTTGGGTCACAGTGAAAGATGGTCTTACCATACTGTGGGAAATAAGTTCCATTAATCTGTGTGAGAGAGAGACTTGGAAGTCATTACGGTACCTATCCTGCTGCTAGAGTTCCATCGTAGGAGAATAGCTAAGGAGACCAACTGTCTGCGACCAAATAACAGAATTGCAATTAAGATCATGGATATTGAAATATTCAATAAGCTGTTCACACATCCTACATATGGTCAAAACTAAAATAAGCTTCTCAGGTTTGAGTACTACAAATAAATTTACAAAGAGAAAACAGAAAAGGTCAAGAGGAGCGCAACAAAGATGGCAGTAGAAGCAAGGCACTGCAAATCATAATGAACTCTGTAACATCTCTTCTTGAGGAAATGGCCCGTAAAATTTCGTCTTGAGAGAATGGCCATCAGATTTTTCAAACTACAGACATTTATAGTATGACCAAATTATGATAAATCTGAATAGGGTTTGCACCATGTTATTAGGAAGGCCATGCTAATTAACAGTGACTCTGGAAGTTGACTGAGTATCCCATATGGTGGGTCTCATTCTTAAAAGTTTGAACACAGCAGTAGGGGTGTTAATTAGTCAGAATTCACTTACAGGCATCTTAGAGGGTATTTCCATAAATAAGTCCATATTTTTTCTGTTTGAGTGGCCAGTAACCATCACAGTGCTAAAGTATATGGTACAGCAACTTGCACTGTGTTAGCTGTAAAAGAAAACTTATTACTAAATGTTATTTGATAGACTTGACTTGGACACTTTTGAAGAGTGATAGTGAATCAAGTGGATGCAGCTGTTACAAAGATGTGGAAGAATGAAGGGAGAAAGAACATAATATTGCCAGTAAAGAGGGTGAAGATGATCCTGATCCCAGTGTGAGGAAGGAAGGTGCTAGCACAAGGTGCTGCATTGCAACAGCCATCTGCCTCAAGGGCATGGCCGAATAATGCAAACTTCAACACGATTTGTTTTTAATAGATGCAATTAAGATATAACACATGTTTGTTCTATCACGGAAAATTCTGGAGAGATGAACTTCTTATCAAACGTATTCAGATAATGATCTCTGGGACATGATAGTGTCAAACAAATTGCTATTATGGTTTTGTGAAGGAAACGTCACCAACATTCCTAAGTACTAGGTTGTCCATGTTCAAAGACTCCACACATGGCAATGATAATGGTTGATGATGAGAAACATGAAATGCAGAATACTGGATCACCAATGAGATGCTTGAGTTAAAGTTTGTCAAAAAATTAATATAAATTGTCCAGGGATTGGTTTCTGCAACACTATCACAGGTGTTATGTTTGTGCCACCATACCACTCAGGGGTGAGAAGAATGCAGAAAACTTGTGTAGTGAATGTGCTATGTCTCTATGTGTACACTCAAGTTTCAAGGAGTACCATATGAAAGCAATTACTGATAACACAAATGGTCTAGTGCACAAAAAGTAAATATATGCACATATAGGGTAAATACTGAAGTACCAACCATTTCCAATAGTATATATAGCATTGTGTAGAAAATTGCACATATGTATGAGTGTAAGGAAACTGTAGCACTGGTGTAGTAAAGTAAGCTCACGAATACTGCATCACATGGCAAGGAATACAGTGTACAGCTGGTAAGTCAGCCATGAAAAAATATTCACCTGTGAACCTCATCATGCAGGTGAGTACAGATCAGCCATATTGCCTTACATATTGTGTATTTTAGAAAATGAATCCTTCATATGGCATGGACTTTATTTTTAAGTCCCACAGTTAGGTTATATATAATATATGGGGTCAACACAGTCAATTGCTTAATGATATATATAAAAAAAATATGGTTGCACGCTGTAAAAGGTGCTGAACACCAAATAATCTTAACCCAGATAATTATTTGGCAACCAATAACCTTTTACATTAGAAGGAAACCTATCCTTCACCTAATAAAAATGCAGTATAAGTATAAAAAACAATGATGATAGTGCTCCAGCTGCAGATTAAGAATAGCGCTATTCACAACAAGGTACCTTAACCTATAATCATTCTATCTACAGTAACATATATGTTGCAATAAGTATATCTTATACATCACTGAAATATAATAAGTGTAGAATAACAATATTCATGAAAGCTGCACACTATGATCAGTGCTTATTATTACTGCTGCTTGCATCTCCTCTGTGCTGGTAATGTAAAACAAGAGACATGGCCAAACCTTCATCATGGCAACTTTTCTTTCTCATTTATCAGTATTCCTGGCCCATTTGCATGCATAACCTTAAACATCAAGTTTCACTTTGTTTTCAAAGGAATTCATAATGTTACCACTTAAAAATACCAAACAATGAGGGAAAAATGCTCGAAGCATGTGCTCACAAGATGTCAAAAAAAATCATGGGGTATGCTACAACTCAGCTGGGCATGAGGTAGTGATGTAGGGCCGACACTCAAACTGACTGACTGAGCTGTTCCTGAGGCTGTGTCACTCTGCACTGTGCAGCATCAACATTTGCCAGACTTGAAACTGGATACACAGAGCCAGAGCGATAAGTTATGAGAATCCTGCATATGCCATCTTACAGAGCAAGCCAAAACAATGTGGACATATGGAATATAACAAAAATCATGAGTTTGTCATTATATTTCATAAAGCCTCAAAAGAGCTGAGTTACAGGCAAAGGCTACAATCCTTAAATTTGCCCCCTATTAAAGAAAGAAGAGTGAGGGGTAATTTGATACCAACCTTTAAGCTTTTAAAAGAGAATGATGAAACAGAATGAACAATTCTTTTTGAGATGCAGGAATAGAACAGCTAGAGGTCATGATACAAGATAAGCAAGAAATGTTTTAGAAAAAAAATATAAAGAAGGACTTTTATATAAAGTATGACAGTGATGGATAATTCAATAAATGAAGACAGAGTTAAAGCAGATAGCATATACGAGTTCAAGACGTATGAAAGTGGAGAATGTTCAAGAGATGGGCCTCTAAGAGTGTAAAACTCCATCGTATAGTAAAACTTGGTAACTGTGCAAACAGACACATAGACCTCCATGGCTCAGTCCTGCATAGGTTCAAATCCTGAATGTAACTGTTGGCCAACATACAATCCACATATTCATCCTCTCCCCAGGGCTGGTCAATAAATGGGTGTGTGTGTGTGTGTGCATACATAGGTAGGATTAAAGACACGATAAATGTATACAAGGTTAAAAGATGGAGCAACGCAAGTGTAAAACTGTCTCCCCATAACATAGAAACAGTAAGCACACATGCACACAATGAAAAGGGTTAAGTCATACACTTCTTTGGAGGATGAAGACCAAGAACAAACTCTGAACTATAGATGTCTCTAATGATTGTGGTGTCTAAGGTTCTGGAAAAGATTATTAGAAAGCAATTGGAATAACTTTCTATGGAGGAGAAATTACCTAAGTGAGAAACAGCATGGATTGTGGGAAAAAGAGGTCATGTGTAACAAAGCTCAAAGATTTCTAAGGAAAAGTGAGCGCTGAACTATAGATGTCTCACTAACGAGTGTGGTATCTAAGGTTCAGGAAAAGATTATTAGAAAGCAATTGGATATTGTTCTCCAGAAGAGAAATTACCTAAGTGAGAAATAGCATGATTTTTGGGAAAAAGAGGTCATGTGTAACAAAGCTCAAAGATTTCTAAGGGAAAAATGAGCTCTGTCTGAGACAAATGGATGGCAGGGAAGATTGACTGTATCTGAACTGCCAAAAAAGATGCCATTTGACTCAGTACTGCATGAGAGGGTGATTAGGAAGCTGGAGCTCCAGGCAGGGATAAAAGAGGAAACTCCCTCAATAGACAGATTAAATCAGCAGAAGGAAACAAGGGACACATGTCAGAAGAGTCTTCCTCATACAGATCGGATGACAAGCAGAGTGCCACAGGATTCTGTTCTGGCACCATTACTCTACTTCATCTATGCAAATGACTTGCTGAAAGGATGGACTCCTCCCTGATTATTACTTTTCATATTAGCTAAGACAGCACGGGCAATGGACTGAACCAGGGCATGTGAAATGTCTGGGGTAAACCATGGAAAGGTCTGTGGGGCCTGGATGTGGATAGGAGCTGTGGTTTCGGTGCATTACACGTGACAGCTAGAGAATGAGTGTGAACAAATGTGGCTTTTTTTTGTCTGTTTTCCTTTCGCTACCTTGCTGAAGGAGGGTATAGTGAAACCGTTTCCTGGGAGGTGGGGTAACACCAGGAATGGATGAAGGCAAGCAAGTATGAATATGTGCATGTGTATATATGTATATGTCTGTGCATGTGTATGTATATGTATGTATGTGTATATATGTTGATATGTATGAGTGTGTGTATAGGCATTTACTTATGTATGTATGTATGTATGTATGTATGTATGTATGTATGTATGTACGTATGTATGTATGCATGTATGTACTTATGTATGTATGTATGTATGTATGTATGTATGTATGTATGTATCCATTTATTTACTATTTATTATACTTTGTCGCTGTCTCCTGCGTCAGTGAGGTAGCGCAAGGAAACAGACGAAAGAATGGCCTAACCCACCCACATACACATATATATATACATATACGTCCACACACGCACATATACATACCTATACATTTCAACATATACATATATATATACATACACAGACATATACATATATACACATGAACATAATTCATACTTGCTGCCTTTATTCATTCCCGTTGCCACCCCTCCACACATGAAATGACAACCCCCTCCCCCCGCATGCACGCGAGATAGTGCTAGGGAAAGACAACAAAGGCCACATTCGTTCACACTTAGTCTCTAGCTGTCATGTATAATGCATCGAAACCACAGCTCCCTTTCCACATCCAGGCCCCACAAAACTTTCCATGGTTTACCCCAGACGCTTCCCATACCCTGGTTTAATCCATTGACAGCACATCAACCCTGGTATACCACATTGTTCCAATTCACTCTATTCCTTGCACGCCTTTCACCCTCTTGCATGTTCAGGCCCCAATCACTCAAAATCTTTTTTACTCCATCTTTCCACCTCCAATTTGGTCTCCCACTTCTCCTCATTCCCTCCACCACTGACACATATATCCTCTTTGTCAATCTTTCCTCACTCATTCTCTCCATGTGACCAAAGCCCTTCAAAACACCCTCTTCTGCTCTCTCAACCACACTCTTTTTATTACCACACATCTCTCTTACCCTTTCATAACTTACTTGATCAAACCTCACACCTCACATTGTCCTCAAACATCTCATTTCCAACACACCCACCCTCCTCCGCACAACTTTGTCTATAGCCCATGCCTCGCAACCATATAACAGTGTTAGAACCACTATTCCTTCAAACATACCCATTTTTGCTTTCCGGGATAATGTTCTTGCTTTCCAAACATTTTTCAACGCTCCCAGAACTTTCGCCCCATCCCCCACCTTGTGACTCACTTCTGCTTCCATGGTTCCATCCGCTGCCAAATCCACTCCCAGATATCTAAAATACTTCACTTCCTCCAGTTTTTCTCCATTCAAACTTACCTCCCAATTGACTTGTCCCTCAACCCTACTGTACCTAACAACCTTGCTCTTATTCACATTTACTCTCAGCTTTCTTCTTTCACACACTTTACCAAACTCAGTCACCAGCTTCTACAGTTCCTCACCCGGATCAGCCACTAGCGCTGTATCATCAGTGAACAACAACTGACTCACTTCCCATGCTCTCTCATCCACAACAGACTGCATACTTGCCACTTTCTCCAAAACTCTTGCATTCACCTCTCTAACAACTCCATCCATAAACAAATTAAACAACCATGGAGACATCACACACCCCTGCCGCAAATCGACATTCAGTGAGAACCAATCACTTTCCTCTCTTCCTACTCGTACACATGCCTTACATCCTTGATAAAACTTTTCACTGCTTCTAACAACTTGCCTTCTACACCATATATTCTTAATACCTTCCACAGAGCATCTCCATCAACTCTATCATATGCCTTCTCCAGATCCATAAATGCTAAATACAAATCCATTTGCTTTTCTAAGTATTTCTCACATACATTCTTCAAAGCAAACACCCTGATCCACACATCCTCTATATATTATTATAATTATAATTAATATTCTTTGTAGCTGTCTCCCATGTTAGCGAGGTAGCGCAAGGAAACAGACGAAAGAATGGCCCAACCCATCCACATACACATGCAGGAATAGAGGGATGCTTATCAAATTGAAAAATCTATTAAAGTTGCAAAATAAATGATGAAAAAGTCTTCCAAGGAAGGTTTTAGAGCTGAAGCACAAGACATTTGTCATGGTAAAAGATATAATAGAAATTCATGCTGTTATACATATCACAAGTGAAAACCAAAAGGGGAACATGGTACTATCTGAAACTTACATTATCTTTGACAAAAAAGTGTCAGTCATCATATCTGTATGAATCAGATAATTGTATTGTCATAAAAATATTAATTTATCTTTAATTCTTTAGTCATCCGTTCGATACAAATTCCCATCAAAGTTTCAAATTGGAGTTCATTGAACTAAGAATATGCTAAAGCTATAAATCAAGCTTTTGATATTACTTTAAATTTGTCCCACATAACTTGTTAAGCAGAGACATCTCTAGATACTATAATATCAGGCTGAATCATCCTTAGTTTCTGTACATGGACTTCCTAGTCAGACTTGTCCCATTTTCTGTTGTATAGAAGACCCTACTACTACTACTACTACTACTACCACCACCACGACCCTGGCCCCGGAACCTGAAAACATCGCTCCTGTTATGGAAGGTTTGTTTTCACTCAGAGCAACTAACCCTTTGAAATGTAGCTTCCCTGCTGTACAGCAAAGTCCAGCTTTTAGCTTCAGCTCAAGATCTCTACCCTACCTTCCCTTTGTACTAAAATACATAGGTCGAGTTCTTAGTATCCCTTGAGTGCTGTTATCACATGACCACTACTAAGTACAACCTAAGCCTCATTTTTGGCAGGGTGACCAAATATGACCTTATGAGTGGCAACTTCATCTCAAGTGGTGATAAGAATTCAGGCCATGCTATTGTAGATTGTTTCGAAACACCCACTAACCCTAATCTTGTGGTGTAGAAAAAGTTTTCTCCTCTCTTGATACCTCTCTGAAGTATGATCTTGTACTGCTGTGTTTTACCCAAGCATGAGCCTTTTACTTTCCCCAGTTTTGCTATAGTTTGTTGCAGGTGTTGAGTGTGGGTTACAAAAAGCAGTGTTTCACTCTTAGCTTTCTGCAATATTTAGTAATGTAGGAGTATAGCAAAGGAACCCTATCCAAGTATCTGTGAATATATATATATATATATATATATATATATATATATATATATATATATATATATATATATATAACTTTTTGTGATATGGTCAGCTGATACACTTGAAAAAAATGCATCCTTTTGTTTAAGACAATCTTTAACTGTAAAAAACTATTTTGCAGTCATGTTTTCACGATGTGTTTCAAGACTCTATGCAAAAGAAATGATGTGTCTACCTTTTGTTTAAGAAATACTTCATCATAGCATAATGTGCCTTGAATTGCTGCATACATACAAAATGCAAGTTTTTGCCTTTTGTTCATTATAGACATGTTAACAGAACTAAATGGCAGTGACAGGGCTCAGTAATATTTGAATTATGAGAGTGAGTTGAACTAAGAAATTGTGTGATTATGATGTTGCTCAGTATGTGTAATATCAAACAGAGAAGGCTTACTCATTAAATCCTTATCAATTTGAACCTAAGTATAGCTACTACACTGGGAGCAGTTTCAGCCACTATAGTGCTTCAGATAGTGACTGTGACAGACCACAAATGGGCGATACTGACAGACAACACGGTAGATGATACAAACTTATCTTTATGTCAAATACATTTTGTAACCAATAAATAATGAAAAATATTTGCAAAAATCAAACTGAGAACAAAATGATGGATGATGACATACTGGCATAATCTAGAGTCCATGGTTTGTATATTAACAATGATATTTACTGCACATGTAATCCAAACACCAGTTAGTGATACATGCTCCATCAAAATAATTTAGCCATTTGCTTCCATATCACTAACACTGTCTGAAGAACTATATTTGCCAGAACTATAGAAATATAGTTGCTATATTTGGGTTCAAAGTTCTTGAGGAATTAACACACTGACTGACCCTCTTCGATTCTATTACTAACCTACTAAGCTGTGAAAAGCATGTCAGTTCTAGACAAATCTCACCGATATATTTCACATATGGCTGTGCCTGTCATTGCTATGCAGCTGTAACAATACTACTATAAATAGTGAGACAAACTAAAGCAGCACGTGTGTGCAAAACTTCAGGGGGCAATTCGCTATGGTGAGTCATTCTTTAAATCCTGACAGTACATGATACTTTTTCTATTTGCAACTATCAATAGAATTCTATGATAAATAAAATTTTTGTATTGTGAAAACTGAAAAAGTATTCTTCGAATTTTTCAATACCTGCCTACCATCACAGGAGCTATGAATTTACTATAGTAATTCTGAAATATGAAAGGAAGGAAAACAGTGGAAAAGTTATTCACTTCTAAATCATTTTTGCAGCCTTTCTAATTTTTTTTCATGTCTTCATGGTGATTACTTCCTTTGCTAAGGACATCATAATTAGTTAGAAAAAAGCAATCTTATGATGTGATCGCAAAGTTGTTTGTCTTTTGTGTGGGTATGAATGCATGGCTCAAACTGAAATAACATATCATCAATGATAAAACATTTGTTAAAGTCTAAAAAGTATAGCTACATAAGATATGGTTTCCCTGACGTTTCACTTAAATCTACATACATTTAATTGGATTATCATTATATTCATTATTATCATCAAACAACCCAGGACATATTTCATGGGGTTCCAGCAGCTTTGAGGCTGTAATCCATACAGGAGAAAGGAAAGAAAGGACTTATTTAGATTAATCAAAATGCATTTTTCATATAAAAACTAAACATTTGATTCATCTTGTGATATGCCCAGAGCTGAATTTAGCACTCCAATTAATTTTTATACACAATTAGTTATCATATTCATTACTGAATAGGTTAAAGCATTTTCTTAAACTCTCATATTCACCAAAGTAAGCCATGGTTACGGTAGTAATTCATTTACTACCATAAACATTACAGAAGTCTTAGGCATTAAATTAATGTAATGGTAAATGTTTGTAAAATCATAAAAGTTTTATAATATACCTGTACATGTGCCAGGTAACTGTAATTTTTGAGTGATCTGCTGAAATTTCACCATTACATCTGACTAACATGCATGCTTCACTGCAAATCGTCTGTATTAATCCTAAACAGTCCAGTGGTACAGACTGTTTCTTTCCATTTGTTCCTGCCATCTCTCTTGAAATCTTTAAATAATATCAATATTCAGTAAAATATGTAAAAAGATTACTAAAACAAGTCTTTACATGTAGTTTAATGTTCATGATCTTAAATATTCAAGTATAAAATTCAAAATGAATTTCCTTCCTCACAACTCATAATAATTCATAGTCTCTGATAAAAGGACTACTTAACATGCCAATTTTTTTCTTTAATAATTTTTAGTATTCTGAACAGCAACCATATTTCTTTGATACAGAAGTAGCTGTTGGCCAGTCTGCAAGTGGATGTGAAACCAACGCCTTGAGTATAATGCTGTGGATACTGGTGCTGGGTGTCTTTCTCTCATGAAGGTCTAGGATATGTAGACCCCTAAGGTACGTTTCATTTAAGAAAATTGTAACTTGCACAATCTCTGGTACTTATTAAAAAGACTGAATCTTTAGTTTTCCAGTGTAAGCATTCAACATAACCTTCAGTCTTTTTCTGCCAATTATTCATTCCCATAATTTCTGTACTAAACAAAGTGCTGTACCGTAAGTTCCTTTCAATTTCAATGTATTACACTACTGAAGTTTTATGATGAAGTTGTAACAGCCTCCACTATATCACATCAATCCCACTGACTCTATCCCATGAATGTCTCTTTACTCTCCTGCATGTTCAGGCCCTGACCAGTCGAAGTATCTTTCAATCCATACAATAAATGAAAAAATGCTACAAAATACTGAACTTGTTTGCACAGTAGCTTAGCATTGTGCAATACTTGTTTCAATTCTACATGCATGAAAAGTTTATCACTTATTAAGAATGATGGACAAAATAATACAAGTAACCTTCCTATGAAAGTTGACTGCCAGTTAAGGGTGGATTATCACCTCAGGGATAAAGTGGGGTGATTCACTCAACTCGTCCTATTCTTCATGGATTGACATCATCACAACAGCTCTTTCCCTCATTTCATTTTGTCTTTTTCATACATGGTGCTTTTTATATTGTTTTGCCATAGTTCCACTGCTAGTATCATCACGGGTCTTGGAAGTACAAAAGAGTAGTTGATGTCACGACCAGTAAGGGAATCTGAACACTTTCCTCATCATTCACTAAAGTTATCACTACGCTTGATGAAGAGGGCTGGTAGACATCAAAATTAATATCTCTACCTTTACCTGTTTTTTCTTCTTTCCTATCAGGGCCATATTCTCGTAATATTTCCTCAGTTTCTTTGTCTTGCAAAGTTAGATCTCACTCCATGGTGTATCATGATAAACTGAGGCATTCTGATAATATATTCCATTTGTGCATAGTGCAGAAGGACAATCAGTACCAGCTGGAAATCTAGTGCCACACATAGATAACCCTAATGTGGGGGGATTGAAATCTGAATGTAGTGTACAAATGATGAAAACATTAAATGGGTTAAGATGCACAAAGCAAATAGCAGTTGCAAAAGTCACTACATAAACTTGTAAATCAAGATTTGTATCTCTGGAAGTACAAGATCTCCAGTCCAAATTTCTTTAAACTTTTTACTGCTTGAATTATGGATCTTCTTGGATTACATCAATCCTTCTGATGGGGTTTTCCAGATTTTGAAAGTCATATGTATGTAAATTTATTGATCATATTCATTATATATCATATTTAAGACTGATGTTGAAATAAGTAATTCATATCAGTAATTTCCTTGTCTTTCCTTTGTTGCAGTGGTTGTAAAGGAGGTTTCTTTTGTGAAACCCCACCATCAGCGCATAGGATAAGGTTCCACAGATCTTCAACATATAGTTTTTTTTTAAATTAAAAGTCTTGGCCTGCTCAAATATCTTGGCAAATATATGTTAGTTTTAACACAAAATCAGAAACATATTCTCAGGTGCAGTGGATAAAGTAATACCTATCCTTTTCATACATGGACAGAAGTGTGAGCCATGTCATTCTATCATGGCTGTATCTTATGAATGGTATTATAACAATCTAGTCATTCTTCTCTTGTTTTCTGGTTTGTATGGACAATTCAATGGAAACCATACTGTCCACTGTTTTCTTACAGAGTAAACTAAAGACAAAATATTAGATTTAGGTAGAATTTACTCCACAGCCTGGAAACACAAAAGGAAACCTAAGTTTTCTATCATATTAAGATTTTCTAAAATATTTACAGCTTGAATAAACTGGCCATCTTAAGAACAGAATGATGTAACTCTTCCAGTATTTTGCTATGAAAAATTGGCTTGGCAATGCCAATCCAACCGCAAGTGTCTGCTAGCTTTTGTATTCTTAATGGTCATTCATCTGCCTACTAGATGCAGAGAGCACTTGTCATTTGTGCTTCTCATGTGTGAAAGTTTGTGTACATGAACTTGAGAATGAAGTGAGAGGAATTTTTGAATGCCCCATGCTTGTACATAGTGTGTCCACATCTCCAAGTGTGCTGCAGATTGACCCCACTTACAGGTGAAGACACAGCAAGGATAAATTTAGGAACCACCACTTATTTCATTCGTTATTATTGATGCTGATATGAAATATTCCTTTCTTCCACAAATAATCATCCTGAAACATAATTGTCTGCTGTGTTACCCCAAGTGAGTGCGGATCATAGAGTTTTAACCTATTCACAGTCTTTTGCTATTAAAAGCCAACATGTTTTGAGAACTTTGGAAATGCAAAGCCATGTTATCTGTTATCCATAACACTTGTGAAAATTCTTTTCTGTATTAAGTAGAGTTGAAAAGGGTCACACAATTTACTTTCAATACTTAACTTATCAGTAAAGAAACAGAAAATATGAAAAAAAAAAAAAAAAAATATATATATATATATATATATATATATATATATATATATATATATATATATATATATATATATAATGAATAATCCTTTCAGTCCTGACGATGTTACTTACTCAACCTGACAAATAATATCTGAAGTACCAGGAAAAAATTAAGCAATAGCAACGGTGTCCATTTAAACCAAGTACCTCTGGGCACAACATTTACGCATTTAATTATTTGGATGCCGGAACCATTTAAATCCACTGGTCATTAATACCCATTGCATCATCCAGTTTCTTTACCTCCACTCTAGTATGATGCTGAATTTTCGTTTATTATAAATGAAATCAGTCCTCTTGGTCTGTTATCTGTTATGTTCAATGGGACGTTACGGTCATATAAATTTCAAAATATTACATTGTAACAGGCTAAGGAAACAAGATGGTTTACATGCATTGCATCCTCCCATCATGATTTCCTCTGGGTAACTGATCCTTGTAGATATTTCAGCATGCAGTTGACATCTGGCAAATGCACAGTCCTCTGGTCAGTAGGGGTTCCTTCAACTGAGTGAGAATATTCAGGGTATATAGTTTATCTGGCAAGGACTCTTTTAACTGGTGGCACAAAATGAAGTTAGAACTGTAAGGACTAGAGACAAAAACCTATGAGAAGGGTTTTAAGTAAGCACCACAATGTGGCCAATTATGCTTTCTTGAAATATGTCGAACTACTAAAGACACATCATGTGGAATATGGTATCTTGTCATATAACCCTCTTTTGAAGTGGTTATATTATTAGTAGAGTGATATGTGGCTGTACGTATGTGACTTTACATTAATTATAAAGGTTAAGCATGTAACAGTAGTCTTCTAATAATGTTATTTTTCTGCTTTATGATTTACAATGTCTGACATTACAATGAGCTTGTAAAAGGTACCATTAGCACTAAAATTTCCTGCAATGATGTTGGCTCTTAATAACAAAATACTATAAGCTGCTATACAACTAATGTACACTTTTAATGTTTTGTCCTGGAGACATCTCTGGACGAAACATCAGGATGGGGAGAATTAGTACCTAAGTGGGAATGTTTATAATTTATACTAAAAAATTACTTTTATCATCCTTTAATTTAATATGAATGTTTAATGTTTCAATGTTGATCAACACACACAGTAAGTTGGGAGTTTAACTGATGAAAGTATACTTAAAAGAAAAACTTGATTTTTATGATATTTAAAAGTGTCAATACCTTAAAGTCCTTTGTATGTCCACTGTTGTCAGGTCTTTTGGATAACTTATGTAACTGGGGGGTTATGGTCCTTGATTCACCATGTTGGTGGTCTCTGCCTCATGCAATGCAGTGTCAGAAGGAACACTTTAAGGATCAGATGTATTCACCATTAAACAATAATTATACCAAATCTGATCATGAAGCATGATTTCTATTTTCTATTATAACTGCATCAGCAGTTATACATACTGTATACCAATCACTGGTAATTCTAATTAGTCAAAACCTATTATGTATTTATAGTAAAATGTTTTTGAACATGCATCTGCAGGTGAGCAGTAATTTTGAAGTAAAATTCTCATTATTTTCATATTTGGTCCTTTTCATTCATGTAAAGAAAAACACGGCAATCCACATGCTTTCCATGCAGCTCTCCTGCATTGTAATATTTTGTACTATAATCTGCAAATAAACGTGTCAATGTCACTGTTTATGTGTTTCAATCCCATGCAAGAGGTGTTTCATATGAAAATCAGAAAAGCTTTATCAATGATTATATGTCGTAGAAGGCGACTAAAGTGAGGGGGCTGGAAATCCTCCTCTCTCATGTTTTTAGTTTTCCAAAAGAAGGAACAGAGAAGGGGGCCAGGTAAAGATATTCCCTCAAAGGCTCAGTCCTCTGTTTTTAATGCTACCTTGCTAACACGGGAAATGGCGAATAGTATGGAGAAAAAAAAATCAGAAACCACTGTGGAATTGTTAATACAAAGTCGATAAACAATTAATATATCCAATAAATGGACTATTGTAAGCCTTGAAGAAGGACAGACAGTTAATACAGGAAGAATTCAATTCACCATAACTTTCCCATTCCGACCTCAAACTTTACTCATTTTTTAAAATCATACTGTTGGTTCATTCCCTCTTCCAAAGATATTACTTTGATTACTGTTCATGAAAGGTGGTTGCTTTTTATATTATACTTTGTCGCTGTCTCCTGGTTAGCGAGGTTGCACAAGGAAACATACGAAAGAATGGCCCACCCGACCCACATACACGTCAACACACGCACATATACATACCTATACATTTCAACGTATACACATATATATATACACAGACATATACATACAAACACATGTACATAATTCATACTTGCTGTCCTCACTCATTCCTGTTGCCACCCTGCCACACATGAAATGGCAACCCCCTCCTCCAGCGTGCCCCTGCATGCGCGCGAGATAGCGCCAGGAAAAGATAATAAAGGCCACATTCGTTCACACTTAGTCTCTAGCTGTCATGTAATAATGCACTGAAACCACAGCTCCCTTTCCACATCCAGGCTCCGCAAAACTTTCCATGGTTTACCACAGACACTTCACATGCCCTGGTTCAATCCATTGACAATACGTCGACCCTGGTATACCACATCGTTCCAATTCACTCTATTCCTTGCATGCCTTTCACCCTCCTGCATGTTCAGGCCCCATTCGCTCAAAATCTTTTTCACTTCATCTTTCCACCTCCAATTTGGTCTCCCACTTCTCCTCATTCCCTCCACCTCTGACATATATTCTCTTTGTCAATCTTACCTCACTTATTCTCTCCATGTGACCAAACCATTTCAAAACACCCTCTTCTACTCTCTCATCCACACTCTTTTTATTACCACACATTTTTCTTACCCTTTCATTACTCACTCGATCAAACCATATCACACCACATATTGTCCTGAAACATCTCATTTCCAACACATCCACCTTCCTCTGCACTACTCTATAACCCATGCCTCACAACCATATAATGTTGTTGGAACCACTATTCCATCAAACATACCTATTTTTGCTTTCCGAGATAATGTTCTCGCCTTCCACACATTTTTAAACACTTCCAGAACTTTCGCTCCCTCCCTCACCCTGTGACTCACTTCCCCTTTCATGGTTCTATCTGATGCCAAATCCACTCCCAGATATCTAAAACACTTCACTTCCTCCAGTTTTTCTCCATTCAAACTTACCTCCCAACTGACTTGTCCCTCAACCCTACTGTACCTAATAACCTTGCTCTTATTCACATTTACTCTCATCTTTCTTCTTTCACACACTTTACCAAACTCAGTCACCAGCTTCTGCAGTTTCTCACCCGAATCAGCCATCAACGCTGTATCATCAGCGAACAACAACTGACTCACTTCCCAAGCCATCTCATCCACAACACACTGCATACTTACCCCTCTCTCCAAAACTCTTGCATTTACCTCCCTAACAACCTCATCCATAAACAAATTAAACAACCATGGAGACATCACGCACCCCTGCCACAAACCAACATCCACTGAGAACCAATCACTTTCCTCTCTTCCTACTCGTACACATGCCTTACAACCTCGATAAAAACTTTTCACTGCTTCTAACAACTTGCCTCCCACACCATATATTCTTAATACCTTCCACAGAGCATCTCAATCAACTCTATCATACGCCTTCTCCAGATCCATAAATGCTACATACAAATCCATTTGCTTTTCTAAGTATTTCTAACATACATTCTTCAAAGCAAGCACCTGATCCACACATCCTCTACCACTTCTGAAATCACAGTGCTCTTCCCCAATCTGATGCTCTGCACATGCCTTCACCCTCTCTATCAATACCTTCCCATATAATATCCCAGGAATACTCAACAAACTTATACCTCTGTAATTTGAACACTCACCTTTATCCCCTTTGCCTTTGTACAATGGCATTATGCATGCATTCTGCCAATCCTCAGGCACCTCACCATGAGTCAAACATACATTAAATATCCTTACTAACCAGTCAACAACACAGTCACCCCCTTTTTTAATAAATTCCACTGCAATACCATCCAAACCAACTGCCTTGCCAGCTTTCATCTTCTACAAAGCTTTTACGTCCTCTTCTCTGTTTGCCAAATCATTCTCCCTAGCCCTCTCACTTTGCACACCACCTCAACCAAAACACCCTATATCCGCCACTTTATCATCTAACACATTCAACAAACCTTCAAAATACTGACTCCATCTCCTTCTAACATCACCACTACATGTTATCAACTCCCCATTAGCCCCCTTCACCAATGTTCCCATTTGTTCTCTTGTCTTACGCACTTTATTTACCTCCTTCCAAAACATCATTTTATTCTCCAGAAAATTTAATGATACTCTCTCACCCCAACTCTCATTTGCCCTCTTTTTCACCTCCTGCACCTTTCTCTTGACCTCCTGCCTCTTTCTTCTATACATCTCCCAGTCACTCCCTAATCCAAAGATATTACTTCTTTGATTACTGTTCATGAAAGGTGGTTGCTTGCATGCCAGCACTGTCCACTAGATAAGGGATAAGGGAGAAAGAATACTTCCCATGTTTTCCCTGAGTGTCATAGAAGGTGACTAAAAGGGGAGGGAGCAGGGGCTGGAAATCCTCCCCTCTTGCTTTAACTCTTCCAAAAAAAAGGAACAGAGGGTCAAACGAGGTTATTCACCCTAAAGCTCAATCCTCTATTTTTAACACTACCTTGCAAATGCAGCAAAATGGCAAATATGTATAAAAAAATAATATATATACATGTGTATGAGGGTGGATTGGGCCATTCTTTTGTCTGTTTCCCTGCGCTACCTCACTAATGTGGGAGACAGCGACTAAGTATAATAAAAAAATAATATAATACATACATATATATGTATGCACACACACCACAGGGTGAGACAAAACACATTTCAAAAACCCTACACCATGATAGCAATCAATCAATCTAACAAGCGACTGTTCATAAGCAAGTGGCAGCATCCAACAAGGTATGTGGCTAGGCAGTTGTAATACAAATGCCATTCTTATTCTATAACATTGTGCCAAAACAACACAAATCCCTAACACTTACAAGTGAAAAGAGCTCAAAAATGAGCTTTCTGCTTCCTGCACCTTGAAAAGCATTAGTTTGGAGGTAAAGTTATTCATTTTGAAAAGCTATGAAGCTGGTCACTGAATTCTGGACCGAAGATCAAATCCATGAAACATCTAAGTACAATGGTTATTTGGCAGAAAGCTTACATTGTTCAGATACCTCTGACAACTTTCTCAACCTTTCATCCCTACATGAAATGCCAGGCAATCCTAGAACCTACATATGCATAGCCCCACCATGCTCTCTCTACCACCAACAGCCTTGACATGCAAAATCCAGATCGATTTTGGGTAAGTGTTTCTACATTATATTTAAATACAATATTGTGTTCCATCTTTTACTCAAGACTGCTCACATCCACCCTCGAGCTGTCATGCATAATGCACTGAAACCAGAGCCCACTTCTACAACCAAGGCCTGCAAACCTTACCCTGATTTCCCCTGATTGCTTTTTGTGCCCTAGTTCAGCCCACTGACATGTTGCCCCCTATATACCACATCATTCCAGTTCACTTTATCCCTTGCACACCTCAGACCTTGCATATCCAGACCCCAACTTGAAGTATCTTTCACTCCATCCTTCCATTTCCTACTCAGTCATCCCCTTCTTGTTCCCTTCACTTCTGATACCTCACACATCTCTCACACTATCATTACTTAATCAACTCTCTTGTGATTGTGTATGGGCCAAACTGGTACCACATATACTGCATACAAAATTCTACATATGATCTCATGATTTCTTTTTTCAAAAAGGCTAATTTATTGAGTTGAGTGAGTGCATCAGCTATTTTGGAGTGAGACTGAGCATTTGTGAACTGTCCAAAAGCATTCAATTTCCAACACATCCACCCTCTTCAGCACTCTTCTTTTTTCTAGAGCCAATGCCTTGCATCCATTCTACACCATCAGGACCACCATATCTTCGAACATACCCTTGCAAACTCCTCACTGCACAATGAACCTTAGTCCTCTCACCCACCCTATGGCTCCCATAGTTCCAATGGCAGCCATGACCACTACTTGGTAAGTAAACCACCTCAGTTCCTACAGGTTCTCTCCTTAAACTCGCACTCCACCCAAACGTAATAACCTTACTTTTTTCTCTTTCACTAAAAAACTAATTTTCAATCACATGCCCACATCCTAACCTTTGCATGCTACACACTTCTCTTGCACAGCTAAGTGCTGCTTCCCTTTTCACCTCCCATTCCTCACTCACTGTTCTAGTTTTGCTACTCACTCAATGCTCTAGTTTTGTCCCTCCCATCTTTTGCTGTTTTATACCCAACCTCTCCTGTTATCTCCTCACAAAAGCCTCTTTTCCAAACTCTAACTTTCATCGCCCTCTTCCCACTCACTTTACACTAAAGCACTTCCCATGACACTCAACTTGCATACTCTATACTCCAACCACCCTACATCTGCCACTTTATCATATATCTTATTCTACAGCCTCCACAAAAATGCACCCCTGCCTCTATGAGGCAGCTGCCCTTTTCAGCACATTTACTTCCTAAAAGTCTATCTTGTGCTTTCCAATGCTTACAATTACACCCTCATCACCCATCACAAATACTCAGTCTCACTCCAAAATAGCTGATGCACTCACTCAACTCAATAAATTTGCCAAAAAAAAAAAAAAATTATGAGATCATATGTAGAATTTTGTATTCAGTATATGTGGTACCAGTTTGGCCCATACACAATCACAAGATATTGTGCATACATGAGGGAAAGACAGAGAAAGGGATGATAGTCAAACTACAGGGTAAAAGATGCCATAATACTTCAGTGTCTAATGCATGTAAGAGTAACAGTACCACACCTTAATGGTAGGAGGTACCACAATGTACGTTAGGGACAGGAATAATTTGAGAAAGTATACATAGACGAAGTACCACAATGTATGTTAACTACAAGTATACTTAGAGAGAGAAAGGATACACAGGCATGTAAAAGACACCTAAGAGATAAGGAGTATGTAGTCAAGTGTCGGGTTACAGGGTTACCAAAGTTAATATTTGTGAATCCATGGGGGAGCAAGATCAATAATAAGGTCATGTAACAAGGAGGTAGGAAGGTAAGTTTTTCAAGGGGTACCTAAATGAAGGACTGAGAACAGGAGGATGCTGCACATGAAAAGAGGGGGAAAGTTATCAAAGGACTAATAAAGAAAGAAACAAGATCAGGAGGGAGATAAACAAGGGAATAAGAGATGGGAAGTTCTGGAGCCGACCATAAACAAGGAAACATAACCAGAAGTTGATGGGTTCGTATCAAGTTTGATCTGGATGTATGTGGTGTTCAGGTGGGGCTGAAGATTGTTTCTTATAAGACCGGCAGGCATAGTGCATCTTTTGTTATTTTGCCGCTGTTTTCATCTATTCTGAGCAGGGCTGGAGGGCAGGGTTCACTGGTTCCTTGAGTTGCTAGTTATCTTACCTCACCTCTTTCTGTTACTGTACTTATACCTTACATATTATATCATTACTTTCGTGTGTAGGGGTGAAAAGGGGAAGGCAACCAAGTCCCTGTGTTACTGGCTGAATTACATCTTGTTTGACTGTTCGTTTGGGGGAATAAAGAATGCCTGTGCTCATACAGGGTAAGAGAGGTCCCAGCGCTACCAAACTGGTAAGGTGCTGGACTCCCTTTGGATTAATGGGTACTAGGCCACATAAGGGGTAAGGGAACTAGAATACTTGAAGAGTACATCTAGTGTCATGATATACCAGAAGATTGCCTTCAAGAGTCAAGGGGTACCACAGTATTCTTAAGATGTAAGGGATATGACAATACCTTAAGAGATATGGGGTACCACAATTTCTTAGGTATGGGGTACTACAATGCCTTAGAGGTACGGGGTACCACATTACCTTAAGAGGTAAGGGGTACCACAATGTCTTAGGTATGGGGTACCACAATGCCTTAGAGGTACGGGGTACCACATTACCTTAAGAGGTAAGGGGTACCACAATGTCTTAGGTATGGGGTACCACAATGCTCTGAGAGGTAAGGGGCACCACACTGCCTAAGAGGAATGACGTATCACAGTGCCTCAGTGGGTCTGGGGCACCACAGTGCCTCAGTGGATCTGGGACACCACAGTGCCTCAGTGGATCTGGGACACCACAGTGCCTCAGTGGATCTGGGGCACCACAGTGCCTCAGTGGATCTGGGACACCACAGTGCCTCAGTGGATCTGGGGCACCACAGTGCCTCAGTGGGTCTGGGGTACCACAGTGCCTCAGTGGGTCTGGGGTACCACAGTGCCTCAATGGGTCTGGGGTACCACAGTGCCTCAATGGGTCTGGGGTACCACAGTGCCTCAATG